>NC_092370.1:162018705-162365635 GCF_030028105.1 Mobula birostris | reverse complement strand
AGTCAACTCCTCCAGTCCGAGTCAACTCCACCTGTCCAAGTCAACTCCTCCAGTCACAGAGTCAATTCCACCAGTCCGAGTCAACTTCTCCAGTCCCAGTCAACTCCTCCAGTCCGAGACAACTCCTCCAGTCCCACTGTCAACTCCACCACTCCTAGTCAACTCCTGCAGTCCCAGAGTCAACTCCTCCAGTTCGAGTCAACTCCTCCAGTCCCAGAATCAAGTCCTCCAGTCCGAGTCAACTCCATCATTCCGAGTCAACACCTCCAGTCCCAGAGTCAACTCTCCCAGTCTCAGATTCAACTCCTCCAATCCGAGTCAACTCCTCCAGTCCGAATGAACTCCTCCAGTCCCAGAGTCAACTCCTCCAGTCACAGAGACAACTCCTCCAGTCCGAGTCAACTACCCCTGTCCCTGAGTCATCTCCTCCAGTCCGAGTCAACTCCTCCAGCCCCAGAGGCAACTCCTCCAGTCCGAGTCAACTCCTCCAGACCCAGAGTCAACTCCTACAGTACGAGTCAACTCCCCGAATCCCTGAATCATCTCCTACTGTCCAAGTCAACTCCTGCAGACCAAGAGTCAACTCCTCCAGTCCCTGAGTCAATCCTCCAGTCCGAGTCAACACCTCCAGTCCGAGTCAACTGCTCCAGTCCCAGAGTCAAGTCCTCCAGTCCGAGTCAACTCCATCATTACGAGTCAACACCTCCAGTCCCAGAGTCAACTCCCCAGGTCCCAGAGTCAACTCCTCCAATCCGAGTCAACTCCTCCAGTCCGAGTGAACTCCTCCAGTCCCAGAGTCAACTCCTCCAGTCCGAGTCAACTCCTGCAGTCCGAGTAAACTCCTCCAGTCCCAGGGTCAACTCCTCCAGTCCGATTCAAAGCCTCCAGGTCAGAGTCAACTCCTCCAGTCCGAGTCAACTCCCCCTGTCCGAGTCAACTCCTTCAATCCAAGTCAACTCCTCCACTCCCAGAGTCAACTCCTCCACTCCGAGTCACGTCCTCCAGTCCAAGAGTCAAATCCTCCAGTCCCAGAGTCAACTCCTCCAGTCCATAAGTCATCTTCTCCAGTCCAAAGTCAACTCCTCCAGTCCACAGTTAACTCCTCCAGTCCGAGTCAACTCCTCCAATCCAAATCAACTCCTCCAGACCCAGAGTCAACTCCTCCAGTCCGAGTCAACGCCCCCAGTCCAAGAGTCAACTCCTCCGGTCTGAGTCAACTCCTCCAGTCCAAAGTCAACTCCTCCAGTCTGAGTAAACACCTCCAGTCCGAGTCAACTCCTCCAGTCCGAGTGAACTCCTCCAGTACAAGAGTCAACTTCTCCAGTCGGAGTCAACTCCCCGAATCCCTGAGTCATCTACTACAGTCCAAGTCAAGTCCTCCAGTCCGAGTCAACGCCCCCAGTCCCAGAGTCAACTCCTCCAGTCCGAGTCAACTCATCCAGTCCCAGTCAACTCCTACAGACCCAGAGTCAACTCCTCCAGTCCGAGTCAACTCCTCCAGTCCGAGTAAACTCCTCCAGTCCCAGAATCAACTCCTCCAGTCACAGAGACAACTCCTCCAGTCCGAGTCAACTCCTGCAGACCCAGTCAACTCCTCCAGTCTGAGACAACTCCTCCAGTCCCACTGTCAACTCCTCCAGTCCGAGTCAACTCCTGCAGTCCCAGAGTCAAATCCTCCAGTCCGAGACAACTCCTCCAGTCCCACTGTCAACTCTTCCAGTCCGAGTCAACTCCTCCAGTCCCAGAGTCAACTCCTGCAATCAAAGAGACAACTCCTCCAGTCCAGTCCACTCCTCCAGACCCAGAGTCAACTCCTCCAGTCCGAGTCAACGCCCCCTGTCCCAGAGTGAACTCCTCCAGTCCGAGTCAACTCATCCAGTCCCAGTCAACTCCTCCAGACCCAGAGTCAACTCCATCAGTCTGAGTCAACTCCCCCAGTCCCTGAGTCATCTCCTCCAGTCCGAGTCAACTCCTGCAGTCCCAGTCAACTCCTCCAGTCCGAGACAACTCCTCCGGTCCCACTGTCAACTCCTCCAGTCCGAGTCAACTCCTGCAGTCCCAGAGTCAAATCCTCCAGTCCGAGTCAACTCCTCCAGTCCCACTGTCAACTCCTCCAGTCCGAGTCAACACCTCCAGTCCCAGAGTCAACTCCTGCAGTCAAAGAGACAACTCCTCCAGTCCCAGTCAACTCCTCCAGACCCAGAGTCAACTCCTCCAGTCCGAGTCAACTCCATCATTCCGAGTCAACACCTCCAGTCCCAGAGTCAACTCCCCCAGTCCCAGATTCAACTCCTCCAGTCACAGAGACAACTCCTCCAGTCCGAATGAACTCCTCCAGTCCCAGAGTCAACTCCTCCAGTCACAGAGACAACTCCTCCAGTCCGAGTCAACTACCCCTGTCCCTGAGTCATCTCCTCCAGTCCGAGTCAACTCCTCCAGCCCCAGAGGCAACTCCTCCAGTCCGAGTCAACTCCTCCAGACCCAGAGTCAACTCCTACAGTACGAGTCAACTCCCCAAATCCCTGAATCATCTCCTACTGTCCAAGTCAACTCCTGCAGACCAAGAGTCAACTCCTCCAGTCCCTGAGTCAATCCTCCAGTCCGAGTCAACTCCTCCAGTCCGAGTCAACTGCTCCAGTCCCAGAGTCAAGTCCTCCAGTCCGAGTCAACTCCATCATTCCGAGTCAACACCTCCAGTCCCAGAGTCAACTCCCCAGGTCCCAGAGTCAACTCCTCCAATCCGAGTCAACTCCTCCAGTCCGAGTGAACTCCTCCAGTCCCAGAGTCAACTCCTCCAATCCGAGTCAACTCCTCCAGTCCGAGTGAACTCCTCCAGTCCCAGAGTCAACTCCTCCAGTCACAGAGACAACTCCTCCAGTCCGAGTCAACTCCTCCAGTTCCAGTCAACTCCTCCAGTCCGAGACAACTTCTCCTGTCCCACTGCCAACTCCTCCAGTCCGACTCAACTCCTCCAGTCCCACTGTCAACTCCTCCAGTCTGAGTCAACTCCTCCAGTCCAAAGTCAACTCCTGCAGACCCAGAGTCAACTCCTCCAGTCCGAGTCAACGCCCCCAGACCGAGTCAACTCATAATGTCCCAGTCAACTGCTACAGACCCAGAGTCAACTCCTCCAGTCCGAGTCAACTCCTCTAGTCCGAGAAAACTCCTCCAGTCCCAGGGTCAACTCCTCCAGTCCGATTCAACGCCTCCAGTGCAGAGTCAACTCCTCCAGTCCGAGTCAACTCCACCTGTCCAAGTCAACTCCTCCAGTCACAGAGTCAATTCCACCAGTCCGAGTCAACTCCTCCAGTCCCAGTCAACTCCTCCAGTCCGAGACAACTCCTCCAGTCCCACTGTCAACTCCACCAGTCCTAGTCAACTCCTGCAGTCCCAGAGTCAACTCCTCCAGTTCGAGTCAACTCCTCCAGTCCCAGAATCAAGTCCTCCAGTCCGAGTCAACTCCATCATTCCGAGTCAACACCTCCAGTCCCAAAGTCAACTCTCCCAGTCTCAGATTCAACTCCTCCAATCCGAGTCAACTCCTCCAGTCCGAATGAACTCCTCCAGTCCCAGAGTCAACTCCTCCAGTCACAGAGACAACTCCTCCAGTCCGAGTCAACTACCCCTGTCCCTGAGTCATCTCCTCCAGTCCGAGTCAACTCCTCCAGCCCCAGAGGCAACTCCTCCAGTCCGAGTCAACTCCTCCAGACCCAGAGTCAACTCCTACAGTACGAGTCAACTCCCCGAATCCCTGAATCATCTCCTACTGTCCAAGTCAACTCCTGCAGACCAAGAGTCAACTCCTCCAGTCCCTGAGTCAATCCTCCAGTCCGAGTCAACACTTCCAGTCCGAGTCAACTGCTCCAGTCCCAGAGTCAAGTCCTCCACTCCAAGGCAACTCCATCATTCCGAGTCAACACCTCCAGTCCCAGAGTCAACTCCCCAGGTCCCAGAGTCAACTCCTCCAATCCGAGTCAACTCCTCCAGTCCGAGTGAACTCCTCCAGTCCCAGAGTCAACTCCTCCAGTCCGAGTCAACTCCTGCAGTCCGAGTAAACTCCTCCAGTCCCAGGGTCAACTCCTCCAGTCCGATTCAACGCCTCCAGGTCAGAGTCAACTCCTCCAGTCCGAGTCAACTCCCCCTGTCCGAGTCAACTCCTTCAATCCAAGTCAACTCCTCCACTCCCAGAGTCAACTCCTCCACTCCGAGTCACGTCCTCCAGTCCAAGAGTCAAATCCTCCAGTCCCAGAGTCAACTCCTCCAGTCCAAAAGTCATCTTCTCCAGTCCAAAGTCAACTCCTCCAGTCCACAGTTAACTCCTCCAGTCCGAGTCAACTCCTCCAATCCAAATCAACTCCTCCAGACCTAGAGTCAACTCCTCCAGTCCGAGTCAACGCCCCCAGTCCAAGAGTCAACTCCTCCGGTCTGAGTCAACTCCTCCAGTCCAAAGTCAACTCCTCCAGTCTGAGTAAACACCTCCAGTCCGAGTCAACTCCTCCAGTCCGAGTGAACTCCTCCAGTACAAGAGTCAACTTCTCCAGTCGGAGTCAACTCCCCGAATCCCTGAGTCATCTACTACAGTCCAAGTCAAGTCCTCCAGTCCGAGTTAACGCCCCCAGTCCCAGAGTCAACTCCTCCAGTCCGAGTCAACTCATCCAGTCCCAGTCAACTCCTACAGACCCAGAGTCAACTCCTCCAGTCCGAGTAAACTCCTCCAGTCCCAGAATCAACTCCTCCAGTCACAGAGACAACTCCTCCAGTCCAAGTCAACTCCTGCAGACCCAGTCAACTCCTCCAGTCTGAGTCAACTCCTCCAGTCCGAGTCAACGCCCCCTGTCCCAGAGTGAACTCCTCCAGTCCGAGTCAACTCATCCAGTCCCAGTCAACTCCTCCAGACCCAGAGTCAACTCCATCAGTCTGAGTCAACTCCCCCAGTCCCTGAGTCATCTCCTCCATTCCGAGTCAACTCCTGCAGTCCCAGTCAACTCCTCCAGTCCGAGACAACTCCTCCGGTCCCACTGTCAACTCCTCCAGTCCGAGTCAACTCCTGCAGTCCCAGAGTCAAATCCTCCAGTCCGAGTCAACTCCTCCAGTCCCACTGTCAACTCCTCCAGTCCGAGTCAACACCTCCAGTCCCAGAGTCAACTCCTGCAGTCAAAGAGACAACTCCTCCAGTCCCAGTCAACTCCTCCAGACCCAGAGTCAACTCCTCCAGTCCGAGTCAATGCCCCCTGTCCCAGAGTGAACTCCTCCAGTCCGAGTCAACTCATCCAGTCCAAGTCAACTCCTCCAGACCCAGAGTCAACTCCTCCAGTCCGAGTCAACTCCCCCAGTCCCTGAGTCATCTCCTCCAGTCCTAGTCAACTCCTCCAGTCCCAGAATCAACTCCTCCAGCCCGAGTCAACTACCCCTGTCCCTGAGTCATCTCCTCCAGTCCGAGTCAACTCCTCCAGCCCCAGAGGCAACTCCTCCAGATCCAGAGTCAACTCCTACAGTACGAGTCAACTCCCCGAATCCCTGAGTCATCTCCTACTGTCCAAATCAACTCCTCCAGTCCAAGAGTCAACTCCTCCAGTCCCTGAGTCAATCCTGCAGTCCGACTCAACTCCTCCAGTCTGAGTCAACTGCTCCAGTCCCAGAGTCAAGTCCTCCAGTCCGAGTCAACTCCATCATTCCGAGTCAACACCTCCAGTCCCAGAGTCAACTCCCCAGGTCCCAGAGTCAACTCCTCCAATCCGAGTCAACTCCTCCAGTCCGAGTGAACTCCTCCAGTCCCAGAGTCAACTCCTCCAGTCCGAGTCAACTCCTGCAGTCCCAGAGTCAACTCCTCCAGTCTGAGTCAACTCCTGCAGTCCCACTGTCAACTCCTCCAGTTCGAGTCAACTCCTCCAGTCCCAGAGTCAACTCCTACAGTCCCAGAGACAACTCCTCCAGTCCCAGTCAACTCCTCCAGACACAGAGTCAACTCCTCCAGTCCGAGTCAACGCGCCCAGTCCCAGAGACAACTCCTCAAGTCCCTGAGACAATCCTCCAGTCCGAGTCAACTCCTCCAGTCCGAGTCAACTGCTCCAGTCCCAGACTCAAGTCCTCCAGTCCAAGTCAACTACATCATTCCGAGTCAACACCTCCAGTCCCAGAGTCAACTCCCCAGGTCCCAGAGTCAACTCCTCCAATCCGAGTCAACTCCTCCATTCCGAGTGAACTCCTCCAGTCCCAGAGTCAACTCCTCCAGTCCCAGTCAACTCCTCCAGACCCAGAGTCAACTCCTCCAGTCCTAGAGTCAACTCCTCCAGTCCGAGTCAACGCCCCCAGTCCAAAGTCAAATCCTCCAGTCTGAGTCAACACCTCCAGTCCGAGTCAACTCCTCCAGTCCGAGACAAATTCTCCTGTCCAATTCAACGCCTCCAGTCCAGAGTCAACTCCTCCAGTCCGAGTCAACTCTTCCAGTCCCTGAGTCATCTCCTCAAGTCCGAGTCAACTCCTCCAGTCCCAGAGTCAACTCCTCCAGTCACAGAGACAACTCCTCCAGTCCGAGTCAACTACCCCTGTCCCTGAGTCATCTCCTCCAGTCCGAGTCAACTCCTCCAGCCCCAGAGGCAACTCCTCCAGTCCGAGTCAACTCCTCCAGACCCAGAGTCAACTCCTACAGTACGAGTCAACTCCCCGAATCCCTGAATCATCTCCTACTGTCCAAGTCAACTCCTGCAGACCAAGAGTCAACTCCTCCAGTCCCTGAGTCAATCCTCCAGTCTGAGTCAACTCCTCCAGTCCGAGTCAACTGCTCCAGTCCCAGAGTCAAGTCCTCCAGTCCGAGTCAACTCCATCATTCCGAGTCAACACCTCCAGTCCCAGAGTCAACTCCCCAGGTCCCAGAGTCAAATCCTCCAATCCGAGTCAACTCCTCCAGTCCGAGTGAACTCCTCCAGTCCCAGAGTCAACTCCTCCAATCCGAGTCAACTCCTCCAGTCCGACTGAACTCCTCCAGTCCCAGAGTCAACTCCTCCAGTCACAGAGACAACTCCTCCAGTCCGAGTCAACTCCTCCAGTTCCAGTCAACTCCTCCAGTCCGAGACAACTTCTCCTGTCCCACTGCCAACTCCTCCAGTCCGAGTCAACTCCTCCAGTCCCACTGTCAACTCCTCCAGTCCAAAGTCAACTCCTGCAGACCCAGAGTCAACTCCTCCAGTCCGAGTCAACGCCCCCAGACCGAGTCAACTCATAATGTCCCAGTCAACTGCTACAGACCCAGAGTCAACTCCTCCAGTCCGAGTCAACTCCTCTAGTCCGAGAAAACTCCTCCAGTCCCAGGGTCAACTCCTCCAGTCCGATTCAACGCCTCCAGTGCAGAGTCAACTCCTCCAGTCCGAGTCAACTCCACCTGTCCAAGTCAACTCCTCCAGTCACAGAGTCAATTCCACCAGTCCGAGTCAACTTCTCCAGTCCCAGTCAACTCCTCCAGTCCGAGACAACTCCTCCAGTCCCACTGTCAACTCCACCACTCCTAGTCAACTCCTGCAGTCCCAGAGTCAACTCCTCCAGTTCGAGTCAACTCCTCCAGTCCCAGAATCAAGTCCTCCAGTCCGAGTCAACTCCATCATTCCGAGTCAACACCTCCAGTCCCAGAGTCAACTCTCCCAGTCTCAGATTCAACTCCTCCAATCCGAGTCAACTCCTCCAGTCCGAATGAACTCCTCCAGTCCCAGAGTCAACTCCTCCAGTCACAGAGACAACTCCTCCAGTCCGAGTCAACTACCCCTGTCCCTGAGTCATCTCCTCCAGTCCGAGTCAACTCCTCCAGCCCCAGAGGCAACTCCTCCAGTCCGAGTCAACTCCTCCAGACCCAGAGTCAACTCCTACAGTACGAGTCAACTCCCCGAATCCCTGAATCATCTCCTACTGTCCAAGTCAACTCCTGCAGACCAAGAGTCAACACCTCCAGTCCCTGAGTCAATCCTCCAGTCCGAGTCAACACCTCCAGTCCGAGTCAACTGCTCCAGTCCCAGAGTCAAGTCCTCCAGTCCGAGTCAACTCCATCATTCCGAGTCAACACCTCCAGTCCCAGAGTCAACTCCCCAGGTCCCAGAGTCAACTCCTACAGTCCCAGAGACAACTCCTCCAGTCCCAGTCAACTCCTCCAGACACAGAGTCAACTCCTCCAGTCCGAGTCAACGCGCGCAGTCCCAGAGACAACTCCTCAAGTCCCTGAGACAATCCTCCAGTCCGAGTCAACTCCTCCAGTCCGAGTCAACTGCTCCAGTCCCAGACTCAAGTCCTCCAGTCCAAGTCAACTCCATCATTCCGAGTCAACACCTCCAGTCCCAGAGTCATCTCCCCAGGTCCCAGAGTCAACTCCTCCAATCCGAGTCAACTCCTCCATTCCGAGTGAACTCCTCCAGTCCCAGAGTCAACTCCTCCAGTCCCAGACAACTCCTCCAGACCCAGAGTCAACTCCTCCAGTCCTAGAGTCAACTCCTCCAGTCCGAGTCAACGCCCCCAGTCCAAAGTCAACTCCTCCAGTCTGAGTCAACACCTCCAGTCCGAGTCAACTCCTCCAGTCCGAGACAACTTCTCCTGTCCAATTCAACGCCTCCAGTCCAGAGTCAACTCCTCCAGTCCGAGTCAACTCTTCCAGTCCCTGAGTCATCTCCTCAAGTCCGAGTCAACTCCTCCAGTCCCAGAGGCAACTGCTCCAGTCCGAGTCAAGTCCTCCAGACCCAGAGTCAATTCCTCCAGTCCGAGTCAACTCCCCGAGTCCCTGAGTCATCTCCTACAGTCCAAGTCAATTCCTCCAGTCCAAGAGTCAACTCGTCCAGTCCGAGTCAACTCCTCCAGTCCCAGTCAACTCCTCCAGTCCGAGTAAACCCCTCCAGTCCCAGAGTCAACTCCTCCAGTCCGAGTCAACGCCTCCGGTCCAGAGTCAACTCCTCCAGTCCGAGTCAACTCCCCCTGTCCAAGTCAACTCCTCCAGTCCCAGAGTCAATTCCTCCAGTCCGAGTCAACTCCTCCAGCCCCAGAGTCAACTCCTCCAGTCCAGAGTCAACTCCATCATTCCGAGTCAAATCCTCCAGTCCCAGAGTCAATTCCTGCAGTCCAACTCAACTCCTCCAGACCCAGAGTCAACTCCTCCAGTCCAGAGTCAACTCCTCCAGTCCCAGAGTCTACTCCTGCAGTCCGAGTCAACTCCTCCAGTCCAGAGTCAACTCCTCCCGTCTGTGTCAAGTCCTCCAGTCCCAGAATCAACTCCACCAGACCCAGAGTCAACTCCTCCAGTCCGAGTCAACTCCTCCAGTCCAAGAGTCAACTCCTCCAGTCCGAGTCAACTCCTCCAGTCCAGAGTCAACTCCTCCCGTCTGTGTCAAGTCCTCCAGTCCCAGAATCAACTCCACCAGACCCAGAGTCAACTCCTCCAGTCCAAGAGTCAACTCCTCCAGTCCCAGAGACAACTCCACCAGACCCAGAGTCAACTCCTCCAGTCCAAGAGTCAACTCCTCCAGTCCAAAAGTCAACTCCTCCAGTCCGAGTCAACTCATCCGGTCCTAGTCAACTCCTCCAGTCCCAGAGTCAACTCCTCCCGTCCGAGTCAACTGCCCCAGTCACTGAGTCATCTCCTCCAGTCCGAGTCAACTCCTCCAGTCCCAGAGTCAACTCCTCCAGTCCGAGTCAACTACCCCAGTCCCTGAGTCATCTCCTCCAGACCGAGTCAACACCTCCAGCCCCAGAGGCAACTCCTCCAGTCTGAGTCAACACCTCCAGTCCAGAGTCAACTCCTCCAGTCCGAGTCAACTCCGCCAGTCCCTGAGTCATCTCCTCCAGTCCGAGTCAACTCCTCCAGTCCCAGAGGCAACTCCTCCAGACCCAGAGTCAACTCCTCCAGTCCGTGTCAACTCCCCGAGTCCCTGAGTCATCTCCTGCAGTCCAAGTCAACACCTCCAGTCCAAGAGTCAACTCGTCCAGTCCGAGTCAACTCCTCCAGTCCCAGTCAACTCATCCAGTTCGAGTAAACTCCTCCAGTCCCAGAGTCAACTCCTCCAGTCCGAGTCAATGCCTCCAGTCCAGAGTCAACTCCTCCAGTCCGAGTCAACTCCCCCTGTCTAAGTCAACTCCTCCAGTCCCAGTCAACTCCTCCAGTCCGAGACAACTCCTCCAGTCCCACTGTCAACTCCTCCAGTCCGAGTCAACTCCTGCAGACCCAGAGTCAACTCCTCCAGTCTGAGTCAACGCCCCCAGACCGACTCAACTCATAATGTCCCAGTCAACTGCTACAGACCCAGAGTCAACTCCTCCAGTCCGAGTCAACTCCTCTAGTCCGAGAAAACTCCTCCAGTCCCAGGGTCAACTCCTCCAGTCCGATTCAACGCCTCTAGTGCAGAGTCAACTCCTCCAGTCCGAGTCAACTCCACCTGTCCAAGTCAACTCCTCCAGTCACAGAGTCAATTCCACCAGTCCGAGTCAACTCCTCCAGTCCCAGTCAACTCCTCCAGTCCGAGACAACTCCTCCAGTCCCACTGTCAACTCCACCAGTCCTAGTCAACTCCTGCAGTCCCAGAGTCAACTCCTCCAGTTCGAGTCAACTCCTCCAGTCCCAGAATCAAGTCCTCCAGTCCGAGTCAACTCCATCATTCCGAGTCAACACCTCCAGTCCCAGAGTCAACTCTCCCAGTCTCAGATTCAACTCCTCCAATCCGAGTCAACTCCTCCAGTCCGAATGAACTCCTCCAGTCCCAGAGTCAACTCCTCCAGTCACAGAGACAACTCCTCCAGTCCGAGTCAACTACCCCTGTCCCTGAGTCATCTCCTCCAGTCCGAGTCAACTCCTCCAGCCCCAGAGGCAACTCCTCCAGTCCGAGTCAACTCCTCCAGACCCAGAGTCAACTCCTACAGTACGAGTCAACTCCCCGAATCCCTGAATCATCTCCTACTGTCCAAGTCAACTCCTGCAGACCAAGAGTCAACTCCTCCAGTCCCTGAGTCAATCCTCCAGTCCGAGTCAACACCTCCAGTCCGAGTCAACTGCTCCAGTCCCAGAGTCAAGTCCTCCAGTCCGAGTCAACTCCATCATTCCGAGTCAACACCTCCAGTCCCAGAGTCAACTCCCCAGGTCCCAGAGTCAACTCCTCCAATCCGAGTCAACTCCTCCAGTCCGAGTGAACTCCTGCAGTCCGAGTAAACTCCTCCAGTCCCAGGGTCAACTCCTCCAGTCCGATTCAACGCCTCCAGGTCAGAGTCAACTCCTCCAGTCCGAGTCAACTCCCCCTGTCCGAGTCAACTCCTTCAATCCAAGTCAACTCCTCCACTCCCAGAGTCAACTCCTCCACTCCGAGTCACGTCATCCAGTCCCAGAGTCAACTCCTCCAGTCCAAAAGTCATCTTCTCCAGTCCAAAGTCAACTCCTCCAGTCCACAGTTAACTCCTCCAGTCCGAGTCAACTCCTCCAATCCAAGTCAACTCCTCCAGACCCAGAGTCAACTCCTCCAGTCCGAGTCAACGCCCCCTGTCCAAGAGTCAACTCCTCCGGTCTGAGTCAACTCCTCCAGTCCAAAGTCAACTCCTCCAGTCTGAGTAAACACCTCCAGTCCGAGTCAACTCCTCCAGTCCGAGTGAACTCCTCCAGTACAAGAGTCAACTTCTCCAGTCGGAGTCAACTCCCCGAATCCCTGAGTCATCTACTACAGTCCAAGTCAAGTCCTCCAGTCCGAGTCAACGCCCCCAGTCCCAGAGTCAACTCCTCCAGTCCGAGTCAACTCATCCAGTCCCAGTCAACTCCTACAGACCCAGAGTCAACTCCTCCAGTCCGAGTCAACTCCTCCAGTCCGAGTAAACTCCTCCAGTCCCAGAATCAACTCCTCCAGTCACAGAGACAACTCCTCCAGTCCCACTGTCAACTCCTCCAGTCCGAGTCAACTCCTGCAGTCCCAGAGTCAAATCCTCCAGTCCGAGACAACTCCTCCAGTCCCACTGTCAACTCTTCCAGTCCGAGTCAACTCCTCCAGTCCCAGAGTCAACTCCTGCAATCAAAGAGACAACTCCTCCAGTCCCAGTCCACTCCTCCAGACCCAGAGTCAACTCCTCCAGTCCGAGTCAACGCCCCCTGTCCCAGAGTGAACTCCTCCAGTCCGAGTCAACTCATCCAGTCCCAGTCAACTCCTCCAGACCCAGAGTCAACTCCATCAGTCTGGGTCAACTCCCCCAGTCCCTGAGTCATCTCCTCCAGTCCGAGTCAACTCCTGCAGTCCCAGTCAACTCCTCCAGTCCGAGACAACTCCTCCGGTCCCACTGTCAACTCCTCCAGTCCGAGTCAACTCCTGCAGTCCCAGAGTCAAATCCTCCAGTCCGAGTCAACTCCTCCAGTCCCACTGTCAACTCCTCCAGTCCGAGTCAACACCTCCAGTCCCAGAGTCAACTCCTGCAGTCAAAGAGACAACTCCTCCAGTCCCAGTCAACTCCTCCAGACCCAGAGTCAACTCCTCCAGTCCGAGTCAATGCCCCCTGTCCCAGAGTGAACTCCTCCAGTCCGAGTCAACTCATCCAGTCCAAGTCAACTCCTCCAGACCCAGAGTCAACTCCTCCAGTCCGAGTCAACTCCCCCAGTCCCTGAGTCATCTCCTCCAGTACTAGTCAACTCCTCCAGTCCCAGAATCAACTCCTCCAGCCCGAGTCAACTACGCCTGTCCCTGAGTCATCTCCTCCAGTCCGAGTCAACTCCTCCAGCCCCAGAGGCAACTCCTCCAGATCCAGAGTCAACTCCTACAGTACGAGTCAACTCCCCGAATCCCTGAGTCATCTCCTACTGTCCAAATCAACTCCTCCAGTCCAAGAGTCAACTCCTCCAGTCCCTGAGTCAATCCTGCAGTCCGACTCAACTCCTCCAGTCCGAGTCAACTGCTCCAGTCCCAGAGTCAAGTCCTCCAGTCCGAGTCAACTCCATCATTCCGAGTCAACACCTCCAGTCCCAGAGTCAACTCCCCAGGTCCCAGAGTCAACTCCTCCAATCCGAGTCAACTCCTCCAGTCCGAGTGAACTCCTCCAGTCCCAGAGTCAACTCCTCCAGTCCGAGTCAACTCCTGCATTCCCAGAGTCAACTCCTCCAGTCTGAGTCAACTCCTGCAGTCCCACTGTCAACTCCTCCAGTTCGAGTCAACTCCTCCAGTCCCAGAGTCAACTCCTACAGTCCCAGAGACAACTCCTCCAGTCCCAGTCAACTCCTCCAGACACAGAGTCAACTCCTCCAGTCCGAGTCAACGCGCCCAGTCCCAGAGACAACACCTCAAGTCCCTGAGACAATCCTCCAGTCCGAGTCAACTCCTCCAGTCCGAGTCAACTGCTCCAGTCCCAGACTCAAGTCCTCCAGTCCAAGTCAACTCCATCATTCCGAGTCAACACCTCCAGTCCCAGAGTCATCTCCCCAGGTCCCAGAGTCAACTCCTCCAATCCGAGTCAACTCCTCCATTCCGAGTGAACTCCTCCAGTCCCAGAGTCAACTCCTCCAGTCCCAGTCAACTCCTCCAGACCCAGAGTCAACTCCTCCAGTCCTAGAGTCAACTCCTCCAGTCCGAGTCAACGCCCCCTGTCCAAAGTCAACTCCTCCAGTCTGAGTCAACACCTCCAGTCCGAGTCAACTCCTCCAGTCCGAGTGAACTCCTCCAGTACAAGAATCAACTTCTCCAGTCCGAGTCATCTCCCCGAATCCCTGAGTCATCTACTACAGTCCAATTCAAGTCCTCCAGTCCGAGTCAACTCCATCATTCCGAGTCAAAACCTCCAGTCCCAGAGTCAACTCCCTCAGTCCCAGAGTCAACTCCTCCAACCCGAGTCAACTCCTCCAATCCGAGTGAGCTCCTCCAGTCCCAGAGTCAACTCCTCCAGTCACAGAGAAAACTTCTCCAGTCCGAGTCAACTCCTCCAGTCCCAGTCAACTCCACCAGTCCGAGACAACTTCTCCTGTCCCACTGTCAACTCCTCCAGTCCGAGTCAACTCATCCTGTCCCAGTCAACTCCTCCAGACACAGAGTCAACTCCTCCAGTCCGAGTCAACTCCCCCAGTCCCTGAGTCATCTCCTCCAGTCCGAGTCAACTCCTCCAGACCCAGAATCAACTCCTCCAGTCCGAGTCAACTACCCCAGTCCCTGAGTCATCTCCTCCAGACCGAGTCAACTCCTCCAGCCCCAGAGGCAACTCCTCCAGTCCGAGTCAACTCCTCCAGACCCAGAGTCAATTCCTCCAGTCCGAGTGAACTCCCCGAATCCCTGAGTCATCTCCTCCAGACCGAGTCAACTCCTCCAGTCGAAGATTCAACTCCTCCAGTCCGAGTCAACTTCTCCAGTCCCAGAGGCAACTGCTCCAGTCCAAGTCAAGTCCTCCAGACCCAGAGTCAACCCCTCCAGTCCGAGTCAACTCCCCGAGTCCCTGAGTCATCTCCTACAGTCCAAGTCCTCCTCCAGTCCAAGAGACAACTCGTCAAGTCCGAGTCACTCCTTCAGACCCAGTCAACTCCTCCAGTCCGAGTAAACTCCTCCAGTTTCAGAGTCAACTCCTCCAGTCCGAGTCAACGCCTCCAGTCCAGAGTCAACTCCTCCAGTCCGAGTCAACTCCTCCAGTCCCAGAGTCAACTTCTCTAGTCCGAGTCAACACCATCATTCCGAGTCAACACCTCCAGTCCCAGAGTCAACTCCTTCAGTCTGAGTCAACTCCTCCAGTCCCAGTGTCAACTCCTCCAGTCCAGAGTCAACTCCATCTTTCCGAGTCAAATCCTCCAGTCCCAGAGTCAATTCCTCCAATCCGAGTCAACTCCTCCAGACCCAGAGTCAACTCCTCCAGTCCAGTGTCAACTCCTCCAATCCGAGTCAACTCCTCCAGTCCGAGTCAACTCCTCCAGTCTCAGAGTGAACTCCTCCAGTCACAGAGACAACTCCTCCAGTCAGAGTCAACTCCTCCAGTCCCAGTCAACTCCTCCAGTCCGAGACAACTTCTCCTGTCCCACTGTCAACTCCTCCAGTCCGAGTCAACTTCTCCAGTCCCACTGTCAACTCCTCCAGTCCGAGTCAACTCCTCCAGTCCAAAGTCAACTCCTGCAGACCCAGAGACAACTCCTCCAGTCCCAGTCAACTCCTCCAGACCCAGAGTCAACTTCTCCAGTCCGAATCGACGCCCCCAGTCCCAGAGTCAACTCCTCCAGTCCGAGTCAACTCATCCAGTCCCAGTCAACTCCTCCAGTCCGAGTCAACTACCCCAGTCCCTGAGTCATCTCCTCCAGTCTGAGTCAACTCCTCCAGCCCCAGAGGCTACTCCTCCAGTCCGAGTCAACTCCCCCTGTCCGAGTCAACTCCTTCAATCCAAGTCAACTCCTCCAGTCCCAGAGTCAACTCCTCCACTCCGAGTCACGTCCTCCAGTCCAAGAGTCAACTCCTCCAGTCCCAGAGTCAACTCCTCCAGTCCAAGAGTCATCTCTTCCAGTCCAAATTCAACTCCTCCAGACCACAGTTAACTCCTCCAGTCCGAGTCAACTCCTCCAATCCAAGTCAACTCCTCTAGTTCCGGAGTCAACTCCTCAAGTCTGAGTCAACTCCTGCAGTCCGAGTCCACACCCCCAGTCCCAGATTCAACTCCTCCAGAACCAGCGTTTACTCCTCCAGTCCGTGTCAACTCCTCCAGAACGAGTGAACTCCTCCAGCCCGAGTCAACTCCTCCATTGCGAGTCAACTTCTCGAGTCCGAGTCAACTCCTCCAGTCCCAGAGTCAACTCCTCCAGTGCGAGTCAACACCTCCAGTCCCAGAGTCAATTTCACCAGTCCCAGAGTCGACTCCTCCAGTCCAGAGTCAACTCCTCCAGTCCGATTGAACTCCTCCAGTACCAGAGTCAACTCCACCAGTCCAAGAGTCAACTCCTCCGGTCTGAGTCAACTCCTCCAGTCCAAAGTCAACTCCTCCAGTCTGAGTCAACACCTCCAGTCCGAGTCAACTCCTCCAGTCCAAGTGAACTCCTCCAGTACAAGAGTCAACTTCTCCAGTTCGAGTCAACTCCCCGAATCCCAGAGTCATCTACTACAGTCCAAGTCAAGTCCTCCAGTCCGAGTCAACTCCATCATTCCGAGTCAACACCTCCAGTCCCAGAGTCAACTTCTCTAGTCCGAGTCAACTCCATCATTCCGAGTCAACACCTCCAGTCCCAGAGTCAACTCCTTCAGTCTGAGTCAACTCCTCCAGTCCCAGTGTCAACTCCTGCAGTCCAGTGTCAACTCCTCCAGTCCCAGAGTCAACTCCTGCAGTCCGAGTCAACTCCTCCAGTCCAGAGTCAACTCCTCCTGTCTGTGTCAAGTCCTCCAGGCCCAGAGTCAACTCCTCCAGTCTGAGTCAACTCCTCCTATCCAAGTAAACTCCTCTAGTTCCGGAGTCAACTCCTTAAGTCTGAGTCCACACCCCCAGTACCAGATTCAACTCCTCCAGAACCAGTGTTTACTCCTCCAGTCCGTGTCAACTCCTCCAGTCCGAGTGAACTCCTCCAGCCCGAGTCAACTCCTCCATTGCGAGTCAACTTCTCGAGTCCGAGTCAACTCCTCCAGTCCCAGAGTCAACTCCTCCAGTGCGAGTCAACACCTCCAGTCCCAGAGTCAACTTCACCAGTCCCAGAGTCAACTCCTCCAGTCCAGAGTCAACTCCTCCAGTCCGATTGAACTCCTCCAGTACCAGAGTCAACTCCACCAGTCCAAGAGTCAACTCCTCCGGTCTCAGTCAACTCCTCCAGTCCAAAGTCAACTCCTCCAGTCTGAGTCAACACCTCCAGTCCGAGTCAACTCCTCCAGTCCGAGTGAACTCCTCCAGTACAAGAGTCAACTTCTCCAGTCCGAGTCAACTCCCCGAATCCCTGAGTCATCTACTACAGTCCAAGTCAAGTCCTCCAGTCCGAGTCAACTCCATCATTCCGAGTCAACACCTCCAGTCCCAGAGTCAACTCCCCCAGTCCCAGAGTCAACTCCTCCAATCCGAGTCAACTCCTCCAGTCCGAGTCAACTCCTCCAGTCTCAGAGTCAACTCCTCCAGTCACAGAGACAACTCCTCCCATCCGAGTCAACTCCTCCAGTCCCAGTCAACTCCTCCAGTCCGAGACAACTTCTCCAGTCCCACTGTCAACTCCTCCAGTCCCACTGTCAACTCCTCCAGTCCGAGTCAACTCCTCCAGTCCAAAGTCAACTCCTGCAGACCCAGAGACAACTCCTCCAGTCCCAGTCAACTCCTCCAGACCCAGAGTCAACTTCTCCAGTCCGAATCAACGCCCCCAGTCCCAGAGTCAACTCCTGCAGTCCGAGTCAACTCATCCAGTCCCAGTCAACTCCTCCAGTCCGAGTCAACTACCCCAGTCCCTGAGTCATCTCCTCCAGACCGAGTCAACTCCTCCAGCCCCAGAGCCTACTCCTCCAGTCCGAGTCAACTCCCCCTGTCCGAGTCAACTCCTTCAATCCAAGTCAACTCCTCCAGTCCCAGAGTCAACTCCTCCACTCCGAGTCACGTCCTCCAGTCCAAGAGTCAACTCCTCCAGTCCCAGAGTCAACTCCTCCAGTCCAAGAGTCATCTCTTCCAGTCCAAATTCAACTCCTCCAGACCACAGTTAACTCCTCCAGTCCGAGTCAACTCCTCCAATCCAAGTCAACTCCTCTAGTTCCGGAGTCAACTCCTCAAGATTGAGTCAACTCCTGCAGTCCGAGTCCACACCCCAGTCCCAGATTCAACTCCTCCAGAACCAGCGTTTACTCCTCCAGTCCGTGCCAACTCCTCCAGACCGAGTGAACTCCTCCAGCCCGAGTCAACTCCTCCATTGCGAGTCAACTTCTCGAGTCCGAGTCAACTCCCCCAGTCCCAGAGTCAACTCCTCCAGTGCGAGTCAACACCTCCAGTCCCAGAGTCAACTTCACCAGTCCCAGAGTCGACTCCTCCAGTCCAGAGTCAACTCCTCCAGTCCGATTGAACTCCTCCAGTACCAGAGTCAACTCCACCAGTCCAAGAGTCAACTCCTCCAGTCCGAGTGAACTCCTCCAGTACAAGAGTCAACTCCATCAGTCCGAGTCAACTCCCCCAGTCCCTGAGTCATCTCCTCCAGTCCGAGTCAACTCCTCCAGTCCCGGAGTCAGCTCCTCCAGTCCGAGTCAACTACCCCTGTCCCTGAGTCATCTCCTCCAGTCTGAGTCAACTCCTCCAGTCCCAGAGTCAACTCCTCCAGTCCCTGAGTCAATCCTCCAGTCCGAGTCAACTCCTCCAGTCCGAGTCAACTCCATCATTCCGAGTCAACACCTCCGTTCCCAGAGTCAACTCCCCAGGTCCCAGAGTCAACTCCTCCAAACCGAGTCAACTCCTCCAGTCCGAGTGAACTCCTCCAGTCCCAGAGTCAACTCCTCCAGTCCGAGTCAACTCCTGCAGTCCCAGAGTGAACTCCTCCAGTCCGAGTCAACTCCTGCAGTCCCACTGTCAACTCCTCCAGTTCGAGTCAACTCCTCCAGTCCCAGAGTCAACTCCTACAGTCCCAGAGACAACTCCTCCAGTCCCAGTCAACTCCGACAGACCCAGAGTCAACTCCTCCAGTCCGAGTCAACTCATCCAGTCCCAGTCAACTCCTACAGACCCAGAGTCAACTCTCCAGTCCGAGTCAACTCCTCCAGTCCGAGTAAACTCCTCCAGTCCCAGGGTCAACTCCTCCAGTCCGATTCAACGCCTCCAGTCCAGAGTCAACTCCTCCAGTCCGAGTCAACTCCCCCTATCCGAGTCAACTCCTTCAATCCAAGTCAACTCCTCCACTCCCAGACTCAACTCCTCCACTCCGAGTCACGTCCTCCAGTCCAAGAGTCAAATCCTCCAGTCCAAGAGTCATCTCCTCCAGTCCAAAGTCAACTCCTCCAGTCCACAGTTAACTCCTCCAGTCCGAGTCAACTCTTCCAATTTAAGTCAACTCCTCTAGTTCCGGAGTCAACTCCTCAAGTCTGAGTCAACTCCTGCAGTCCGAGACCACACCCCCAGTCCCAGATTCAATTCCTCCAGAACCAGCGTTTACTCCTCCAGTCCTTGTCAACTCCTCCACACCGAGTGAACTCCTCCAGCCCGAGTCAACTCCTCCATTGCGAGTCAAATTCTCGAGTCCGAGTCAACTCCTCCAGTCCCAGAGTCAACTCCTCCAGTCCGAGTCAACACCTCCAGTCCCAGAGTCAACTCCACCAGTCCAAGAGTCAACTCCTCCGGTCTGAGTCAACTCCTCCAGTCCAAAGTCAACTCCTCCAGTCTGAGTCAACACCTCCAGTCCGAGTCAACTGCTCCAGTCCGAGTGAACTCCTCCAGTACAAGAGTCAACTTCTCCAGTCCGAGTCAACTCCCCGAATCCCTGAGTCATCTACTACAGTCCAAGTCAAGTCCTCCAGTCCGAGTCAACTCCATCATTCCGAGTTCACACCTCCAGTCCCAGAGCCAACTCCCCATGTCCCAGAGTCAACTCCTCCAATCCGAGACAACTTCTCCTGTCCCACTGTCAAC
The DNA here is from genome assembly GCF_030028105.1 of Mobula birostris. NCBI lineage: Eukaryota > Metazoa > Chordata > Chondrichthyes > Myliobatiformes > Myliobatidae > Mobula > Mobula birostris. Next base: position 162,346,129 of record NC_092370.1, on the reverse strand, counting down.
TCCTCCAATCCGAGTCAACTCATCCAGTCCCAGTCAACTCCTCCAGTCCGAGACAACTTCTCCTGTCCCACTGTCAACTCCTCCAATCCGAGTCAACTCATCCAGTCCCAGTCAACTCGTCCAGACACAGAGTCAACTCCTCCAGTCTGAGTCAACTACCCCAGTCCCTGAGTCATCTCCTCCAGACCGAGTCAACTCCTCCAGTCCCAGAGGCATCTCCTCCAGTCCGAGTCAACTCCTCCAGTCCAAAGTCAACTCCTGCAGACCCAGAGTCAACTCCTCCAGTCCGAGTCAACGCCCCCAGTCCCAGAATCAACTCCTCCAGTCCGAGTCAACTCATCATGTCCCAGTCAACTCCTACAGACCCAAAGTCAACTCCTCCAGTCCCAGAGGCATCTGCTCCAGTCCGAGTCAACTCCTCCAGTCCGAGTAAACTCCTCCAGTCCCAGGGTCAACTCCTCCAGTCCGATTCACGTCCTCCAGTCCAAGAGTCAAATCCTCCAGTCCAAGAGTCATCTCCTCCAGTCCAAAGTCAACTCCTCCAGTCCACAGTTAACTCCTCCAGTCCGAGTCAACTCCTCCAATCCAAGTCAACTCCTCCAGACCCAGAGTCAACTCCTCCAGTCCGATTGAACTCCTCCAGTACCGGAGTCAACTCCACCAGTCCAAGAGTCAACTCCTCCGGTCTGAGTCAACACCTCCAGTCCGAGTCAACTCCTCCAGTCCGAGTGAACTCCTCCAGTACAAGAGTCAACTCCCCAAATCCCTGAGTCATCTACTACAGTCCAAGTCAAGCCCTCCAGTCCGAGTCAACTCCATCATTCCGAGTCAACACCTCCAGTCCCAGAGTCAACTCCCCCAGTCCCAGAGTCAACTCCTCCAATCCAAAGTCAACTCCTCCAGTCCACAGTTAACTCCTCCAGTCCGAGTCAACTCCTCCAATCTAGGTCAACTCCTCTAGTTCCGGAGTCAACTCCTCAAGTCAGAGTCAACTCCTGCAGTCGGAGTCCACACCCCCAGTCCCAGATTCAACTCCTCCAGAACCAGCGTTTACTCCTCCAGTCCGTGTCAACTCCTCCAGACCGAGTGAACTCCTCCAGCCCGAGTCAACTCCTCCATTGCGAGTCAACTTCTCGAGTCCGAGTCAACTCCTCCAGTCCCAAGGTCAACTCCTCCAGTCCGAGTCAACACCTCCAGTCCCAGAGTCAACTTCACCAGTCCCAGAGTCAACTCCTCCAGTCCAGAGTCAACTCCTCCAGTCCGATGGAACTCCTCCAGTACCAGAGTCAACTCCACCAGTCCAAGAGTCAACTCCTCCGGTCTGAGTCAACTCCTCCAGTCCAAAGTCAACTCCTCCAGTCTGAGTAAACACCTCCAGTCCGAGTCAACTCCTCCAGTCCGAGTGAACTCCTCCAGTACAAGAGTCAACTTCTCCAGTCGGAGTCAACTGCCCGAATCCCTGAGTCATCTACTACAGTCGAAGTCAAGTCCTCCAGTCCGAGTCAACACCCCCAGTCCCAGAGTCAACTCCTCCAGTCCGAGTCAACTCATCCAGTCCCAGTCAACTCCTCAGACCCAGAGTCAACTCCTCCAGTCCGAGTCAACTCCTCCAGTCCGAGTAAACTCCTCCAGTCCCAGAATCAACTCCTCCAGTCACAGAGACAACTCCTCCAGTCCGAGTCAACTCCTGCAGACCCAGTCAACTCCTCCAGTCTGAGACAACTCCTCCAGTCCCACTGTCAACTCCTCCAGTCCGAGTCAACTCCTGCAGTCCCAGAGTCAAATCCTCCAGTCCGAGACAACTCCTCCAGTCCCACTGTCAACTCTTCCAGTCCGAGTCAACTCCTCCAGTCCCAGAGTCAACTCCTGCAATCAAAGAGACAACTCCTCCAGTCCCAGTCCACTCCTCCAGACCCAGAGTCAACTCCTCCAGTCCGAGTCAACGCCCCCTGTCCCAGAGTGAACTCCTCCAGTCCGAGTCAACTCATCCAGTCCCAGTCAACTCCTCCAGACCCAGAGTCAACTCCATCAGTCTGAGTCAACTCCCCCAGTCCCTGAGTCATCTCCTCCAGTCCGAGTCAACTCCTGCAGTCCCAGTCAACTCCTCCAGTCCGAGACAACTCCTCCGGTCCCACTGTCAACTCCTCCAGTCCGAGTCAACTCCTGCAGTCCCAGAGTCAAATCCTCCAGTCCGAGTCAACTCCTCCAGTCCCACTGTCAACTCCTCCAGTCCGAGTCAACACCTCCAGTCCCAGAGTCAACTCCTGCATTCAAAGAGTCAATTCCTCCAGTCCCAGTCAACTCCTCCAGACCCAGAGTCAACTCCTCCAGTCCGAGTCAATGCCCCCTGTCCCAGAGTGAACTCCTCCAGTCCGAGTCAACTCATCCAGTCCAAGTCAACTCCTCCAGACCCAGAGTCAACTCCTCCAGTCCGAGTCAACTCCCACAGTCCCTGAGTCATCTCCTCCAGTCCCAGTCAACTCCTCCAGTCCCAGAATCAACTCCTCCAGCCCGAGTCAACTACCCCTGTCCCTGAGTCATCTCCTCCAGTCCGAGTCAACTCCTCCAGCCCCAGAGGCAACTCCTCCAGATCCAGAGTCAACTCCTACAGTACGAGTCAACTCCCCGAATCCCTGAGTCATCTCCTACTGTCCAAATCAACTCCTCCAGTCCAAGAGTCAACTCCTCCAGTCCCTGAGTCAATCCTGCAGTCCGACTCAACTCCTCCAGTCCGAGTCAACTGCTCCAGTCCCAGAGTCAAGTCCTCCAGTCCGAGTCAACTCCATCATTCCGAGTCAACTCCTCCAGTCCCAGAATCAACTCCTCCAGCCCGAGTCAACTACCCCTGTCCCTGAGTCATCTCCTCCAATCCGAGTCAACTCCTCCAGTCCGAGTGAACTCCTCCAGTCCCAGAGTCAACTCCTCCACTCCGAGTCACGTCCTCCAGTCCAAGAGTCAACTCCTCCAGTCCCAGAGTCAACTCCTCCAGTCCAAGAGTCATCTCTTCCAGTCCAAATTCAACTCCTCCAGACCACAGTTAACTCCTCCAGTCCGAGTCAACTCCTCCAATCCAAGTCAACTCCTCTAGTTCCGGAGTCAACTCCTCAAGATTGAGTCAACTCCTGCAGTCCGAGTCCACACCCCAGTCCCAGATTCAACTCCTCCAGAACCAGCGTTTACTCCTCCAGTCCGTGCCAACTCCTCCAGACCGAGTGAACTCCTCCAGCCCGAGTCAACTCCTCCATTGCGAGTCAACTTCTCGAGTCCGAGTCAACTCCCCCAGTCCCAGAGTCAACTCCTCCAGTGCGAGTCAACACCTCCAGTCCCAGAGTCAACTTCACCAGTCCCAGAGTCGACTCCTCCAGTCCAGAGTCAACTCCTCCAGTCCGATTGAACTCCTCCAGTACCAGAGTCAACTCCACCAGTCCAAGAGTCAACTCCTCCAGTCCGAGTGAACTCCTCCAGTACAAGAGTCAACTCCATCAGTCCGAGTCAACTCCCCCAGTCCCTGAGTCATCTCCTCCAGTCCGAGTCAACTCCTCCAGTCCCGGAGTCAGCTCCTCCAGTCCGAGTCAACTACCCCTGTCCCTGAGTCATCTCCTCCAGTCTGAGTCAACTCCTCCAGTCCCAGAGTCAACTCCTCCAGTCCCTGAGTCAATCCTCCAGTCCGAGTCAACTCCTCCAGTCCGAGTCAACTCCATCATTCCGAGTCAACACCTCCGTTCCCAGAGTCAACTCCCCAGGTCCCAGAGTCAACTCCTCCAAACCGAGTCAACTCCTCCAGTCCGAGTGAACTCCTCCAGTCCCAGAGTCAACTCCTCCAGTCCGAGTCAACTCCTGCAGTCCCAGAGTGAACTCCTCCAGTCCGAGTCAACTCCTGCAGTCCCACTGTCAACTCCTCCAGTTCGAGTCAACTCCTCCAGTCCCAGAGTCAACTCCTACAGTCCCAGAGACAACTCCTCCAGTCCCAGTCAACTCCGACAGACCCAGAGTCAACTCCTCCAGTCCGAGTCAACTCATCCAGTCCCAGTCAACTCCTACAGACCCAGAGTCAACTCTCCAGTCCGAGTCAACTCCTCCAGTCCGAGTAAACTCCTCCAGTCCCAGGGTCAACTCCTCCAGTCCGATTCAACGCCTCCAGTCCAGAGTCAACTCCTCCAGTCCGAGTCAACTCCCCCTATCCGAGTCAACTCCTTCAATCCAAGTCAACTCCTCCACTCCCAGACTCAACTCCTCCACTCCGAGTCACGTCCTCCAGTCCAAGAGTCAAATCCTCCAGTCCAAGAGTCATCTCCTCCAGTCCAAAGTCAACTCCTCCAGTCCACAGTTAACTCCTCCAGTCCGAGTCAACTCTTCCAATTTAAGTCAACTCCTCTAGTTCCGGAGTCAACTCCTCAAGTCTGAGTCAACTCCTGCAGTCCGAGACCACACCCCCAGTCCCAGATTCAATTCCTCCAGAACCAGCGTTTACTCCTCCAGTCCTTGTCAACTCCTCCACACCGAGTGAACTCCTCCAGCCCGAGTCAACTCCTCCATTGCGAGTCAAATTCTCGAGTCCGAGTCAACTCCTCCAGTCCCAGAGTCAACTCCTCCAGTCCGAGTCAACACCTCCAGTCCCAGAGTCAACTCCACCAGTCCAAGAGTCAACTCCTCCGGTCTGAGTCAACTCCTCCAGTCCAAAGTCAACTCCTCCAGTCTGAGTCAACACCTCCAGTCCGAGTCAACTGCTCCAGTCCGAGTGAACTCCTCCAGTACAAGAGTCAACTTCTCCAGTCCGAGTCAACTCCCCGAATCCCTGAGTCATCTACTACAGTCCAAGTCAAGTCCTCCAGTCCGAGTCAACTCCATCATTCCGAGTTCACACCTCCAGTCCCAGAGCCAACTCCCCATGTCCCAGAGTCAACTCCTCCAATCCGAGACAACTTCTCCTGTCCCACTGTCAACTCCTCCAATCCGAGTCAACTCATCCAGTCCCAGTCAACTCCTCCAGTCCGAGACAACTTCTCCTGTCCCACTGTCAACTCCTCCAATCCGAGTCAACTCATCCAGTCCCAGTCAACTCGTCCAGACACAGAGTCAACTCCTCCAGTCTGAGTCAACTACCCCAGTCCCTGAGTCATCTCCTCCAGACCGAGTCAACTCCTCCAGTCCCAGAGGCATCTCCTCCAGTCCGAGTCAACTCCTCCAGTCCAAAGTCAACTCCTGCAGACCCAGAGTCAACTCCTCCAGTCCGAGTCAACGCCCCCAGTCCCAGAATCAACTCCTCCAGTCCGAGTCAACTCATCATGTCCCAGTCAACTCCTACAGACCCAAAGTCAACTCCTCCAGTCCCAGAGGCATCTGCTCCAGTCCGAGTCAACTCCTCCAGTCCGAGTAAACTCCTCCAGTCCCAGGGTCAACTCCTCCAGTCCGATTCACGTCCTCCAGTCCAAGAGTCAAATCCTCCAGTCCAAGAGTCATCTCCTCCAGTCCAAAGTCAACTCCTCCAGTCCACAGTTAACTCCTCCAGTCCGAGTCAACTCCTCCAATCCAAGTCAACTCCTCCAGACCCAGAGTCAACTCCTCCAGTCCGATTGAACTCCTCCAGTACCGGAGTCAACTCCACCAGTCCAAGAGTCAACTCCTCCGGTCTGAGTCAACACCTCCAGTCCGAGTCAACTCCTCCAGTCCGAGTGAACTCCTCCAGTACAAGAGTCAACTCCCCAAATCCCTGAGTCATCTACTACAGTCCAAGTCAAGCCCTCCAGTCCGAGTCAACTCCATCATTCCGAGTCAACACCTCCAGTCCCAGAGTCAACTCCCCCAGTCCCAGAGTCAACTCCTCCAATCCAAAGTCAACTCCTCCAGTCCACAGTTAACTCCTCCAGTCCGAGTCAACTCCTCCAATCTAGGTCAACTCCTCTAGTTCCGGAGTCAACTCCTCAAGTCAGAGTCAACTCCTGCAGTCGGAGTCCACACCCCCAGTCCCAGATTCAACTCCTCCAGAACCAGCGTTTACTCCTCCAGTCCGTGTCAACTCCTCCAGACCGAGTGAACTCCTCCAGCCCGAGTCAACTCCTCCATTGCGAGTCAACTTCTCGAGTCCGAGTCAACTCCTCCAGTCCCAAGGTCAACTCCTCCAGTCCGAGTCAACACCTCCAGTCGCAGAGTCAACTTCACCAGTCCCAGAGTCAACTCCTCCAGTCCAGAGTCAACTCCTCCAGTCCGATGGAACTCCTCCAGTACCAGAGTCAACTCCACCAGTCCAAGAGTCAACTCCTCCGGTCTGAGTCAACTCCTCCAGTCCAAAGTCAACTCCTCCAGTCTGAGTAAACACCTCCAGTCCGAGTCAACTCCTCCAGTCCGAGTGAACTCCTCCAGTACAAGAGTCAACTTCTCCAGTCGGAGTCAACTGCCCGAATCCCTGAGTCATCTACTACAGTCGAAGTCAAGTCCTCCAGTCCGAGTCAACACCCCCAGTCCCAGAGTCAACTCCTCCAGTCCGAGTCAACTCATCCAGTCCCAGTCAACTCCTCAGACCCAGAGTCAACTCCTCCAGTCCGAGTCAACTCCTCCAGTCCGAGTAAACTCCTCCAGTCCCAGAATCAACTCCTCCAGTCACAGAGACAACTCCTCCAGTCCGAGTCAACTCCTGCAGACCCAGTCAACTCCTCCAGTCTGAGACAACTCCTCCAGTCCCACTGTCAACTCCTCCAGTCCGAGTCAACTCCTGCAGTCCCAGAGTCAAATCCTCCAGTCCGAGACAACTCCTCCAGTCCCACTGTCAACTCTTCCAGTCCGAGTCAACTCCTCCAGTCCCAGAGTCAACTCCTGCAATCAAAGAGACAACTCCTCCAGTCCCAGTCCACTCCTCCAGACCCAGAGTCAACTCCTCCAGTCCGAGTCAACGCCCCCTGTCCCAGAGTGAACTCCTCCAGTCCGAGTCAACTCATCCAGTCCCAGTCAACTCCTCCAGACCCAGAGTCAACTCCATCAGTCTGAGTCAACTCCCCCAGTCCCTGAGTCATCTCCTCCAGTCCGAGTCAACTCCTGCAGTCCCAGTCAACTCCTCCAGTCCGAGACAACTCCTCCGGTCCCACTGTCAACTCCTCCAGTCCGAGTCAACTCCTGCAGTCCCAGAGTCAAATCCTCCAGTCCGAGTCAACTCCTCCAGTCCCACTGTCAACTCCTCCAGTCCGAGTCAACACCTCCAGTCCCAGAGTCAACTCCTGCATTCAAAGAGTCAATTCCTCCAGTCCCAGTCAACTCCTCCAGACCCAGAGTCAACTCCTCCAGTCCGAGTCAATGCCCCCTGTCCCAGAGTGAACTCCTCCAGTCCGAGTCAACTCATCCAGTCCAAGTCAACTCCTCCAGACCCAGAGTCAACTCCTCCAGTCCGAGTCAACTCCCACAGTCCCTGAGTCATCTCCTCCAGTCCCAGTCAACTCCTCCAGTCCCAGAATCAACTCCTCCAGCCCGAGTCAACTACCCCTGTCCCTGAGTCATCTCCTCCAGTCCGAGTCAACTCCTCCAGCCCCAGAGGCAACTCCTCCAGATCCAGAGTCAACTCCTACAGTACGAGTCAACTCCCCGAATCCCTGAGTCATCTCCTACTGTCCAAATCAACTCCTCCAGTCCAAGAGTCAACTCCTCCAGTCCCTGAGTCAATCCTGCAGTCCGACTCAACTCCTCCAGTCCGAGTCAACTGCTCCAGTCCCAGAGTCAAGTCCTCCAGTCCGAGTCAACTCCATCATTCCGAGTCAACACCTCCAGTCCCAGAGTCAACTCCCCAGGTCCCAGAGTCAACTCCTCCAATCCGAGTCAACTCCTCCAGTCCGAGTGAACTCCTGCAGTCCCAGAGTCAACTCCTCCAGTCTGAGTCAACTCCTGCAGTCCCACTGTCAACTCCTCCAGTTCGAGTCAACTCCTCCAGTCCCAGAGTCAACTCCTCCATTCCGAGTGAACTCCTCCAGTCCCAGAGTCAACTCCTCCAGTCCCAGTCAACTCCTCCAGACCCAGAGTCAACTCCTCCAGTCCTAGAGTCAACTCCTCCAGTCCGAGTCAACGCCCCCAGTCCAAAGTCAACTCCTCCAGTCTGAGTCAACACCTCCAGTCCGAATCAACTCCTCCAGTCCGAGTGAACTCCTCCAGTACAAGAATCAACTTCTCCAGTCCGAGTCATCTCCCCGAATCCCTGAGTCATCTACTACAGACCAATTCAAGTCCTCCAGTCCGAGTCAACTCCATCATTCCGAGTCAACACCTCCAGTCCCAGAGTCAACTCCCTCAGTCCCAGAGTCAACTCCTCCAACCCGAGTCAACTCCTCCAATCCGAGTGAACTCCTCCAGTCCCAGAGTCAACTCCTCCAGTCACAGAGAAAACTTCTCCAGTCCGAGTCAACTCCTCCAGTCCCAGTCAACTCCACCAGTCCGAGACAACTTCTCCTGTCCCACTGTCAACTCCTCCAGTCCGAGTCAACTCATCCTGTCCCAGTCAACTCCTCCAGACACAGAGTCAAATCCTTCAGTCCGAGTCAACTCCCCAGTCCCTGAGTCATCTCCTCCAGTCCGAGTCAACTCCTCCAGAACAAGAATCAACTCCTCCAGTCCGAGTCAACTACCCCAGTCCCTGAGTCATCTCCTCCAGACCGAGTCAACTCCTCCAGCCCCAGAGTCAATTCCTCCAGTCCGAGTGAACTCCCCGAATCCCTGAGTCATCTCCTCCAGACCGAGTCAACTCCTCCAGTCGAAGATTCAACTCCTCCAGTCCGAGTCAACTTCTCCAGTCCCAGAGGCAACTGCTCCAGTCCAAGTCAAGTCCTCCAGACCCAGAGTCAACCCCTCCAGTCCGAGTCAACTCCCCGAGTCCCTGAGTCATCTCCTACAGTCCAAGTCCTCCTCCAGTCCAAGAGACAACTCGTCCAGTCCGAGTCACTCCTTCAGACCCAGTCAACTCCTCTAGTCCGAGTAAACTCCTCCAGTTTCAGAGTCAACTCCTCCAGTCCGAGTCAACGCCTCCAGTCCAGAGTCAACTCCTCCAGTCCGAGTCAACTCCTCCAGTCCCAGAGTCAACTTCTCTAGTCCGAGTCAACTCCATCATTCCGAGTCAACACCTCCAGTCCCAGAGTCAACTCCTTCAGTCTGAGTCAACTCCTCCAGTCCCAGTGTCAACTCCTCCAGTCCAGAGTCAACTCCATCTTTCCGAGTCAAATCCTCCAGTCCCAGAGTCAATTCCTCCAATCCGAGTCAACTCCTTCAGACCCAGAGTCAACTCCTCCAGTCCAGTGTCAACTCCTCCAGTCCCAGAGTCAACTCCTGCAGTCCGAGTCAACTCCTCCAGTCCGAGTCAACTCCTCCTATCCAAGTAAACTCCTCTACTTCCGGAGTCAACTCCTCAAGTCTGAGTCCACACCCCCAGTCACAGATTCAACTCCTCCAGAACCAGCGTTTACTCCTCCAGTCCGGGTCAACTCCTCCAGACCGAGTGAACTCCTCCAGCCCGAGTCAACTCCTCCATTGCGAGTCAACTTCTCGATTCCGAGTCAACTCCTCCAGTCCCAGAGTCAACTCCTCCAGTCCGAGTCAACACCTCCAGTCCGAGTCAACTCCTCCAGTACAAGAGTCAACTTCTCCAGTCCGAGTCAACTCCCCAAATCCCTGAGTCATCTACTACAGTCCAAGTCAAGTCCTCCAGTCCGAGTCAACTCCTTCAATCCAAGTCAACTCCTCCACTCCCAGAGTCAACTCCTCCACTCCGAGTCACGTCCTCCAGTCCAAGAGTCAAATCCTCCAGTCCAAGAGTCATCTCCTCCAGTCCAAAGTCAACTCCTCCAGTCCACAGTTAACTCCTCCAGTCCGAGTCAACTCTTCCAATTTAAGTCAACTCCTCTAGTTCCGGAGTCAACTCCTCAAGTCTGAGTCAACTCCTGCAGTCCGAGACCACACCCCCAGTCCCAGATTCAATTCCTCCAGAACCAGCGTTTACTCCTCCAGTCCGTGTCAACTCCTCCACACCGAGTGAACTCCTCCAGCCCGAGTCAACTCCTCCATTGCGAGTCAAATTCTCGAGTCCGAGTCAACTCCTCCAGTCCCAGAGTCAACTCCTCCAGTCCGAGTCAACACCTCCAGTCCCAGAGTCAACTCCACCAGTCCAAGAGTCAACTCCTCCGGTCTGAGTCAACTCCTCCAGTCCAAAGTCAACTCCTCCAGTCTGAGTCAACACCTCCAGTCCGAGTCAACTGCTCCAGTCCGAGTGAACTCCTCCAGTACAAGAGTCAACTTCTCCAGTCCGAGTCAACTCCCCGAATCCCTGAGTCATCTACTACAGTCCAAGTCAAGTCCTCCAGTCCGAGTCAACTCCATCATTCCGAGTTCACACCTCCAGTCCCAGAGTCAACTCCCCAAGTCCCAGAGTCAACTCCTCCAATCCGAGACAACTTCTCCTGTCCCACTGTCAACTCCTCCAATCCGAGTCAACTCATCCAGTCCCAGTCAACTCCTCCAGTCCGAGACAACTTCTCCTGTCCCACTGTCAACTCCTCCAATCCGAGTCAACTCATCCAGTCCCAGTCAACTCGTCCAGACACAGAGTCAACTCCTCCAGTCCGAGTCAACTCCCCCAGTCCCTAAGTCATCTCCTCCAGTCCGAATCAACTCCTCCAGTCCCAGAGTCAACTCCTCCAGTCCGAGTCAACTACCCCAGTCCCTGAGTCAGCTCCTCCAGACCGAGTCAACTCCTCCAGTCCCAGAGGCATCTCCTCCAGTCCGAGTCAACTCCTCCAGTCCAAAGTCAACTCCTGCAGACCCAGAGTCAACTCCTCCAGTCCGAGTCAACGCCCCCAGTCCCAGAATCAACTCCTCCAGTCCGAGTCAACTCATCATGTCCCAGTCAACTCCTACAGACCCAAAGTCAACTCCTCCAGTCCCAGAGGCATCTCCTCCAGTCCGAGTCAACTCCTCCAGTCCGAGTAAACTCCTCCAGTCCCAGGGTCAACTCCTCCAGTCCGATTCAACGCCTCCAGTCCAGAGTCAACTCCTCCAGTCCGAGTCAACTCCCCCTGTCCGAGTCAACTCCTTCAGTCCAAGCCAACTCCTGCAGTCAAACAGACAACTCCTCCAGTCCCAGTCAACTCCTCCAGTCCCTGAGTCATCTCCTCCAGACCGAGTCAACTCCTCCAGTCCTAGAGTCAACTCCTGCAGTCATAGAGACAACTCCTCCAGTCCCAGTCCACTCTTTCAGACCCAGAGTCAACTCCTCCAGTCCGAGTCAACGCCCCCTGTCCCAGAGTGAACTCCTCCAGTCCGAGTCAACTCATCCAGTCCCAGTCAACTCCTCCAGACCCAGAGTCAGCTCCTCCAGTCCGAGTCAACTACCGAAGTCCCTGAGTCATCTCCTCCAGTCCGAGTCAACTCCTCCAGTCCCAGAGTCAGCTCCTCCAGTCCGAGTCAACTACCCCTGTCCCTGAGTCATCTCCTCCAGTCCGAGTCGACTCCTCCAGTCCCAGAGTCAACTCCTCCAGTCCCTGAGTCAATCCTCCAGTCCCAGAGTCAACTCCTCCAGTCCCAGAGTCAACTCCTCCAGTCCAAGAGTCATCTCTTCCAGTCCAAATTCAACTCCTCCAGACCACAGTTAACTCCTCCAGTCCGAGTCAACTCCTCCAATCCAAGTCAACTCCTCTAGTTCCGGAGTCAACTCCTCAAGTCTGAGTCAACTCCTGCAGTCCGAGTCCACACCCCCAGTCCCAGATTCAACTCCTCCAGAACCAGCGTTTACTCCTCCAGTCCGTGTCAACTCCTCCAGAACGAGTGAACTCCTCCAGCCCGAGTCAACTCCTCCATTGCGAGTCAACTTCTCGAGTCCGAGTCAACTCCTCCAGTCCCAGAGTCAACTCCTCCAGTGCGAGTCAACACCTCCAGTCCCAGAGTCAATTTCACCAGTCCCAGAGTCGACTCCTCCAGTCCAGAGTCAACTCCTCCAGTCCGATTGAACTCCTCCAGTACCAGAGTCAACTCCACCAGTCCAAGAGTCAACTCCTCCGGTCTGAGTCAACTCCTCCAGTCCAAAGTCAACTCCTCCAGTCTGAGTCAACACCTCCAGTCCGAGTCAACTCCTCCAGTCCGAGTGAAATCCTCCAGTACAAGAGTCAACTTCTCCAGTTCGAGTCAACTCCCCGAATCCCTGAGTCATCTACTACAGTCCAAGTCAAGTCCTCCAGTCCGAGTCAACTCCATCATTCCGAGTCAACACCTCCAGTCCCAGAGTCAACTTCTCTAGTCCGAGTCAACTCCATCATTCCGAGTCAACAGCTCCAGTCCCAGAGTCAACTCCTTCAGTCTGAGTCAACTCCTCCAGTCCCAGTGTCAACTCCTGCAGTCCAGTGTCAACTCCTCCAGTCCCAGAGTCAACTCCTGCAGTCCGAGTCAACTCCTCCAGTCCAGAGTCAACTCCTCCTGTCTGTGTCAAGTCCTCCAGGCCCAGAGTCAACTCCACCAGACCCAGAGTCAACTCCTCCAGTCCGAGTCAACTCCTCCTATCCAAGTAAACTCCTCTAGTTCCGGAGTCAACTCCTTAAGTCTGAGTCCACACCCCCAGTCCCAGATTCAACTCCTCCAGAACCAGTGTTTACTCCTCCAGTCCGTGTCAACTCCTCCAGTCCGAGTGAACTCCTCCAGCCCGAGTCAACTCCTCCATTGCGAGTCAACTTCTCGAGTCCGAGTCAACTCCTCCAGTCCCAGAGTCAACTCCTCCAGTCCGAGTCAACACCTCCAGTCCCAGAGTCAACTTCACCAGTCCCAGAGTCAACTCCTCCAGTCCAGAGTCAACTCCTCCAGTCCGATTGAACTCCTCCAGTACCAGAGTCAACTCCACCAGTCCAAGAGTCAACTCCTCCGGTCTCAGTCAACTCCTCCAGTCCAAAGTCAACTCCTCCAGTCTGAGTCAACACCTCCAGTCCGAGTCAACTCCTCCAGTCCGAGTGAACTCCTCCAGTACAAGAGTCAACTTCTCCAGTCCGAGTCAACTCCCCGAATCCCTGAGTCATCTACTACAGTCCAAGTCAAGTCCTCCAGTCCGAGTCAACTCCATCATTCCGAGTCAACACCTCCAGTCCCAGAGTCAACTCCCCAGTCCCAGAGTCAACTCCTCCAATCCGAGTCAACTCCTCCAGTCCGAGTCAACTCCTCCAGTCTCAGAGTCAACTCCTCCAGTCACAGAGACAACTCCTCCCGTCCGAGTCAACTCCTCCAGTCCCAGTCAACTCCTCCAGTCCGAGACAACTTCTCCAGTCCCACTGTCAACTCCTCCAGTCCCACTGTCAACTCCTCCAGTCCGAGTCAACTCCTCCAGTCCAAAGTCAACTCCTGCATACCCAGAGACAACTCCTCCAGTCCCAGTCAACTCCTCCAGACCCAGAGTCAACTTCTCCAGTCCGAATCAACGCCCCCAGTCCCAGAGTCAACTCCTGCAGTCCGAGTCAACTCATCCAGTCCCAGTCAACTCCTCCAGTCCGAGTCAACTACCCCAGTCCCTGAGTCATCTCCTCCAGACCGAGTCAACTCCTCCAGCCCCAGAGGCTACTCCTCCAGTCCGAGTCAACTCCCCCTGTCCGAGTCAACTCCTTCAATCCAAGTCAACTCCTCCAGTCCCAGAGTCAACTCCTCCACTCCGAGTCACGTCCTCCAGTCCAAGAGTCAACTCCTCCAGTCCCAGAGTCAACTCCTCCAGTCCAAGAGTCATCTCTTCCAGTCCAAATTCAACTCCTCCAGACCACAGTTAACTCCTCCAGTCCGAGTCAACTCCTCCAATCCAAGTCAACTCCTCTAGTTCCGGAGTCAACTCCTCAAGATTGAGTCAACTCCTGCAGTCCGAGTCCACACCCCCAGTCCCAGATTCAACTCCTCCAGAACCAGCGTTTACTCCTCCAGTCCGTGCCAACTCCTCCAGACCGAGTGAACTCCTCCAGCCCGAGTCAACTCCTCCATTGCGAGTCAACTTCTCGAGTCCGAGTCAACTCCCCCAGTCCCAGAGTCAACTCCTCCAGTGCGAGTCAACACCTCCAGTCCCAGAGTCAACTTCACCAGTCCCAGAGTCGACTCCTCCAGTACCAGAGTCAACTCCACCAGTCCAAGAGTCAACTCCTCCAGTCTGAGTCAACTCCTCCAGTCCAAAGTCAACTCCTCCAGTCTGAGTCAACACCTCCAGTCCGAGTCAACTCCTCCAGTCCGAGTGAACTCCTCCAGTACAAGAGTCAACTCCATCAGTCCGAGTCAACTCCTCCAGTCCCGGAGTCAGCTCCTCCAGTCCGAGTCAACTACCCCTGTCCCTGAGTCATCTCCTCCAGTCTGAGTCAACTCCTCCAGTCCCAGAGTCAACTCCTCCAGTCCCTGAGTCAATCCTCCAGTCCGAGTCAACTCCTCCAGTCCGAGTCAACTCCATCATTCCGAGTCAACACCTCCGTTCCCAGAGTCAACTCCCCAGGTCCCAGAGTCAACTCCTCCAATCCGAGTCAACTCCTCCAGTCCGAGTGAACTCCTCCAGTCCCAGAGTCAACTCCTCCAGTCCGAGTCAACTCCTGCAGTCCCAGAGTGAACTCCTCCAGTCCGAGTCAACTCCTGCAGTCCCACTGTCAACTCCTCCAGTCCGAGTCAACTCCTCCAGTCCCAGAGTCAACTCCTACAGTCCCAGAGACAACTCCTCCAGTCCCAGTCAACTCCGACAGACCCAGAGTCAACTCCTCCAGTCCGAGTCAACTCATCCAGTCCCAGTCAACTCCTACAGACCCAGAGTCAACTCTCCAGTCCGAGTCAACTCCTCCAGTCCGAGTAAACTCCTCCAGTCCCAGGGTCAACTCCTCCAGTCCGATTCAACGCCTCCAGTCCAGAGTCAACTCCTCCAGTCCGAGTCAACTCCCCCTATCCGAGTCAACTCCTTCAATCCAAGTCAACTCCTCCACTCCCAGAGTCAACTCCTCCACTCCGAGTCACGTCCTCCAGTCCAAGAGTCAAATCCTCCAGTCCAAGAGTCATCTCCTCCAGTCCAAAGTCAACTCCTCCAGTCCACAGTTAACTCCTCCAGTCCGAGTCAACTCTTCCAATTTAAGCCAACTCCTCTAGTTCCGGAGTCAACTCCTCAAGTCTGAGTCAACTCCTGCAGTCCGAGACCACACCCCCAGTCCCAGATTCAATTCCTCCAGAACCAGCGTTTACTCCTCCAGTCCGTGTCAACTCCTCCACACCGAGTGAACTCCTCCAGCCCGAGTCAACTCCTCCATTGCGAGTCAAATTCTCGAGTCCGAGTCAACACCTCCAGTCCCAGAGTCAACTCCACCAGTCCAAGAGTCAACTCCTCCGGTCTGAGTCAACTCCTCCAGTCCAAAGTCAACTCCTCCAGTCCGAGTCAACACCTCCAGTCCCAGAGTCAACTCCACCAGTCCAAGAGTCAACTCCTCCGGTCTGAGTCATCTCCTCCAGTCCAAAGTCAGCTCCTCCAGTCCACAGTTAACTCCTCCAGTCCGAGTCAACTCCTCCAATCCAAGTCAACTCCTCCAGACCCAGAGTCAACTCCTCCAGTCCGATTGAACTCCTCCAGTACCGGAGTCAACTCCACCAGTCCAAGAGTCAACTCCTCCGGTCTGAGTCAACTCCTCCAGTCCAAAGTCAACTCCTCCAGTCTGAGTCAACACCTCCAGTCCGAGTCAACTCCTCCAGTCCGAGTGAACTCCTCCAGTACAAGAGTCAACTTCTCCAGTCCGAGTCAACTCCCCAAATCCCTGAGTCATCTACTACAGTCCAAGTCAAGCCCTCCAGTCCGAGTCAACTCCATCATTCCGAGTCAACACCTCCAGTCCCAGAGTCAACTCCCCCAGTCCCAGAGTCAACTCCTCCAATCCAAAGTCAACTCCTCCAGTCCACAGTTAACTCCTCCAGTCCGAGTCAACTCCTCCAATCTAGGTCAACTCCTCTAGTTCCGGAGTCAACTCCTCAAGTCTGAGTCAACTCCTGCAGTCGGAGTCCACACCCCCAGTCCCAGATTCAACTCCTCCAGAACCAGCGTTTACTCCTCCAGTCCGTGTCAACTCCTCCAGACCGAGTGAACTCCTCCAGCCCGAGTCAACTCCTCCATTGCGAGTCAACTTCTCGAGTCCGAGTCAACTCCTCCAGTCCCAAGATCAACTCCTCCAGTCCGAGTCAACACCTCCAGTCGCAGAGTCAACTTCACCAGTCCCAGAGTCAACTCCTCCAGTCCAGAGTCAACTCCTCCAGTCCGATGGAACTCCTCTAGTACCAGAGTCAACTCCACCAGTCCAAGAGTCAACTCCTCCGGTCTGAGTCAACTCCTCCAGTCCAAAGTCAACTCCTCCAGTCTGAGTAAACACCTCCAGTCCGAGTCAACTCCTCCAGTCCGAGTGAACTCCTCCAGTACAAGAGTCAACTTCTCCAGTCGGAGTCAACTCCCCGAATCCCTGAGTCATCTACTACAGTCCAAGTCAAGTCCTCCAGTCCGAGTCAACGGCCCCAGTCCCAGAGTCAACTCCTCCAGTCCGAGTCAACTCATCCAGTCCCAGTCAACTCCTACAGACCCAGAGTCAACTCCTCCAGTCCGAGTCAACTCCTCCAGTCCGAGTAAACTCCTCCAGTCTCAGAATCAACTCCTCCAGTCACAGAGACAACTCCTCCAGTCCGAGTCAACTCCTGCAGACCCAGTCAACTCCTCCAGTCTGAGACAACTCCTCCAGTCCCACTGTCAACTCCTCCAATCCGAGTCAACTCCTCCAGTCCGAGTGAACTCCTCCAGTCCCAGAGTCAACTCCTCCAGTCCGAGTCAACTCCTGCAGTCCCAGAGTGAACTCCTCCAGTCCGAGTCAACTCCTGCAGTCCCACTGTCAACTCCTCCAGTTCGAGTCAACTCCTCCAGTCCCAGAGTCAACTCCTACAGTCCCAGAGACAACTCCTCCAGTCCCAGTCAACTCCGACAGACCCAGAGTCAACTCCTCCAGTCCGAGTCAACTCATCCAGTCCCAGTCAACTCCTACAGACCCAGAGTCAACTCTCCAGTCCGAGTCAACTCCTCCAGTCCGAGTAAACTCCTCCAGTCCCAGGGTCAACTCCTCCAGTCCGATTCAACGCCTCCAGTCCAGAGTCAACTCCTCCAGTCCGAGTCAACTCCCCCTATCCGAGTCAACTCCTTCAATCCAAGTCAACTCCTCCACTCCCAGAGTCAACTCCTCCACTCCGAGTCACGTCCTCCAGTCCAAGAGTCAAATCCTCCAGTCCAAGAGTCATCTCCTCCAGTCCAAAGTCAACTCCTCCAGTCCACAGTTAACTCCTCCAGTCCGAGTCAACTCTTCCAATTTAAGTCAACTCCTCTAGTTCCGGAGTCAACTCCTCAAGTCTGAGTCAACTCCTGCAGTCCGAGACCACACCCCCAGTCCCAGATTCAATTCCTCCAGAACCAGCGTTTACTCCTCCAGTCCGTGTCAACTCCTCCACACCGAGTGAACTCCTCCAGCCCGAGTCAACTCCTCCATTGCGAGTCAAATTCTCGAGTCCGAGTCAACTCCTCCAGTCCCAGAGTCAACTCCTCCAGTCCGAGTCAACACCTCCAGTCCCAGAGTCAACTCCACCAGTCCAAGAGTCAACTCCTCCGGTCCGAGTCAACTCCTCCAGTCCAAAGTCAACTCCTCCAGTCTGAATCAACACCTCCAGTCCGAGTCAACTGCTCCAGTCCGGGTGAACTCCTCCAGTACAAGAGTCAACTTCTCCAGTCCGAGTCAACTCCCCGAATCCCTGAGTCATCTACTACAGTCCAAGTCAAGTCCTCCAGTCCGAGTCAACTCCATCATTCCGAGTTCACACCTCCAGTCCCAGAGCCAACTCCCCAAGTCCCAGAGTCAACTCCTCCAATCCGAGACAACTTCTCCTGTCCCACTGTCAACTCCTCCAATCTGAGTCAACTCATCCAGTCCCAGTCAACTCCTCCAGTCCGAGACAACTTCTCCTGTCCCACTGTCAACTCCTCCAATCCGAGTCAACTCATCCAGTCCCAGTCAACTCGTCCAGACACAGAGTCAACTCCTCCAGTCCGAGTCAACTCCCCCAGTCCCTAAGTCATCTCCTCCAGTCCGAATCAACTCCTCCAGTCCCAGAGTCAACTCCTCCAGTCCGAGTCAACTACCCCAGTCCCTGAGTCATCTCCTCCAGACCGAGTCAACTCCTCCAGTCCCAGAGGCATCTCCTCCAGTCCGAGTCAACTCCTCCAGTCCAAAGTCAACTCCTGCAGACCCAGAGTCAACTCCTCCAGTCCGAGTCAACGCCCCCAGTCCCAGAATCAACTCTTCCAGTCCGAGTCAACTCATCATGTCCCAGTCAACTCCTACAGACCCAAAGTCAACTCCTCCAGTCCCAGAGGCATCTCCTCCAGTCCGAGTCAACTCCTCCAGTCCGAGTAAACTCCTCCAGTCCCAGGGTCAACTCCTCCAGTCCGATTCAACGCCTCCAGTCCAGAGTCAACTCCTCCAGTCCGAGTCAACTCCCCCTGTCCGAGTCAACTCCTTCAGTCCAAGCCAACTCCTGCAGTCAAACAGACAACTCCTCCAGTCCCAGTCAACTCCTCCAGTCCCTGAGTCATCTCCTCCAGACCGAGTCAACTCCTCCAGTCCTAGAGTGAACTCCTCCAGTCCGAGTCAACTCATCCAATCCCAGTCAACTCCTCCAGACCCAGAGTCAGCTCCTCCAGTCCGAGTCAATTACCGAAGTCCCTGAGTCATCTCCTCCAGTCCGAGTCAACTCCTCCAGTCCCAGAGTCAGCTCCTCCAGTCCGAGTCAACTACCCCTGTCCCTGAGTCATCTCCTCCAGTCCGAGTCAACTCCTCCAGTCCCAGAGTCAACTCCTCCAGTCCCTGAGTCAATCCTCCAGTCCGAGTCAACTCCTCCAGTCCGAGTCAACTGCTCCAGTCCCAGAGTCAAGTCCTCCAGTCCGAGTCAACTCCATCATTCCGAGTCAACACCTCCAGTCCCAGAGTCAACTCCCCAGGTCCCAGAGTCAAATCCTCCAATCCGAGTCAACTCCTCCAGTCCGAGTGAACTCCTCCAGTCCCAGAGTCAACTCCTCCAGTCCGAGTCAACTCCTGCAGTCCCAGAGTCAACTCCTCCAGTCCGAGTCAACTCCTGCAGTCCCACTGTCAACTCCTCCAGTTCGAGTCAACTCCTCCAGTCCCAGAGTCAACTCCTACAGTCCCAGAGACAACTCCTCCAGTCCCAGTCAACTCCTACAGACCCAGAGTCAACTCCTCCAGTCCGAGTCAACTCATCCTGTCCCAGTCAACTCCTACAGACCCAGAGTCAACTCTCCAGTCCGAGTCAACTCCTCTAGTCCGAGTAAACTCCTCCAGTCCCAGGGTCAACTCCTCCAGTCCGATTCAACGCCTCCAGTCCAGAGTCAACTCCTCCAGTCCGAGTCAACTCCCCCTATCCGAGTCAACTCCTTCAATCCAAGTCAACTCCTCCACTCCCAGCGTCAACTCCTCCACTCCGAGTCACGTCCTCCAGTCCAAGAGTCAAATCCTCCAGTCCAAGAGTCATCTCCTCCAGTCCAAAGTCAACTCCTCCAGTCCACAGTTAACTCCTCCAGTCCGAGTCAACTCCTCCAATCCAAGTCAACTCCTCCAGACCCAGAGTCAACTCCTCCAGTCCGATTGAACTCCTCCAGTACCGGAGTCAACTCCACCAGTCCAAGAGTCAACTCCTCCGGTCTGAGTCAACTCCTCCAGTCCAAAGTCAACTCCTCCAGTCTGAGTCAACACCTCCAGTCCGAGTCAACTCCTCCAGTCCGAGTGAACTCCTCCAGTACAAGAGTCAACTTCTCCAGTCCGAGTCAACTCCCCAAATCCCTGAGTCATCTACTACAGTCCAAGTCAAGCCCTCCAGTCCGAGTCAACTCCATCATTCCGAGTCAACACCTCCAGTCCCAGAGTCAACTCCCCCAGTCCCAGAGTCAACTCCTCCAATCCAAAGTCAACTCCTCCAGTCCACAGTTAACTCCTCCAGTCCGAGTCAACTCCTCCAATCTAGGTCAACTCCTCTAGTTCCGGAGTCAACTCCTCAAGTCTGAGTCAACTCCTGCAGTCGGAGTCCACACCCCCAGTCCCAGATTCAACTCCTCCAGAACCAGCGTTTACTCCTCCAGTCCGTGTCAACTCCTCCAGACCGAGTGAGCTCCTCCAGCCCGAGTCAACTCCTCCATTGCGAGTCAACTTCTCGAGTCCGAGTCAACTCCTCCAGTCCCAAGGTCAACTCCTCCAGTCCGAGTCAACACCTCCAGTCGCAGAGTCAACTTCACCAGTCCCAGAGTCAACTCCTCCAGTCCAGAGTCAACTCCTCCAGTCCGATGGAACTCCTCCAGTACCAGAGTCAACTCCACCAGTCCAAGAGTCAACTCCTCCGGTCTGAGTCAACTCCTCCAGTCCAAAGTCAACTCCTCCAGTCTGAGTAAACACCTCCATTCCGAGTCAACTCCTCCAGTCCGAGTGAACTCCTCCAGTACAAGAGTCAACTTCTCCAGTCGGAGTCAACTCCCCGAATCCCTGAGTCATCTACTACAGTCCAAGTCAAGTCCTCCAGTCCGAGTCAACGCCCCCAGACCCAGAGTCAACTCCTCCAGTCCGAGTCAACTCATCCAGTCCCAGTCAACTCCTACAGACCCAGAGTCAACTCCTCCAGTCCGAGTCAACACCTCCAGTCCGAGTAAACTCCTCCAGTCCCAGAATCAACTCCTCCAGTCACAGAGACAACTCCTCCAGTCCGAGTGAACTCCTGCAGACCCAGTCAACTCCTCCAGTCTGAGACAACTCCTCCAGTCCCACTGTCAACTCCTCCAATCCGAGTCAACTCCTCCAGTCCGAGTGAACTCCTCCAGTCCCAGAGTCAACTCCTCCAGTCCGAGTCAACTCCTGCAGTCCCAGAGTCAACTCCTCCAGTCCGAGTCAACTCCTGCAGTCCCACTGTCAACTCCTCCAGTTCGAGTCAACTCCTCCAGTCCCAGAGTCAACTCCTACAGTCCCAGAGACAACTCCTCCAGTCCCAGTCAACTCCTACAGACCCAGAGTCAACTCCTCTAGTCCGAGTCAACTCATCCAGTCCCAGTCAACTCCTACAGACCCAGAGTCAACTCTCCAGTCCGAGTCAACTCCTCTAGTCCGAGTAAACTCCTCCAGTCCCAGGGTCAACTCCTCCAGTCCGATACAACGCCTCCAGTCCAGAGTCAACTCCTCCAGTCCGAGTCAACTCCCCCTATCCGAGTCAACTCCTTCAATCCAAGTCAACTCCTCCACTCCCAGCGTCAACTCCTCCACTCCGAGTCACGTCCTCCAGTCCAAGAGTCAAATCCTCCAGTCCAAGAGTCATCTCCTCCAGTCCAAAGTCAACTCCTCCAGTCCACAGTTAACTCCTCCAGTCCGAGTCAACTCCTCCAATCCAAGTCAACTCCTCCAGACCCAGAGTCAACTCCTCCAGTCCGATTGAACTCCTCCAGTACCGGAGTCAACTCCACCAGTCCAAGAGTCAACTCCTCCGGTCTGAGTCAACACCTCCAGTCCGAGTCAACTCCTCCAGTCCGAGTGAACTCCTCCAGTACAAGAGTCAACTTCTCCAGTCCGAGTCAACTCCCCAAATCCCTGAGTCATCTACTACAGTCCAAGTCAAGCCCTCCAGTCCGAGTCAACTCCATCATTCCGAGTCAACACCTCCAGTCCCAGAGTCAACTCCCCCAGTCCCAGAGTCAACTCCTCCAATCCAAAGTCAACTCCTCCAGTCCACAGTTAACTCCTCCAGTCCGAGTCAACTCCTCCAATCTAGGTCAACTCCTCTAGTTCCGGAGTCAACTCCTCAAGTCTGAGTCAACTCCTGCAGTCGGAGTCCACACCCCCAGTCCCAGATTCAACTCCTCCAGAACCAGCGTTTACTCCTCCAGTCCGTGTCAACTCCTCCAGACCGAGTGAACTCCTCCAGCCCGAGTCAACTCCTCCATTGCGAGTCAACTTCTCGAGTCCGAGTCAACTCCTCCAGTCCTAAGGTCAACTCCTCCAGTCCGAGTCAACACCTCCAGTCGCAGAGTCAACTTCACCAGTCCCAGAGTCAACTCCTCCAGTCCAGAGTCAACTCCTCCAGTCCGATGGAACTCCTCCAGTACCAGAGTCAACTCCACCAGTCCAAGAGTCAACTCCTCCGGTCTGAGTCAACTCCTCCAGTCCAAAGTCAACTCCTCCAGTCTGAGTAAACACCTCCAGTCCGAGTCAACTCCTCCAGTCCGAGTGAACTCCTCCAGTACAAGAGTCAACTTCTCCAGTCGGAGTCAACTCCCCGAATCCCTGAGTCATCTACTACAGTCGAAGTCAAGTCCTCCAGTCCGAGTCAACACCCCCAGTCCCAGAGTCAACTCCTCCAGTCCGAGTCAACTCATCCAGTCCCAGTCAACTCCTACAGACCCAGAGTCAACTCCTCCAGTCCGAGTCAACTCCTCCAGTCCGAGTAAACTCCTCCAGTCCCAGAATCAACTCCTCCAGTCACAGAGACAACTCCTCCAGTCCGAGTCAACTCCTGCAGACCCAGTCAACTCCTCCAGTCTGAGACAACTCCTCCAGTCCCACTGTCAACTCCTCCAGTCCGAGTCAACTCCTGCAGTCCCAGAGTCAAATCCTCCAGTCCGAGACAACTCCTCCAGTCCCACTGTCAACTCTTCCAGTCCGAGTCAACTCCTCCAGTCCCAGAGTCAACTCCTGCAATCAAAGAGACAACTCCTCCAGTCCCAGTCCACTCCTCCAGACCCAGAGTCAACTCCTCCAGTCCGAGTCAACGCCCCCTGTCCCAGAGTGAACTCCTCCAGTCCGAGTCAACTCATCCAGTCCCAGTCAACTCCTCCAGACCCAGAGTCAACTCCATCAGTCTGAGTCAACTCCCCCAGTCCCTGAGTCATCTCCTCCAATCCGAGTCAACTCCTGCAGTCCCAGTCAACTCCTCCAGTCCGAGACAACTCCTCCGGTCCCACTGTCAACTCCTCCAGTCCGAGTCAACTCCTGCAGTCCCAGAGTCAAATCCTCCAGTCCGAGTCAACTCCTCCAGTCCCACTGTCAACTCCTCCAGTCCGAGTCAACACCTCCAGTCCCAGAGTCAACTCCTGCAGTCAAAGAGACAACTCCTCCAGTCCCAGTCAACTCCTCCAGACCCAGAGTCAACTCCTCCAGTCCGAGTCAATGCCCCCTGTCCCAGAGTGAACTCCTCCAGTCCGAGTCAACTCATCCAGTCCAAGTCAACTCCTCCAGACCCAGAGTCAACTCCTCCAGTCCGAGTCAACTCCCCCAGTCCCTGAGTCATCTCCTCCAGTCCTAGTCAACTCCTCCAGTCCCAGAATCAACTCCTCCAGCCCGAGTCAACTACCCCTGTCCCTGAGTCATCTCCTCCAGTCCGAGTCAACTCCTCCAGCCCCAGAGGCAACTCCTCCAGATCCAGAGTCAACTCCTACAGTACGAGTCAACTCCCCGAATCCCTGAGTCATCTCCTACTGTCCAAATCAACTCCTCCAGTCCAAGAGTCAACTCCTCCAGTCCCTGAGTCAATCCTGCAGTCCGACTCAACTCCTCCAGTCCGAGTCAACTGCTCCAGTCCCAGAGTCAAGTCCTCCAGTCCGAGTCAACTCCATCATTCCGAGTCAACACCTCCAGTCCCAGAGTCAACTCCCCAGGTCCCAGAGTCAACTCCTCCAATCCGAGTCAACTCCTCCAGTCCGAGTGAACTCCTCCAGTCCCAGAGTCAACTCCTCCAGTCCGAGTCAACTCCTGCAGTCCCAGAGTCAACTCCTCCAGTCTGAGTCAACTCCTGCAGTCCCACTGTCAACTCCTCCAGTTCGAGTCAACTCCTCCAGTCCCAGAGTCAACTCCTACAGTCCCAGAGACAACTCCTCCAGTCCCAGTCAACTCCTCCAGACACAGAGTCAACTCCTCCAGTCCGAGTCAACGCGCCCAGTCCCAGAGACAACTCCTCAAATCCCTGAGACAATCCTCCACTCCGAGTCAACTCCTCCAGTCCGAGTCAACTGCTCCAGTCCCAGAGTCATCTCCCCAGGTCCCTGAGTCAACTCCTCCAATCCGAGTCAACTCCTCCATTCCGAGTGAACTCCTCCAGTCCCAGAGTCAACTCCTCCAGTCCCAGTCAACTCCTCCAGACCCAGAGTCAACTCCTCCAGTCCTAGAGTCAACTCCTCCAGTCCGAATCAACGCCCCCAGTCCAAAGTCAACTCCTCCAGTCTGAGTCAACACCTCCAGTCCGAATCAACTCCTCCAGTCCGAGTGAACTCCTCCAGTACAAGAATCAACTTCTCCAGTCCGAGTCATCTCCCCGAATCCCTGAGTCATCTACTACAGTCCAATTCAAGTCCTCCAGTCCGAGTCAACTCCATCATTCCGAGTCAACACCTCCAGTCCCAGAGTCAACTCCCTCAGTCCCAGAGTCAACTCTTCCAACCCGAGTCAACTCCTCCAATCCGAGTGAACTCCTCCAGTCCCAGAGTCAACTCCTCCAGTCACAGAGAAAACTTCTCCAGTCCGAGTCAACTCCTCCAGTCCCAGTCAACTCCACCAGTCCGAGACAACTTCTCCTGTCCCACTGTCAACTCCTCCAGTCCGAGTCAACTCATCCTGTTCCAGTCAACTCCTCCAGACACAGAGTCAACACCTCCAGTCCGAGTCAACTCCCCCAGTCCCTGAGTCATCTCCTCCAGTCCGAGTCAACTCCTCCAGAACAAGAATCAACTCCTCCAGTCCGAGTCAACTACCCCAGTCCCTGAGTCATCTCCTCCAGACCGAGTCAACTCCTCCAGCCCCAGAGGCAACTCCTCCAGTCCGAGTCAACTCCTCCAGACCCAGAGTCAATTCCTCCAGTCCGAGTGAACTCCCCGAATCCCTGAGTCATCTCCTCCAGAGCGAGTCAACTCCTCCAGTCGAAGATTCAACTCCTCCAGTCCGAGTCAACTTCTCCAGTCCCAGAGGCAACTGCTCCAGTCCAAGTCAAGTCCTCCAGACCCAGAGTCAACCCCTCCAGTCCGAGTCAACTCCCCGAGTCCCTGAGTCATCTCCTACAGTCCAAGTCCTCCTCCAGTCCAAGAGACAACTCGTCCAGTCCGAGTCACTCCTTCAGACCCAGTCAACTCCTCCAGTCCGAGTAAACTCCTCCAGTTTCAGAGTCAACTCCTCCAGTCCGAGTCAACGCCTCCAGTCCAGAGTCAACTCCTCCAGTCCGAGTCAACTCCTCCAGTCCCAGAGTCAACTTCTCTAGTCCGAGTCAACTCCATCATTCCGAGTCAACACCTCCAGTCCCAGAGTCAACTCCTTCAGTCTGAGTCAACTCCTCCAGTCCCAGAGTCAATTCCTCCAATCCGAGTCAACTCCTCCAGACCCAGAGTCAACTCCTCCAGTCCAGTGTCAACTCCTCCAGTCCCAGAGTCAACTCCTGCAGTCCGAGTCAACTCCTCCAGTCCGAGTCAACTCCTCCAGTCCGAGTCAACTCCTCCTATCCAAGTAAACTCCTCTACTTCCGGAGTCAACTCCTCAAGTCTGAGTCCACACCCCCAGTCCCAGATTCAACTCCTCCAGAACCAGCGTTTACTCCTCCAGTCCGGGTCAACTCCTCCAGACCGAGTGAACTCCTCCAGCCCGAGTCAACTCCTCCATTGCGAGTCAACTTCTCGATTCCGAGTCAACTCCTCCAGTCCCAGAGTCAACTCCTCCAGTCCGAGTCAACACCTCCAGTCCGAGTCAACTCCTCCAGTACAAGAGTCAACTTCTCCAGTCCGAGTCAACTCCCCAAATCCCTGAGTCATCTACTACAGTCCAAGTCAAGTCCTCCAGTCCGAGTCAACTCCATCATTCCGAGTCAACACCTCCAGTCCCAGAGTCAACTCCCCCAGTCCCAGAGTCAACTCCTCCAATCCGAGTCAACTCCTCCAGTCCGAGTCAACTCCTCCAGTCTCAGAGTCAACTCCTCCAGTCACAGAGACAACTCCTCCAGTCAGAGTCAACTCCTCCAGTCCCAGTCAACTCCTCCAGTCCGAGTCAACTCCTCCAGTCCAAAGTCAACTCCTGCAGACCCAGAGACAACTCCTCCAGTCCCAGTCAACTCCTCCAGAACCAGAGTCAACTTCTCCAGTCCGAATCGACGCCCCCAGTCCCAGAGTCAACTCCTCCAGTCCGAGTCAACTCATCCAGTCCCAGTCAACACCTCCAGTCCGAGTCAACTACCCCAGTCCCTGAGTCATCTCCTCCAGTCTGAGTCAACTCCTCCAGCCCCAGAGGCTACTCCTCCAGTCCGAGTCAACTCCCCCTGTCCGAGTCAACTCCTTCAATCCAAGTCAACTCCTCCAGTCCCAGAGTCAACTCCTCCACTCCGAGTCACGTCCTCCAGTCCAAGAGTCAACTCCTCCAGTCCCAGAGTCAACTCCTCCAGTCCAAGAGTCATCTCTTCCAGTCCAAATTCAACTCCTCCAGACCACAGTTAACTCCTCCAGTCCGAGTCAACTCCTCCAATCCAAGTCAACTCCTCTAGTTCCGGAGTCAACTCCTCAAGTCTGAGTCAACTCCTGCAGTCCGAGTCCACACCCCCAGTCCCAGATTCAACTCCTCCAGAACCAGCGTTTACTCCTCCAGTCCGTGTCAACACCTCCAGAACGAGTGAACTCCTCCAGCCCGAGTCAACTCCTCCATTGCGAGTCAACTTCTCGAATCCGAGTCAACTCCTCCAGTCCCAGAGTCAACTCCTCCAGTGCGAGTCAACACCTCCAGTCCCAGAGTCAATTTCACCAGTCCCAGAGTCGACTCCTCCAGTCCAGAGTCAACTCCTCCAGTCCGATTGAACTCCTCCAGTACCAGAGTCAACTCCACCAGTCCAAGAGTCAACTCCTCTGGTCTGAGTCAACTCCTCCAGTCCAAAGTCAACTCCTCCAGTCTGAGTCAACACCTCCAGTCCGAGTCAACTCCTCCAGTCCGAGTGAACTCCTCCAGTACAAGAGTCAACTTCTCCAGTTCGAGTCAACTCCCCGAATCCCTGAGTCATCTACTACAGTCCAAGTCAAGTCCTCCATTCCGAGTGAACTCCTCCAGTACAAGAGTCAACTTCTCCAGTCCGAGTCAACTCCCCGAATCCCTGAGTCATCTACTACAGTCCAAGTCAAGTCCTCCAGTCCGAGTCAACTCCATCATTCCGAGTCAACACCTCCAGTCCCAGAGTCAACTCCCCCAGTCCCAGAGTCAACTCCCCCAATCCGAGTCAACTCCTCCAGTCCGAGTCAACTCCTCCAGTCCCAGTCAACTCCTCCAGTCCGAGTCAACTCCTCCAGTCCGAGTAAACTCCTCCAGTCCCAGAATCAACTCCTCCAGTCACAGAGACAACTCCTCCAGTCCGAGTCAACTCCTGCAGACCCAGTCAACTCCTCCAGTCTGAGACAACTCCTCCAGTCCCACTATCAACTCCTCCAGTCCGAGTCAACTCCTGCAGTCCCAGAGTCAAATCCTCCAGTCCGAGACAACTCCTCCAGTCCCACTGTCAACTCTTCCAGTCCGAGTCAACTCCTCCAGTCCCAGAGTCAACTCCTGCAATCAAAGAGACAACTCCTCCAGTCCCAGTCCACTCCTCCAGACCCAGAGTCAACTCCTCCAGTCCGAGTCAACGCCCCCTGTCCCAGAGTGAACTCCTCCAGTCCGAGTCAACTCCTCCAGACCCAGAGTCAACTCCATCAGTCTGAGTCAACTCCCCCAGTCCCTGAGTCATCTCCTCCAGTCCGAGTCAACTCCTGCAGTCCCAGTCAACTCCTCCAGTCCGAGACAACTCCTCCGGTCCCACTGTCAACTCCTCCAGTCCGAGTCAACTCCTGCAGTCCCAGAGTCAAATCCTCCAGTCCGAGTCAACTCCTCCAGTCCCACTGTCAACTCCTCCAGTCCGAGTCAACACCTCCAGTCCCAGAGTCAACTCCTGCAGTCAAAGAGACAACTCCTCCAGTCCCAGTCAACTCCTCCAGACCCAGAGTCAACTCCTCCAGTCCGAGTCAATGCCCCCTGTCCCAGAGTGAACTCCTCCAGTCCGAGTCAACTCATCCAGTCCAAGTCAACTCCTCCAGACCCAGAGTCAACTCCTCCAGTCCGAGTCAACTCCCCCAGTCCCTGAGTCATCTCCTCCAGTCCTAGTCAACTCCTCCAGTCCCAGAATCAACTCCTCCAGCCCGAGTCAACTACCCCTGTCCCTGAGTCATCTCCTCCAGTCCGAGTCAACTCCTCCAGCCCCAGAGGCAACTCCTCCAGATCCAGAGTCAACTCCTACAGTACGAGTCAACTCCCCGAATCCCTGAGTCATCTCCTACTGTCCAAATCAACTCCTCCAGTCCAAGAGTCAACTCCTCCAGTCCCTGAGTCAATCCTGCAGTCCGACTCAACTCCTCCAGTCCGAGTCAACTGCTCCAGTCCCAGAGTCAAGTCCTCCAGTCCGAGTCAACTCCATCATTCCGAGTCAACACCTCCAGTCCCAGAGTCAACTCCCCAGGTCCCAGAGTCAACTCCTCCAATCCGAGTCAACTCCTCCAGTCCGAGTGAACTCCTCCAGTCCCAGAGTCAACTCCTCCAGTCCGAGTCAACTCCTGCAGTCCCAGAGTCAACTCCTCCAGTCTGAGTCAACTCCTGCAGTCCCACTGTCAACTCCTCCAGTTCGAGTCAACTCCTCCAGTCCCAGAGTCAACTCCTACAGTCCCAGAGACAACTCCTCCAGTCCCAGTCAACTCCTCCAGACACAGAGTCAACTCCTCCAGTCCGAGTCAACGCGCCCAGTCCCAGAGACAACTCCTCAAATCCCTGAGACAATCCTCCACTCCGAGTCAACTCCTCCAGTCCGAGTCAACTGCTCCAGTCCCAGACTCAAGTCCTCCGTCCAAGTCAACTCCATCATTCCGAGTCAACACCTCCAGTCCCAGAGTCATCTCCCCAGGTCCCTGAGTCAACTCCTCCAATCCGAGTCAACTCCTCCATTCCGAGTGAACTCCTCCAGTCCCAGAGTCAACTCCTCCAGTCCCAGTCAACTCCTCCAGACCCAGAGTCAACTCCTCCAGTCCTAGAGTCAACTCCTCCAGTCCGAATCAACGCCCCCAGTCCAAAGTCAACTCTCCAGTCTGAGTCAACACTCCAGTCCGAATCAACTCCTCCAGTCCGAGTGAACTCCTCCAGTACAAGAATCAACTTCTCCAGTCCGAGTCATCTCCCGAATCCCTGAGTCATCTACTACAGTCCAATTCAAGTCCTCCAGTCCGAGTCAACTCCATCATTCCGAGTCAACACCTCCAGTCCCAGAGTCAACTCCCTCAGTCCCAGAGTCAACTCTTCCAACCCGAGTCAACTCCTCCACTCCGAGTGAACTCCTCCAGTCCCAGAGTCAACTCCTCCAGTCACAGAGAAAACTTCTCCAGTCCGAGTCAACTCCTCCAGTCCCAGTCACTCCACCAGTCCGAGACAACTTCTCCTGTCCACTGTCAACTCCTCCAGTCCGAGTCAACTCATCCTGTGTCCAGTCAACTCCTCCAGACACAGAGTCAACACCTCCAGTCCGAGTCAACTCCCCCAGTCCCTGAGTCATCTCCTCCAGTCCGAGTCAACTCCTCCAGAACAAGAATCAACTCCTCCAGTCCGAGTCAACTACCCCAGTCCCTGAGTCATCTCCTCCAGACCGAGTCAACTCCTCCAGCCCCAGAGGCAACTCCTCCAGTCCGAGTCAACTCCTCCAGACCCAGAGTCAATTCCTCCAGTCCGAGTGAACTCCCCGAATCCCTGAGTCATCTCCTCCAGACCGAGGTCAACTCCTCCAGTCGAAGATTCAACTCCTCCAGTCCGAGTCAACTTCTCCAGTCCCAGAGGCAACTGCTCCAGTCCAAGTCAAGTCCTCCAGACCCAGAGTCAACCCCTCCAGTCCGAGTCAACTCCCCGAGTCCCTGAGTCATCTCCTACAGTCCAAGTCCTCCTCCAGTCCAAGAGACAACTCGTCCAGTCCGAGTCACTCCTTCAGACCCAGTCAACTCCTCCAGTCCGAGTAAACTCCTCCAGTTTCAGAGTCAACTCCTCCAGTCCGAGTCAACGCCTCCAGTCCAGAGTCAACTCCTCCAGTCCGAGTCAACTCCTCCAGTCCCAGAGTCAACTTCTCTAGTCCGAGTCAACTCCATCATTCCGAGTCAACACCTCCAGTCCCAGAGTCAACTCCTTCAGTCTGAGTCAACTCCTCCAGTCCCAGAGTCAATTCCTCCAATCCGAGTCAACTCCTCCAGACCCAGAGTCAACTCCTCCAGTCCAGTGTCAACTCCTCCAGTCCCAGAGTCAACTCCTGCAGTCCGAGTCAACTCCTCCAGTCCGAGTCAACTCCTCCAGTCCGAGTCAACTCCTCCTATCCAAGTAAACTCCTCTACTTCCGGAGTCAACTCCTCAAGTCTGAGTCCACACCCCCAGTCCCAGATTCAACTCCTCCAGAACCAGCGTTTACTCCTCCAGTCCGGGTCAACTCCTCCAGACCGAGTGAACTCCTCCAGCCCGAGTCAACTCCTCCATTGCGAGTCAACTTCTCGATTCCGAGTCAACTCCTCCAGTCCCAGAGTCAACTCCTCCAGTCCGAGTCAACACCTCCAGTCCGAGTCAACTCCTCCAGTACAAGAGTCAACTTCTCCAGTCCGAGTCAACTCCCCAAATCCCTGAGTCATCTACTACAGTCCAAGTCAAGTCCTCCAGTCCGAGTCAACTCCATCATTCCGAGTCAACACCTCCAGTCCCAGAGTCAACTCCCCCAGTCCCAGAGTCAACTCCTCCAATCCGAGTCAACTCCTCCAGTCCGAGTCAACTCCTCCAGTCCAAAGTCAACTCCTGCAGACCCAGAGACAACTCCTCCAGTCCCAGTCAACTCCTCCAGAACCAGAGTCAACTTCTCCAGTCCGAATCGACGCCCCCAGTCCCAGAGTCAACTCCTCCAGTCCGAGTCAACTCATCCAGTCCCAGTCAACACCTCCAGTCCGAGTCAACTACCCCAGTCCCTGAGTCATCTCCTCCAGTCTGAGTCAACTCCTCCAGCCCCAGAGGCTACTCCTCCAGTCCGAGTCAACTCCCCCTGTCCGAGTCAACTCCTTCAATCCAAGTCAACTCCTCCAGTCCCAGAGTCAACTCCTCCACTCCGAGTCACGTCCTCCAGTCCAAGAGTCAACTCCTCCAGTCCCAGAGTCAACTCCTCCAGTCCAAGAGTCATCTCTTCCAGTCCAAATTCAACTCCTCCAGACCACAGTTAACTCCTCCAGTCCGAGTCAACTCCTCCAATCCAAGTCAACTCCTCTAGTTCCGGAGTCAACTCCTCAAGTCTGAGTCAACTCCTGCAGTCCGAGTCCACACCCCCAGTCCCAGATTCAACTCCTCCAGAACCAGCGTTTACTCCTCCAGTCCGTGTCAACTCCTCCAGAACGAGTGAACTCCTCCAGCCCGAGTCAACTCCTCCATTGCGAGTCAACTTCTCGAATCCGAGTCAACTCCTCCAGTCCCAGAGTCAACTCCTCCAGTGCGAGTCAACACCTCCAGTCCCAGAGTCAATTTCACCAGTCCCAGAGTCGACTCCTCCAGTCCAGAGTCAACTCCTCCAGTCCGATTGAACTCCTCCAGTACCAGAGTCAACTCCACCAGTCCAAGAGTCAACTCCTCTGGTCTGAGTCAACTCCTCCAGTCCAAAGTCAACTCCTCCAGTCTGAGTCAACACCTCCAGTCCGAGTCAACTCCTCCAGTCCGAGTGAACTCCTCCAGTACAAGAGTCAACTTCTCCAGTTCGAGTCAACTCCCCGAATCCCTGAGTCATCTACTACAGTCCAAGTCAAGTCCTCCAGTCCGAGTCAACTCCATTATTCCGAGTCAACACCTCCAGTCCCAGAGTCAACTTCTCTAGTCCGAGTCAACTCCATCATTCCGAGTCAACACCTCCAGTCCCAGAGTCAACTCCTTCAGTCTGAGTCAACTCCTCCAGTCCCAGTGTCAACTCCTGCAGTCCAGTGTCAACTCCTCCAGTCCCAGAGTCAACTCCTGCAGTCAGAGTCAACTCCTCCAGTCCAGAGTCAACTCCTCCTGTCTGTGTCAAGTCCTCCAGGCCCAGAGTCAACTCCACCAGACCCAGAGTCAACTCCTCCAGTCCGAGTCAACTCCTCCTATCCAAGTAAACTCCTCCAGTTCCGGAGTCAACTCCTCAAGTCTGAGTCCACACCCCCAGTCCCAGATTCAACTCCTCCAGAACCAGTGTTTACTCCTCCAGTCCGTGTCAACTCCTCCAGTCCGAGTGAACTCCTCCAGCCCGAGTCAACTCTTCCATTGCGAGTCAACTTCTCGAGTCCGAGTCAACTCCTCCAGTCCCAGAGTCAACTCCTCCAGTCCGAGTCAACACCTCCAGTCCCAGAGTCAACTTCACCAGTCCCAGAGTCAACTCCTCCAGTCCAGAGTCAACTCCTCCAGTCCGATTGAACTCCTCCAGTACCAGAGTCAACTCCACCAGTCCAAGAGTCAACTCCTCCGGTCTCAGTCAACTCCTCCAGTCCAAAGTCAACTCCTCCAGTCTGAGTCAACACCTCCAGTCCGAGTCAACTCCTCCAGTCCGAGTGAACTCCTCCAGTACAAGAGTCAACTTCTCCAGTCCGAGTCAACTCCCCGAATCCCTGAGTCATCTACTACAGTCCAAGTCAAGTCCTCCAGTCCGAGTCAACTCCATCATTCCGAGTCAACACCTCCAGTCCCAGAGTCAACTCCCCCAGTCCCAGAGTCAACTCCCCCAATCCGAGTCAACTCCTCCAGTCCGAGTCAACTCCTCCAGTCTCAGAGTCAACTCCTCCAGTCACAGAGACAACTCCTCCCGTCCGAGTCAACTCCTCCAGTCCCAGTCAACTCCTCCAGTCCGAGACAACTTCTCCAGTCCCACTGTCAACTCCTCCAGTCCCACTGTCAACTCCTCCAGTCCGAGTCAACTCCTCCAGTCCAAAGTCAACTCCTGCAGACCCAGAGACAACTCCTCCAGTCCCAGTCAACTCCTCCAGACCCAGAGTCAACTTCTCCAGTCCGAATCAACGCCCCCAGTCCCAGAGTCAACTCCTGCAGTCCAAGTCAACTCATCCAGTCCCAGTCAACTCCTCCAGTCCGAGTCAACTACCCCAGTCCCTGAGTCATCTCCTCCAGTCTGAGTCAACTCCTCCAGCCCCAGAGGCTACTCCTCCAGTCCGAGTCAACTCCCCCTGTCCGAGTCAACTCCTTCAATCCAAGTCAACTCCTCCAGTCCCAGAGTCAACTCCTCCACTCCGAGTCACGTCCTCCAGTCCAAGAGTCAACTCCTCCAGTCCCAGAGTCAACTCCTCCAGTCCAAGAGTCATCTCTTCCAGTCCAAATTCAACTCCTCCAGACCACAGTTAACTCCTCCAGTCCGAGTCAACTCCTCCAATCCAAGTCAACTCCTCTAGTTCCGGAGTCAACTCCTCAAGTCTGAGTCAACTCCTGCAGTCCGAGTCCACACCCCCAGTCCCAGATTCAACTCCTCCAGAACCAGCGTTTACTCCTCCAGTCCGTGTCAACTCCTCCAGAACGAGTGAACTCCTCCAGCCCGAGTCAACTCCTCCATTGCGAGTCAACTTCTCGAATCCGAGTCAACTCCTCCAGTCCCAGAGTCAACTCCTCCAGTGCGAGTCAACACCTCCAGTCCCAGAGTCAATTTCACCAGTCCCAGAGTCGACTCCTCCAGTCCAGAGTCAACTCCTCCAGTCCGATTGAACTCCTCCAGTACCAGAGTCAACTCCACCAGTCCAAGAGTCAACTCCTCTGGTCTGAGTCAACTCCTCCAGTCCAAAGTCAACTCCTCCAGTCTGAGTCAACACCTCCAGTCCGAGTCAACTCCTCCAGTCCGAGTGAACTCCTCCAGTACAAGAGTCAACTTCTCCAGTTCGAGTCAACTCCCCGAATCCCTGAGTCATCTACTACAGTCCAAGTCAAGTCCTCCAGTCCGAGTCAACTCCATCATTCCGAGTCAACACCTCCAGTCCCAGAGTCAACTTCTCTAGTCCGAGTCAGCTCCATCATTCCGAGTCAACACCTCCAGTCCCAGAGTCAACTCCTTCAGTCTGAGTCAACTCCTCCAGTCCCAGTGTCAACTCCTGCAGTCCAGTGTCAACTCCTCCAGTCCCAGAGTCAACTCCTGCAGTCCGAGTCAACTCCTCCAGTCCAGAGTCAACTCCTCCTGTCTGTGTCAAGTCCTCCAGGCCCAGAGTCAACTCCACCAGACCCAGAGTCAACTCCTCCAGTCCGAGTCAACTCCTCCTATCCAAGTAAACTCCTCTAGTTCCGGAGTCAACTCCTCAAGTCTGAGTCCACACCCCCAGTCCCAGATTCAACTCCTCCAGAACCAGTGTTTACTCCTCCAGTCCGTGTCAACTCCTCCAGTCCGAGTGAACTCCTCCAGCCCGAGTCAACTCTTCCATTGCGAGTCAACTTCTCGAGTCCGAGTCAACTCCTCCAGTCCCAGAGTCAACTCCTCCAGTCCGAGTCAACACCTCCAGTCCCAGAGTCAACTTCACCAGTCCCAGAGTCAACTCCTCCAGTCCAGAGTCAACTCCTCCAGTCCGATTGAACTCCTCCAGTACCAGAGTCAACTCCACCAGTCCAAGAGTCAACTCCTCCGGTCTCAGTCAACTCCTCCAGTCCAAAGTCAACTCCTCCAGTCTGAGTCAACACCTCCAGTCCAAAGTCAACTCCTCCAGTCTGAGTCAACACCTCCAGTCCGAGTCAACTCCTCCAGTCCGAGTGAACTCCTCCAGTACAAGAGTCAACTTCTCCAGTCCGAGTCAACTCCCCGAATCCTTGAGTCATCTACTACAGTCCAAGTCAAGTCCTCCAGTCCGAGTCAACTCCATCATTCCGAGTCAACACCTCCAGTCCCAGAGTCAACTCCCCCAGTCCCAGAGTCAACTCCTCCAATCCGAGTCAACTCCTCCAGTCCGAGTCAACTCCTCCAGTCTCAGAGTCAACTCCTCCAGTCACAGAGACAACTCCTCCCGTCCGAGTCAACTCCTCCAGTCCCAGTCAACTCCTCCAGTCCGAGACAACTTCTCCAGTCCCACTGTCAACTCCTCCAGTCCCACTGTCAACTCCTCCAGTCCGAGTCAACTCCTCCAGTCCAAAGTCAACTCCTGCAGACCCAGAGACAACTCCTCCAGTCCCAGTCAACTCCTCCAGACCCAGAGTCAACTTCTCCAGTCCGAATCAACGCCCCCAGTCCCAGAGTCAACTCCTGCAGTCCGAGTCAACTCCTCCAGTCCGAGTCAACTCCCCCTGTCCGAGTCAACTCCTTCAATCCAAGTCAACTCCTCCAGTCCCAGAGTCAACTCCTCCACTCCGAGTCACGTCCTCCAGTCCAAGAGTCAACTCCTCCAGTCCCAGAGTCAACTCCTCCAGTCCAAGAGTCATCTCTTCCAGTCCAAATTCAACTCCTCCAGACCACAGTTAACTTCTCCAGTCCGAGTCAACTCCTCCAATCCAAGTCAACTCCTCTAGTTCCGGAGTCAACTCCTCAAGATTGAGTCAACTCCTGCAGTCCGAGTCCACACCCCCAGTCCCAGATTCAACTCCTCCAGAACCAGCGTTTACTCCTCCAGTCCGTGCCAACTCCTCCAGACCGAGTGAACTCCTCCAGCCCGAGTCAACTCCTCCATTGCGAGTCAACTTCTCGAGTCCGAGTCAACTCCTCCAGTCCCAGAGTCAACTCCTCCAGTCCGAGCCAACACCTCCATTCCCAGAGTCAACTTCACCAGTCCCAGAGTCAACTCCTCCAGTCCAAAGTCAACTCCTCCAGTCCGATTGAACTCCTCCAGTACCAGAGTCAACTCCACCAGTCCAAGAGTCAACTCCTCCAGTCTGAGTCAACTCCTCCAGTCCAAAGTCAACTCCTCCAGTCTGAGTCAACACCTCCAGTCCGAGTCAACTCCTCCAGTCCGAGTGAACTCCTCCAGTACAAGAGTCAACTCCATCAGTCCGAGTCAACTCCCCCAGTCCCTGAGTCATCTCCTCCAGTCCGAGTCAACTCCTCCAGTCCCAGAGTCAACTCCTACAGTCCGAGTCAACTACCCCTGTCCCTGAGTCATCTCCTCCAGTCCGAGTCAACTCCTCCAGTCCCAGAGTCAACTCCTCCAGTCCCTGAGTCAATCCCCCAGTCCGAGTCAACTCCTCCAGTCCGAGTCAACTCCATCATTCCGAGTCAACACCTCCGGTCATAGAGTCAACTCCCCAGGTCCCAGAGTCAACTCCTCCAATCCGAGTCAACTCCTCCAGTCCGAGTGAACTCCTCCAGTCCCAGAGTCAACTCCTCCAGTCCGAGTCAACTCCTGCAGTCCCAGAGTCAACTCCTCCAGTCCGAGTCAACTCCTGCAGTCCCACTGTCAACTCCTCCAGTTCGAGTCAACTCCTCCAGTCCCAGAGTCAACTCCTCCAGTCCCAGAGTCAACTCCTACAGTCCCAGAGACAACTCCTCCAGTCCCAGTCAACTCCGACAGACCCAGAGTCAACTCCTCCAGTCCGAGTCAACTCATCCAGTCCCAGTCAACTCCTACAGACCCAGAGTCAACTCTCCAGTCCGAGTCAACTCCTCCAGTCCGAGTAAACTCCTCCAGTCCCAGGGTCAACTCCTCCAGTCCGATTCAACGCCTCCAGTCCAGAGTCAACTCCTCCAGTCCGAGTCAACTCCCCCTATCCGAGTCAACTCCTTCAATCCAAGTCAACTCCTCCACTCCCAGAGTCAACTCCTCCACTCCGAGTCACGTCCTCCAGTCCAAGAGTCAAATCCTCCAGTCCAAGAGTCATCTCCTCCAGTCCAAAGTCAACTCCTCCAGTCCACAGTTAACTCCTCCAGTCCGAGTCAACTCTTCCAATTTAAGTCAACTCCTCTAGTTCCGGAGTCAACTCCTCAAGTCTGAGTCAACTCCTGCAGTCCGAGACCACACCCCCAGTCCCAGATTCAATTCCTCCAGAACCAGCGTTTACTCCTCCAGTCCGTGTCAACTCCTCCACACCGAGTGAACTCCTCCAGCCCGAGTCAACTCCTCCATTGCGAGTCAAATTCTCGAGTCCGAGTCAACTCCTCCAGTCCCAGAGTCAACTCCTCCAGTCCGAGTCAACACCTCCAGTCCCAGAGTCAACTCCACCAGTCCAAGAGTCAACTCCTCCGGTCTGAGTCAACTCCTCCAGTCCAAAGTCAACTCCTCCAGTCTGAGTCAACACCTCCAATCCGAGTCAACTGCTCCAGTCCGAGTGAACTCCAGTACAAGAGTCAACTTCTCCAATCCGAGTCAACTCCCCGAATCCCTGAGTCATCTACTACAGTCCAAGTCAAGTCCTCCAGTCCGAGTCAACTCCATCATTCCGAGTTCACACCTCCAGTCCCAGAGTCAACTCCCCAAGTCCCAGAGTCAACTCCTCCAATCCGAGACAACTTCTCCTGTCCCACTGTCAACTCCTCCAATCCGAGTCAACTCATCCAGTCCCAGTCAACTCCTCCAGTCCGAGACAACTTCTCCTGTCCCACTGTCAACTCCTCCAATCCGAGTCAACTCATCCAGTCCCAGTCAACTCGTCCAGACACAGAGTCAACTCCTCCAGTCCGAGTCAACTCCCCCAGTCCCTAAGTCATCTCCTCCAGTCCGAATCAACTCCTCCAGTCCCAGAGTCAACTCCTCCAGTCCGAGTCAACTACCCCAGTCCCTGAGTCATCTCCTCCAGACCGAGTCAACTCCTCCAGTCCCAGAGGCATCTCCTCCAGTCCGAGTCAACTCCTCCAGTCCAAAGTCAACTCCTGCAGACCCAGAATCAACTCCTCCAGTCCGAGTCAACTCATCATGTCCCAGTCAACTCCTACAGACCCAAAGTCAACTCCTCCAGTCCCAGAGGCATCTCCTCCAGTCCGAGTCAACTCCTCCAGTCCGAGTAAACTCCTCCAGTCCCAGGGTCAACTCCTCCAGTCCGATTCAACGCCTCCAGTCCAGAGTCAACTCCTCCAGTCCGAGTCAACTCCCCCTATCCGAGTCAACTCCTTCAATCCAAGTCAACTCCGCCACTCCCAGAGTCAACTCCTCCACTCCGAGTCAAGTCCTCCAGTCCAAGAGTCAAATCCTCCAGTCCAAGAGTCATCTCCTCCAGTCCAAAGTCAACTCCTCCAGTCCACAGTTAACTCCTCCAGTCCGAGTCAACTCTTCCAATTTAAGTCAACTCCTCTAGTTCCGGAGTCAACTCCTCAAGTCTGAGTCAACTCCTGCAGTCCGAGACCACACCCCCAGTCCCAGATTCAATTCCTCCAGAACCAGCGTTTACTCCTCCAGTCCGTGTCAACTCCTCCACACCGAGTGAACTCCTCCAGCCCGAGTCAACTCCTCCATTGCGAGTCAAATTCTCGAGTCCGAGTCAACTCCTCCAGTCCCAGAGTCAACTCCTCCAGTCCGAGTCAACACCTCCAGTCCCAGAGTCAACTCCACCAGTCCAAGAGTCAACTCCTCCAGTCTGAGTCAACTCCTCCAGTCCAAAGTCAACTCCTCCAGTCTGAGTCAACACCTCCAATCCGAGTCAACTGCTCCAGTCCGAGTGAACTCCAGTACAAGAGTCAACTTCTCCAGTCCGAGTCAACTCCCCGAATCCCTGAGTCATCTACTACAGTCCAAGTCAAGTCCTCCAGTCCGAGTCAACTCCATCATTCCGAGTTCACACCTCCAGTCCCAGAGTCAACTCCCCAAGTCCCAGAGTCAACTCCTCCAATCCGAGACAACTTCTCCTGTCCCACTGTCAACTCCTCCAATCCGAGTCAACTCATCCAGTCCCAGTCAACTCTTCCAGTCCGAGACAACTTCTCCTGTCCCACTGTCAACTCCTCCAATCCGAGTCAACTCATCCAGTCCCAGTCAACTCGTCCAGACACAGAGTCAACTCCTCCAGTCCGAGTCAACTCCCCCAGTCCCTAAGTCATCTCCTCCAGTCCGAATCAACTCCTCCAGTCCCAGAGTCAACTCCTCCAGTCCGAGTCAACTACCCCAGTCCCTGAGTCATCTCCTCCAGACCGAGTCAACTCCTCCAGTCCCAGAGGCATCTCCTCCAGTCCGAGTCAACTCCTCCAGTACAAAGTCAACTCCTGCAGACCCAGAATCAACTCCTCCAGTCCGAGTCAACTCATCATGTCCCAGTCAACTCCTACAGACCCAAAGTCAACTCCTCCAGTCCCAGAGGCATCTCCTCCAGTCCGAGTCAACTCCTCCAGTCCGAGAAAACTCCTCCAGTCCCAGGGTCAACTCCACCAGTCCGATTCAACGCCTCCAGTCCAGAGTCAACTCCTCCAGTCCGAGTCAACTCCCCCTGTCCGAGTCAACTCCTCCAGTCCCAGTCAACTCCTCCAGTCCCTGAGTCATCTCCTCCAGACCGAGTCAACTCCTCCAGTCCCAGAGTCAACTCCTGCAGTCATAGAGACAACTCCTCCAGTCCCAGTCCACTCCTTCAGACCCAGAGTCAACTCCTCCAGTCCGAGTCAACGCACCCTGTCCCAGAGTGAACTCCTCCAGTCCGAGTCAACTCATCCAGTCCCAGTCAACTCCTCCAGACCCAGAGTCAGCTCCTCCAGTCCGAGTCAACTACCGCAGTCCCTGAGTCATCTCCTCCAGTCCGAGTCAACTCCTCCAGTCCCAGAGGTAGCTCCTCCAGTCCGAGTCAACTACCCCTGTCCCTGAGTCATCTCCTCCAGTCCGAGTCAACTCCTCCAGTCCCAGAGTCAACTCCTCCAGTCCCTGAGTCAATCTTCCAGTCCGAGTCAACTCCTCCAGTCCGAGTCAACTGCTCCAGTCCCAGAGTCAAGTCCTCCAGTCCGAGTCAACTCCATCATTCCGAGTCAACACCTCCAGTCCCAGAGTCAACTCCCCAGGTCCCAGAGTCAAATCCTCCAATCCGAGTCAACTCCTCCAGTCCGAGTGAACTCCTCCAGTCCCAGAGTCAACTCCTCCAGTCCGAGTCAACTCCTGCAGTCCCAGAGTCAACTCCTCCAGTCCGAGTCAACTCCTGCAGTCCCACTGTCAACTCCTCCAGTTCGAGTCAACTCCTCCAGTCCCAGAGTCAACTCCTACAGTCCCAGAGACAACTCCTCCAGTCCCAGTCAACTCCTCCAGACCCAGAGTCAACTCCTACAGTCCCAGAGACAACTCCTCCAGTCCCAGTCAACTCCTACAGACCCAGAGTCAACTCCTCCAGTCCGAGTCAACTCATCCAGTCCCAGTCAACTCCTACAGACCCAGAGTCAACTCTCCAGTCCGAGTCAACTCCTCTAGTCCGAGTAAACTCCTCCAGTCCCAGGGTCAACTCCTCCAGTCCGATTCAACGCCTCCAGTCCAGAGTCAACTCCTCCAGTCCGAGTCAACTCCCCCTATCCGAGTCAACTCCTTCAATCCAAGTCAACTCCTCCACTCCCAGCGTCAACTCCTCCACTCCGAGTCACGTCCTCCAGTCCAAGAGTCAAATCCTCCAGTCCAAGAGTCATCTCCTCCAGTCCAAAGTCAACTCCTCCAGTCCACAGTTAACTCCTCCAGTCCGAGTCAACTCCTCCAATTTAAGTCAACTCCTCTAGTTCCGGAGTCAACTCCTCAAGTCTGAGTC
Organism: Mobula birostris; assembly: GCF_030028105.1. NCBI lineage: Eukaryota > Metazoa > Chordata > Chondrichthyes > Myliobatiformes > Myliobatidae > Mobula > Mobula birostris. The sequence continues at coordinate 162,305,423 of NC_092370.1, read as the reverse complement.
AACTCCTGCAGTCCGAGACCACACCCCCAGTCCCAGATTCAACTCCTCCAGAACCAGCGTTTACTCCTCCAGTCCGTGTCAACTTCTCCAGACCGAGTGAACTCCTCCAGCCCGAGTCAACTCCTCCATTGCGAGTCAACATCTCGAGTCCGAGTCAACTCCTCCAGTCCCAGAGTCAACACCTCCAGTCCGAGTCAACACCTCCAGTCCCAGAGTCAACTTCACCAGTCCCAGAGTCAACTCCTCCAGTCCAGAGTCAACTCCTCCAGTCCGATTGAACTCCTCCATTACCGGAGTCAACTCCACCAGTCCAAGAGTCAACTCCTCCGGTCTGAGTCAACTCCTCCAGTCCAAAGTCAACTCCTCCAGTCTGAGTCAACACCTTCAGTCCGAGTCAACTCCTCCAGTCCGAGTGAACTCTTCCAGTCCCAGAGTCAACTCCTCCAGTCCGAGTCAACTCCTGCAGTCCCACTGTCAACTCCTCCAGTTCGAGTCAACTCCTCCAGTCCCAGAGTCAACTCCTACAGTCCCAGAGACAACTCCTCCAGTCCCAGTCAACTCCTACAGACCCAGAGTCAACTCCTCCAGTCCGAGTCAACTCATCCTGTCCCAGTCAACTCCTACAGACCCAGAGTCAACTCTCCAGTCCGAGTCAACTCCTCTAGTCCGAGTAAACTCCTCCAGTCCCAGGGTCAACTCCTCCAGTCCGATTCAACGCCTCCAGTCCAGAGTCAACTCCTCCAGTCCGAGTCAACTCCCCCTATCCGAGTCAACTCCTTCAATCCAAGTCAACTCCTCCACTCCCAGCGTCAACTCCTCCACTCCTAGTCACGTCCTCCAGTCCAAGAGTCAAATCCTCCAGTCCAAGAGTCATCTCCTCCAGTCCAAAGTCAACTCCTCCAGTCCACAGTTAACTCCTCCAGTCCGAGTCAACTCCTCCAATCCAAGTCAACTCCTCCAGACCCAGAGTCAACTCCTCCAGTCCGATTGAACTCCTCCAGTACCGGAGTCAACTCCACCAGTCCAAGAGTCAACTCCTCCGGTCTGAGTCAACTCCTCCAGTCCAAAGTCAACTCCTCCAGTCTGAGTCAACACCTCCAGTCCGAGTCAACTCCTCCAGTCCGAGTGAACTCCTCCAGTACAAGAGTCAACTTCTCCAGTCCGAGTCAACTCCCCAAATCCCTGAGTCATCTACTACAGTCCAAGTCAAGCCCTCCAGTCCGAGTCAACTCCATCATTCCGAGTCAACACCTCCAGTCCCAGAGTCAACTCCCCCAGTCCCAGAGTCAACTCCTCCAATCCAAAGTCAACTCCTCCAGTCCACAGTTAACTCCTCCAGTCCGAGTCAACTCCTCCAATCTAGGTCAACTCCTCTAGTTCTGGAGTCAACTCCTCAAGTCTGAGTCAACTCCTGCAGTCGGAGTCCACACCCCCAGTCCCAGATTCAACTCCTCCAGAACCAGCGTTTACTCCTCCAGTCCGTGTCAACTCCTCTAGACCGAGTGAACTCCTCCAGCCCGAGTCAACTCCTCCATTGCGAGTCAACTTCTCGAGTCCGAGTCAACTCCTCCAGTCCCAAGGTCAACTCCTCCAGTCCGAGTCAACACCTCCAGTCGCAGAGTCAACTTCACCAGTCCCAGAGTCAACTCCTCCAGTGCAGAGTCAACTCCTCCAGTCCGATGGAACTCCTCCAGTACCAGAGTCAACTCCACCAGTCCAAGAGTCAACTCCTCCGGTCTGAGTCAACTCCTCCAGTCCAAAGTCAACTCCTCCAGTCTGAGTAAACACCTCCAGTCCGAGTCAACTCCTCCAGTCCGAGTGAACTCCTCCAGTACAAGAGTCAACTTCTCCAGTCGGAGTCAACTCCCCGAATCCCTGAGTCATCTACTACAGTCGAAGTCAAGTCCTCCAGTCCGAGTCAACGCCCCCAGTCCCAGAGTCAACTCCTCCAGTCCGAGTCAACTCATCCAGTCCCAGTCAACTCCTACAGACCCAGAGTCAACTCCTCCAGTCCGAGTCAACTCCTCCAGTCCGAGTAAACTCCTCCAGTCCCAGAGTCAAATCCTCCAGTCCGAGACAACTCCTCCAGTCCCACTGTCAACTCTTCCAGTCCGAGTCAACTCCTCCAGTCCCAGAGTCAACTCCTGCAATCAAAGAGACAACTCCTCCAGTCCCAGTCCACTCCTCCAGACCCAGAGTCAACTCCTCCAGTCCGAGTCAATGCCCCCTGTCCCAGAGTGAACTCCTCCAGTCCGAGTCAACTCATCCAGTCCCAGTCAACTCCTCCAGACCCAGAGTCAACTCCATCAGTCTGAGTCAACTCCCCCAGTCCCTGAGTCATCTCCTCCAGTCCGAGTCAACTCCTGCAGTCCCAGTCAACTCCTCCAGTCCGAGACAACTCCTCCGGTCCCACTGTCAACTCCTCCAGTCCGAGTCAACTCCTGCAGTCCCAGAGTCAAATCCTCCAGTCCGAGTCAACTCCTCCAGTCCCACTGTCAACTCCTCCAGTCCGAGTCAACACCTCCAGTCCCAGAGTCAACTCCTGCAGTCAAAGAGACAACTCCTCCAGTCCCAGTCAACTCCTCCAGACCCAGAGTCAACTCCTCCAGTCCGAGTCAATGCCCCCTGTCCCAGAGTGAACTCCTCCAGTCCGAGTCAACTCATCCAGTCCAAGTCAACTCCTCCAGACCCAGAGTCAACTCCTCCAGTCCGAGTCAACTCCCCCAGTCCCTGAGTCATCTCCTCCAGTCCTAGTCAACTCCTCCAGTCCCAGAATCAACTCCTCCAGCCCGAGTCAACTACCCCTGTCCCTGAGTCATCTCCTCCAGTCCGAGTCAACTCCTCCAGCCCCAGAGGCAACTCCTCCAGATCCAGAGTCAACTCCTACAGTACGAGTCAACTCCCCGAATCCCTGAGTCATCTCCTACTGTCCAAATCAACTCCTCCAGTCCAAGAGTCAACTCCTCCAGTCCCTGAGTCAATCCTGCAGTCCGACTCAACTCCTCCAGTCCGAGTCAACTGCTCCAGTCCCAGAGTCAAGTCCTCCAGTCCGAGTCAACTCCATCATTCCGAGTCAACACCTCCAGTCCCAGAGACAACTCCCCAGGTCCCAGAGTCAACTCCTCCAATCCGAGTCAACTCCTCCAGTCCGAGTGAACTCCTCCAGTCACAGAGTCAACTCCTCCAGTCCGAGTCAACTCCTGCAGTCCCAGAGTCAACTCCTCCAGTCTGAGTCAACTCCTGCAGTCCCACTGTCAACTCCTCCAGTTCGAGTCAACTCCTCCAGTCCCAGAGTCAACTCCTACAGTCCCAGAGACAACTCCTCCAGTCCCAGTCAACTCCTCCAGACACAGAGTCAACTCCTCCAGTCCGAGTCAACGCGCCCAGTCCCAGAGACAACTCCTCAAGTCCCAGTCAATTCCTCCATACCCAGAGTAAACTCCTCCAGTCTGAGTCAACGCCCCCAGTCCCAGAGGCAACTCCTCCAGTCCGAGTCAACTCATCCAGTCCCTGTCAACTCCTACAGACCCAGAGTCAACTCCTCCTGTCCGAGTCAACTTCTTCAATCCAAGTCAACTCCTCCACTCCCAGAGTCAACTCCTCCACTCCGAGTCACGTCCTCCAGTCCAAGAGTCAAATCCTCCAGTCCCAGAGTCAACTCCTCCAGTCCAAGAGTCATCTCCTCCAGTCCAAAGTCAACTCCTCCAGTCAACAGTTAACTCCTCCAGTCCGAGTCAACTCCTCCAATCTAAGTCAACTCCTCTAGTTCCGGAGTCAACTCCTCAAGTCTGAGTCAACTCCTGCAGTCCGAGTCCACACCCCCAGTCCCAGATTCAACTCCCTCAGTCCCAGAGTCAACTCCTCCAGTCCGTGTCAACTCCTCCAGACCGAGTGAACTCCTCCAGCCCGAGTCATATCCTCCATTGTGAGTCAACTTCTCGAGTCCGAGTCAACTCCTCCAGCCCCAAGGTCAACTCCTCCAGTCTGAGTCAACACCTCCAGTCCCAGAGTCAACTTCACCAGTCCCAGAGTCAACTCCTCCAGACCAGAGTCAACTCCTCCAGTCCGATTGAACTCCTCCAGTACCAGAGTCAACTCCACAAGTCCAAGAGTCAACTCCTCCGGTCTGAGTCAACTCCTCCAGTCCAAAGTCAACTCCTCCAGTCTGAGTAAACACCTCCAGTCCGAGTCAACTCCTCCAGTCCGAGTGAACTCCTCCAGTACAAGAGTCAAGTCCTCCAGTCCGAGTCAACTCATCCAGTCCCAGTCAACTCCTACAGACCCAGAGTCAACTCCTCCAGTCCGAGTCCACTCCTCCAGTCCGAGTAAACTCCTCCAGTCCCAGAGTCAACTCCTCCAGTCCGAGTCAACTCATCCAGTCCCAGTCAACTCCTACAGACCCAGAGTCAACTCCTCCAGTCCGAGTCAACTCCTCCAGTCCGAGTAAACTCCTCCAGTTCCAGAGTCAACTCCTCCAGTCACAGAGACAACTCCTCCAGTCCGAGTCAACTGCTGCAGACCCAGACAACTCCTCCAGTCTGAGACAACTCCTCCAGTCCGAGTCAACTCCTGCAGTCGCAGAGTCAAATCCTCCAGTCCGAGACAACTCCTCCAGTCCCACTGTCAACTCCTCCAGTCCGAGTCAACTCCTCCAGTCCCATAGTCAACTCCTGCAGTCAATGAGACAACTCCTCCAGTCCCAGTCCACTCCCCCAGACCCAGAGTCAACTCCTCCAGTCCGAGTCAACGCCCCCTGTCCCAGAGTGAACTCCTCCAGTCCGAGTCAACTCATCCAGTCCCAGTCAACTCCTCCAGACCCAGAGTCAACTCCATTAGTCCGAGTCAACTCCCCCAGTCCCTGAGTCATCTCCTCCAGTCCGAGTCAACCCCTCCAGTCCCAGAGTCAGCTCCTCCAGTCCGAGTCAACTACCCCTGTCCCTGAGTCATCTCCTCCAGTCCGAGTCAACTCCTCCAGCCCCAGAGGCAACTCCTCCAGTCCGAGTCAACACCTCCAGACCCAGAGTCAACTCCTACAGTACGAGTCAACTCCCCGAATCCCTGAGTCATCTCCTACTGTCCAAGTCAACTCCTCCGGTCCAGGAGTCAACTCCTTCAGTCCCTGAGTCAATCCTCCAGTCCGAGTCAACTCCTCCAGTCCGAGTCAACTGCTCCAGTCCCAGAGTCAAGTCCTCCAGTCCGAGTCAACTCCATCATTCCGAGTCAACACCTCCAGTCCCAGAGTCAATTCCGCAGGTCCCAGAGTCAACTCCTCCAATCCGAGTCAACTCCTCCAGTCCGAGTGAACTCCTCCAGTCCCAGAGTCAACTCCTCCAGTCCGAGTCAGCTCCTGCAGTCCCACTGTCAACTCCTCCAGTTCGAGTCAACTCCTCCAGTCCCAGAGTCAACTCCTACAGTCCCAGAGACAACTCCTCCAGTCCCAGTCAACTCCTCCAGACACAGAGTCAACTCCTCCAGTCCAAGAGTCAAATCCTCCAGTCCCAGAGTCAACTCCTCCAGTCCAAGAGTCATCTCCTCCAGTCCAAAGTCAACTCCTCCAGTCCACAGTTAACTCCTCCAGTCCGAGTCAACTCCTCCAATCTAAGTCAACTCCTCTAGTTCCGGAGTCAACTCCTCAAGTCTGAGTCAACTCCTGCAGTCCGAGTCCACACCCCCAGTCCCAGATTCAACTCCCTCAGTCCCAGAGTCAACTCCTCCAGTCCGTGTCAACTCCTCCAGACCGAGTGAACTCCTCCAGCCCGAGTCATATCCTCCATTGTGAGTCAACTTCTCGAGTCCGAGTCAACTCCTCCAGCCCCAAGGTCAACTCCTCCAGTCCGAGTCAACACCTCCAGTCCCAGAGTCAACTTCACCAGTCCCAGAGTCAACTCCTCCAGACCAGAGTCAACTCCTCCAGTCCGATTGAACTCCTCCAGTACCAGAGTCAACTCCACAAGTCCAAGAGTCAACTCCTCCGGTCTGAGTCAACTCCTCCAGTCCAAAGTCAACTCCTCCAGTCTGAGTAAACACCTCCAGTCCGAGTCAACTCCTCCAGTCCGAGTGAACTCCTCCAGTACAAGAGTCAAGTCCTCCAGTCCGAGTCAACGCCCCCAGTCCCAGAGTCAACTCGTCCAGTCCGAGTCAACTCATCCAGTCCCAGTCAACTCCTACAGACCCAGAGTCAACTCCTCCAGTCCGAGTCCACTCCTCCAGTCCGAGTAAACTCCTCCAGTCCCAGAGTCAACTCCTCCAGTCCGAGTCAACTCATCCAGTCCCAGTCAACTCCTACAGACCCAGAGTCAACTCCTCCAGTCCGAGTCAACTCCTCCAGTCCGAGTAAACTCCTCCAGTTCCAGAGTCAACTCCTCCAGTCACAGAGACAACTCCTCCAGTCCGAGTCAACTGCTGCAGACCCAGACAACTCCTCCAGTCTGAGACAACTCCTCCAGTCCCACTGTCAACTCCTCCAGTCCGAGTCAACTCCTGCAGTCGCAGAGTCAAATCCTCCAGTCCGAGACAACTCCTCCAGTCCCACTGTCAACTCCTCCAGTCTGAGTCAACTCCTCCAGTCCCATAGTCAACTCCTGCAGTCAATGAGACAACTCCTCCAGTCCCAGTCCACTCCCCCAGACCCAGAGTCAACTCCTCCAGTCCGAGTCAACGCCCCCTGTCCCAGAGTGAACTCCTCCAGTCCGAGTCAACTCATCCAGTCCCAGTCAACTCCTCCAGACCCAGAGTCAACTCCATTAGTCCGAGTCAACTCCCCCAGTCCCTGAGTCATCTCCTCCAGTCCGAGTCAACCCCTCCAGTCCCAGAGTCAGCTCCTCCAGTCCGAGTCAACTACCCCTGTCCCTGAGTCATCTCCTCCAGTCCGAGTCAACTCCTCCAGCCCCAGAGGCAACTCCTCCAGTCCGAGTCAACTCCTCCAGACCCAGAGTCAACTCCTACAGTACGAGTCAACTCCCCGAATCCCTGAGTCATCTCCTACTGTCCAAGTCAACTCCTCCAGTCCAGGAGTCAACTCCTTCAGTCCCTGAGTCAATCCTCCAGTCCGAGTCAACTCCTCCAGTCCGAGTCAACTGCTCCCTTCCCAGTCAACTCCTCCAGTCCGAGACAACTCCTCCAGTCCCACTGTCAACTCCACCAGTCCTAGTCAACTCCTGCAGTCCCAGAGTCAACTCCTCCAGTTCGAGTCAACTCCTCCAGTCCCAGAATCAAGTCCTCCAGTCCGAGTCAACTCCATCATTCCGAGTCAACACCTCCAGTCCCAGAGTCAACTCTCCCAGTCTCAGATTCAACTCCTCCAATCCGAGTCAACTCCTCCAGTCCGAATGAACTCCTCCAGTCCCAGAGTCAACTCCTCCAGTCACAGAGACAACTCCTCCAGTCCGAGTCAACTACCCCTGTCCCTGAGTCATCTCCTCCAGTCCGAGTCAACTCCCCCAGCCCCAGAGGCAACTCCTCCAGTCCGAGTCAACTCCTCCAGACCCAGAGTCAACTCCTACAGTACGAGTCAACTCCCCGAATCCCTGAATCATCTCCTACTGTCCAAGTCAACTCCTGCAGACCAAGAGTCAACTCCTCCAGTCCCTGAGTCAATCCTCCAGTCCGAGTCAACACCTCCAGTCCGAGTCAACTGCTCCAGTCCCACTGTCAACTCCTCCAGTCCGAGTCAACTCCTGCAGTCCCAGAGTCAACTCCTCCAGTTCGAGTCAACTCCTCCAGTCCCAGAGTCAAGTCCTCCAGTCCGAGTCAACTCCATCATTCCGAGTCAACACCTCCAGTCCCTGAGTCAACATCTCCCAGTCCCAGAGTCAACTCCTCCAATCCGAGTCAACTCCTCCAGTCCGAATGAACTCCTCCAGTCCCAGAGTCAACTCTTACAGTCACAGAGACAACTCCTCCAGTCCAAGTCAACTACTCCTGTCCCTGAGTCATCTCCTCCAGTCCGAGTCAACTCCTCCAGACCCAGAGTCAACTCCTACAGTACGAGTCAACTCCCCGAATCCCTGAATCATCTCCTACTGTCCAAGTCAACTCCAGCAGACCAAGAGTCAACTCCTCCAGTCCCTGAGTCAATCCTCCAGTCCGAGTCAACTCCTCCAGTCCGAGTGAACTCCTCCAGTCCCAGAGTCAACTCCTCCAGTCCGAGTCAACTCCATCATTCCGAGTTCACACGTCCAGTCCCAGAGACAACTCCCCAGTCCCAGAGTCAACTCCTCCAATCCGAGTCAACTCCTCCAGTCCGAGTGAACTCCTCCAGTACCAGAGTCAACTCCTCCAGTTACAGACACAACTCCTCCAGTCCGAGTCAACTCCTCCAGTTCCAGTCAACTCCTCCAGTCCGAGACAACTTCTCCTGTCCCACTGTCAACTCCTCCAGTCCCACTGTCAACTCCTCCAGTCTGAGTCAACTCCTCCAGTCCAAAGTCAACTCCTGCAGACCCAGAGTCTACTCCTCCAGTCCGAGTCAACGCCCCCAGACCGAGTCGACTCATTATGTCCCAGTCAACTGCTACAGACCCAGAGTCAACTCCTCCAGTCCGAGTCAACTACTCTAGTCCGAGTAAACTCCTCCAGTCCCAGGGTCAACTCCTCCAGTCCGATTCAACGCCTCCAGTGCAGAGTCAATTCCTCCAGTCCCAGTCAACTCGTCCAGTCCGAGACAACTCCTCCAGTCCCACTGTCAACTCCTCCAGTCCGAGTCAACTCCTGCAGACCCAGAGTCAACTCCTCCAGTTCGAGTCAACTCCTCCAGTCCCAGAGTCAAGTCCTCCAGTCCGAGTCAACTCCATCATTCCGAGTCAACACCTCCAGTCCCTGAGTCAACTCCCCCAGTCCCAGAGTCAACTCCTCCAATCCGAGTCAACTCCTCCAGTCCGAATGAACTCCTCCAGTCCCAGAGTCAACTCTTACAGTCACAGAGACAACTCCTCCAGTCCAAGTCAACTACCCCTGTCCCTGAGTCATCTCCTCCAGTCCGAGTCAACTCCTCCAGACCCAGAGTCAACTCCTACAGTACGAGTCAACTCCCCGAATCCCTGAATCATCTACTACTGTCCAAGTCAACTCCAGCAGACCAAGAGTCAACTCCTCCAGTCCCTGAGTCAATCCTCCAGTCCGAGTCAACTCCTCCAGTCCGAGTGAACTCCTCCAGTCCCAGAGTCAACTCCTCCAGTCCGAGTCAACTCCTGAGGTCCCAGAGTCAACTCCTCCAGTCCCAGTCAACTCCTCCAGACCCAGAGTCAACTCCTCCAGTCCGAGTCAACGCCCCCAGTCCCAGAGTCAACTCCTCCAGTCCGAGTCAACTCCTCCAATCTAAGTCAACTCCTCTAGTTCCGGAGTCAACTCCTCAAGTCTGAGTCAACTCCTGCAGTCCGAGTCCACACCCCCAGTCCCAGATTCAACTCCTCCAGAACCAGCGTTTACTCCTCCAGTCCGTGTCAACTCCTCCAGACCGAGTGAACTCCTCCAGCCCGAGTCATATCCTCCATTGTGAGTCAACTTCTCGAGTCCGAGTCAACTCCTCCAGCCCCAAGGTCAACTCCTCCAGTCCGAGTCAACACCTCCAGTCCCAGAGTCAACTTCACCAGTCCCAGAGTCAACTCTTCCAGACCAGAGTCAACTCCTCCAGTCCGATTGAACTCCTCCAGTACCAGAGTCAACTCCACAAGTCCAAGAGTCAACTCCTCCGGTCTGAGTCAACTCCTCCAGTCCAAAGTCAACTCCTCCAGTCTGAGTAAACACCTCCAGTCCGAGTCAACTCCTCCAGTCCGAGTGAACTCCTCCAGTACAAGAGTCAAGTCCTCCAGTCCGAGTCAACGCCCCCAGTCCCAGAGTCAACTCCTCCAGTCCGAGTCAACTCATCCAGTCCCAGTCAACTCCTACAGACCCAGAGTCAACTCCTCCAGTCCGAGTCCACTCCTCCAGTCCGAGTAAACTCCTCCAGTCCCAGAGTCAACTCCTCCAGTCCGAGTCAACTCATCCAGTCCCAGTCAACTCCTACAGACCCAGAGTCAACTCCTCCAGTCCGAGTCAACTCCTCCAGTCCGAGTAAACTCCTCCAGTTCCAGAGTCAACTCCTCCAGTCACAGAGACAACTCCTCCAGTCCGAGTCAACTGCTGCAGACCCAGACAACTCCTCCAGTCTGAGACAACTCCTCCAGTCCCACTGTCAACTCCTCCAGTCCGAGTCAACTCCTGCAGTCGCAGAGTCAAATCCTCCAGTCCGAGACAACTCCTCCAGTCCCACTGTCAACTCCTCCAGTCCGAGTCAACTCCTCCAGTCCCATAGTCAACTCCTGCAGTCAATGAGGCAACTCCTCCAGTCCCAGTCCACTCCTCCAGACCCAGAGTCAACTCCTCCAGTCCGAGTCAACGCCCCCTGTCCCAGAGTGAACTCCTCCAGTCCGAGTCAACTCATCCAGTCCCAGTCAACTCCTCCAGACCCAGAGTCAACTCCATTAGTCCGAGTCAACTCCCCCAGTCCCTGAGTCATCTCCTCCAGTCCGAGTCAACCCCTCCAGTCCCAGAGTCAGCTCCTCCAGTCCGAGTCAACTACCCCTGTCCCTGAGTCATCTCCTCCAGTCCGAGTCAACTCCTCCAGCCCCAGAGGCAACTCCTCCAGTCCGAGTCAACTCCTCCAGACCCCGAGTTAACTCCTACAGTACGAGTCAACTCCCCGAATCCCTGAGTCATCTCCTACTGTCCAAGTCAACTCCTCCAGTCCAGGAGTCAACTCCTTCAGTCCCTGAGTCAATCCTCCAGTCCGAGTCAACTCCTCCAGTCCGAGTCAACTGCTCCAGTCCCAGAGTCAAGTCCTCCAGTCCGAGTCAACTCCATCATTCCGAGTCAACACCTCCAGTCCCAGAGTCAACTCCTCCAATCCGAGTCAACTCCTCCAGTCCGAGTGAACTCCTCCAGTCCCAGAGTCAACTCCTCCAGTCCGAGTCAGCTCCTGCAGTCCCAGAGTCAACTCCTCCAGACCGAGTCAACTCCTGCAGTCCCACTGTCAACTCCTCCAGTTCGAGTCAACTCCTCCAGTCCCAGAGTCAACTCCTACAGTCCCAGAGACAACTCCTCCAGTCCCAGTCAACTCCTCCAGACCCAGAGTCAAATCCTCCAGTCCGAGTCAACGCCCCCAGTCCCAGAGTCAACTCCTCCAGTCCGAGTCAACTCATCCACTCCCAGTCAAGTCCTACAGACCCAGAGTCAACTCCTCCAGTCAGAGTCAACTCCTGCAGTCCGATTCAACGCCTCCAGTCCAGAGTCATCTCCTCCAGTCCGAGTCAACTCCCCCTGTCCGAGTCAACTCCTCCACTCCCAGAGTCAACACCTCCACTCCGAGTCACGTCCTCCAGTCCAAGAGTCAAATCCTCCAGTCCCAGAGTCAACACCTCCAGTCCAACAGTCATCTCCTCCAGTCCAAAGTCAACTCCTCCAGTCCACAGTTAACTCCTCCAGTCCGAGTCAACTCCTCCAATCTAAGTCAACTCCTCTAGTTCCGGAGTCAACTCCTCAAGTCTGAGTCAACTCCTGCAGTCCGAGACCACACCCCCAGTCCCAGATTCAACTCCTCCAGAACCAGCGCTTACTCCTCCAGTCCGTGTCAACTCCTTCAGACCGAGTGAACTCCTCCAGCCCGAGTCAACTCCTCCATTGCGAGTCAACTTCTCGAGTCCGAGTCAGCTCCTCCAGTCCCAGAGTCAACTCCTCCAGTCCGAGTCAACACCTCCAGTCCCAGAGTCAACTTCACCAGTCCCAGAGTCAACTCCTCCAGTCCAGAGTCAACTCCTCCACTCCGATTGAACTCTTCCAGTACCAGAGTCAACTCCACCAGTCCAAGAGTCAACTCCTCCAGTCTGAGTCAACTCCTCCAGTCCAAAGTCAACTCCTCCAGTCTGAGTAAACACCTCCAGTCCGAGTCAACTCCTCCAGTCCGAGTGAACTCCTCCAGTACAAGAGTCAAGTCCTCCAGTCCGAGTCAACGCCCCCAGTCCCAGAGTCAACTCCTCCAGTCCGAGTCAACTCATCCAGTCCCAGTCAACTCCTACAGACCCAGAGTCAACTCCTCCAGTCCGAGTCCACTCCTCCAGTCCGAGTAAACTCCTCCAGTCCCAGAGTCAACTCCTCCAGTCCGAGTCAACTCATCCAGTCCCAGTCAACTCCTACAGACCCAGAGTCAACTCCTCCAGTCCGAGTCAACTCCTCCAGTCCGAGTAAACTCCTCCAGTTCCAGAGTCAACTCCTCCAGTCACAGAGACAACTCCTCCAGTCCGAGTCAACTGCTGCAGACCCAGACAACTCCTCCAGTCTGAGACAACTCCTCCAGTCCCACTGTCAACTCCTCCAGTCCGAGTCAACTCCTGCAGTCGCAGAGTCAAATCCTCCAGTCCGAGACAACTCCTCCAGTCCCACTGTCAACTCCTCCAGTCCGAGTCAACTCCTCCAGTCCCATAGTCCACTCCTGCAGTCAATGAGACAACTCCTCCAGTCCCAGTCCACTCCTCCAGACCCAGAGTCAACTCCTCCAGTCCGAGTCAACGCCCCCTGTCCCAGAGTGAACTCCTCCAGTCCGAGTCAACTCATCCAGTCCCAGTCAACTCCTCCAGACCCAGAGTCAACTCCATTAGTCCGAGTCAACTCCCCCAGTCCCTGAGTCATCTCCTCCAGTCCGAGTCAACCCCTCCAGTCCCAGAGTCAGCTCCTCCAGTCCGAGTCAACTACCCCTGTCCCTGAGTCATCTCCTCCAGTCCGAGTCAACTCCTCCAGCCCCAGAGGCAACTCCTCCAGTCCGAGTCAACTCCTCCAGACCCCGAGTCAACTCCTACAGTACGAGTCAACTCCCCGAATCCCTGAGTCATCTCCTACTGTCCAAGTCAACTCCTCCAGTCCAGGAGTCAACTCCTTCAGTCCCTGAGTCAATCCTCCAGTCCGAGTCAACTCCTCCAGTCCGAGTCAACTGCTCCAGTCCCAGAGTCAAGTCCTCCAGTCCGAGTCAACTCCATCATTCCGAGTCAACACCTCCAGTCCCAGAGTCAATTCCGCAGGTCCCAGAGTCAACTCCTCCAATCCGAGTCAACTCCTCCAGTCCGAGTGAACTCCTGCAGTCCCAGAGTCAACTCCTCCAGTCCGAGTCAGCTCCTGCAGTCCCAGAGTCAACTCCTCCAGTCCGAGTCAACTCCTGCAGTCCCACTGTCAACTCCTCCAGTTCGAGTCAACTCCTCCAGTCCCAGAGTCAACTCCTACATTCCCAGAGACAACTCCTCCAGTCCCAGTCAACTCCTACAGACCCAGAGTCAAATCATCCAGTCCGAGTCAACGCCCCCAGTCCCAGAGTCAACTCCTCCACACCGAGTCAACTCATCCACTCCCAGTCAAGTCCTGCAGACCCAGAGTCAACTCCTCCAGTCAGAGTCAACTCCTGCAGTCCGATTCAACGCCTCCAGTCCAGAGTGATCTCCTCCAGTCCGAGTCAACTCCCCCTGTCCGAGTCAACTCCTCCAGTCCGAGTGAACTCCTCCAGTCCCAGAGTCAACTCCTCCAGTCCGAGTCAACTCCATCATTCCGAGTTCACACGTCCAGTCCCAGAGACAACTCCCCAGTCCCAGAGTCAACTCCTCCAATCCGAGTCAACTCCTCCAGTCCGAGTGAACTCCTCCAGTACCAGAGTCAACTCCTCCAGTTACAGACACAACTCCTCCAGTCCGAGTCAACTCCTCCAGTTCCAGTCAACTCCTCCAGTCCGAGACAACTTCTCCTGTCCCACTGTCAACTCCTCCAGTCCCACTGTCAACTCCTCCAGTCTGAGTCAACTCCTCCAGTCCAAAGTCAACTCCTGCAGACCCAGAGTCTACTCCTCCAGTCCGAGTCAACGCCCCCAGACCGAGTCGACTCATTATGTCCCAGTCAACTGCTACAGACCCAGAGTCAACTCCTCCAGTCCGAGTCAACTACTCTAGTCCGAGTAAACTCCTCCAGTCCCAGGGTCAACTCCTCCAGTCCGATTCAACGCCTCCAGTGCAGAGTCAATTCCTCCAGTCCCAGTCAACTCGTCCAGTCCGAGACAACTCCTCCAGTCCCACTGTCAACTCCTCCAGTCCGAGTCAACTCCTGCAGACCCAGAGTCAACTCCTCCAGTTCGAGTCAACTCCTCCAGTCCCAGAGTCAAGTCCTCCAGTCCGAGTCAACTCCATCATTCCGAGTCAACACCTCCAGTCCCTGAGTCAACTCCCCCAGTCCCAGAGTCAACTCCTCCAATCCGAGTCAACTCCTCCAGTCCGAATGAACTCCTCCAGTCCCAGAGTCAACTCTTACAGTCACAGAGACAACTCCTCCAGTCCAAGTCAACTACCCCTGTCCCTGAGTCATCTCCTCCAGTCCGAGTCAACTCCTCCAGACCCAGAGTCAACTCCTACAGTACGAGTCAACTCCCCGAATCCCTGAATCATCTACTACTGTCCAAGTCAACTCCAGCAGACCAAGAGTCAACTCCTCCAGTCCCTGAGTCAATCCTCCAGTCCGAGTCAACTCCTCCAGTCCGAGTGAACTCCTCCAGTCCCAGAGTCAACTCCTCCAGTCCGAGTCAACTCCTGAGGTCCCAGAGTCAACTCCTCCAGTCACAGTCAACTCCTCCAGACCCAGAGTCAACTCCTCCAGTCCGAGTCAACGCCCCCAGTCCCAGAGTCAACTCCTCCAGTCCGAGTCAACTCCTCCAATCTAAGTCAACTCCTCTAGTTCCGGAGTCAACTCCTCAAGTCTGAGTCAACTCCTGCAGTCCGAGTCCACACCCCCAGTCCCAGATTCAACTCCTCCAGAACCAGCGTTTACTCCTCCAGTCCGTGTCAACTCCTCCAGACCGAGTGAACTCCTCCAGCCCGAGTCATATCCTCCATTGTGAGTCAACTTCTCGAGTCCGAGTCAACTCCTCCAGCCCCAAGGTCAACTCCTCCAGTCCGAGTCAACACCTCCAGTCCCAGAGTCAACTTCACCAGTCCCAGAGTCAACTCTTCCAGACCAGAGTCAACTCCTCCAGTCCGATTGAACTCCTCCAGTACCAGAGTCAACTCCACAAGTCCAAGAGTCAACTCCTCCGGTCTGAGTCAACTCCTCCAGTCCAAAGTCAACTCCTCCAGTCTGAGTAAACACCTCCAGTCCGAGTCAACTCCTCCAGTCCGAGTGAACTCCTCCAGTACAAGAGTCAAGTCCTCCAGTCCGAGTCAACGCCCCCAGTCCCAGAGTCAACTCCTCCAGTCCGAGTCAACTCATCCAGTCCCAGTCAACTCCTACAGACCCAGAGTCAACTCCTCCAGTCCGAGTCCACTCCTCCAGTCCGAGTAAACTCCTCCAGTCCCAGAGTCAACTCCTCCAGTCCGAGTCAACTCATCCAGTCCCAGTCAACTCCTACAGACCCAGAGTCAACTCCTCCAGTCCGAGTCAACTCCTCCAGTCCGAGTAAACTCCTCCAGTTCCAGAGTCAACTCCTCCAGTCACAGAGACAACTCCTCCAGTCCGAGTCAACTGCTGCAGACCCAGACAACTCCTCCAGTCTGAGACAACTCCTCCAGTCCCACTGTCAACTCCTCCAGTCCGAGTCAACTCCTGCAGTCGCAGAGTCAAATCCTCCAGTCCGAGACAACTCCTCCAGTCCCACTGTCAACTCCTCCAGTCCGAGTCAACTCCTCCAGTCCCATAGTCAACTCCTGCAGTCAATGAGGCAACTCCTCCAGTCCCAGTCCACTCCTCCAGACCCAGAGTCAACTCCTCCAGTCCGAGTCAACGCCCCCTGTCCCAGAGTGAACTCCTCCAGTCCGAGTCAACTCATCCAGTCCCAGTCAACTCCTCCAGACCCAGAGTCAACTCCATTAGTCCGAGTCAACTCCCCCAGTCCCTGAGTCATCTCCTCCAGTCCGAGTCAACCCCTCCAGTCCCAGAGTCAGCTCCTCCAGTCCGAGTCAACTCCTCCAGCCCCAGAGGCAACTCCTCCAGTCCGAGTCAACTCCTCCAGACCCCGAGTTAACTCCTACAGTACGAGTCAACTCCCCGAATCCCTGAGTCATCTCCTACTGTCCAAGTCAACTCCTCCAGTCCAGGAGTCAACTCCTTCAGTCCCTGAGTCAATCCTCCAGTCCGAGTCAACTCCTCCAGTCCGAGTCAACTGCTCCAGTCCCAGAGTCAAGTCCTCCAGTCCGAGTCAACTCCATCATTCCGAGTCAACACCTCCAGTCCCAGAGTCAACTCCTCCAATCCGAGTCAACTCCTCCAGTCCGAGTGAACTCCTCCAGTCCCAGAGTCAACTCCTCCAGTCCGAGTCAGCTCCTGCAGTCCCAGAGTCAACTCCTCCAGACCGAGTCAACTCCTGCAGTCCCACTGTCAACTCCTCCAGTTCGAGTCAACTCCTCCAGTCCCAGAGTCAACTCCTACAGTCCCAGAGACAACTCCTCCAGTCCCAGTCAACTCCTCCAGACCCAGAGTCAAATCCTCCAGTCCGAGTCAACGCCCCCAGTCCCAGAGTCAACTCCTCCAGTCCGAGTCAACTCATCCACTCCCAGTCAAGTCCTACAGACCCAGAGTCAACTCCTCCAGTCAGAGTCAACTCCTGCAGTCCGATTCAACGCCTCCAGTCCAGAGTCATCTCCTCCAGTCCGAGTCAACTCCCCCTGTCCGAGTCAACTCCTCCACTCCCAGAGTCAACACCTCCACTCCGAGTCACGTCCTCCAGTCCAAGAGTCAAATCCTCCAGTCCCAGAGTCAACACCTCCAGTCCAACAGTCATCTCCTCCAGTCCAAAGTCAACTCCTCCAGTCCACAGTTAACTCCTCCAGTCCGAGTCAACTCCTCCAATCTAAGTCAACTCCTCTAGTTCCGGAGTCAACTCCTCAAGTCTGAGTCAACTCCTGCAGTCCGAGACCACACCCCCAGTCCCAGATTCAACTCCTCCAGAACCAGCGCTTACTCCTCCAGTCCGTGTCAACTCCTTCAGACCGAGTGAACTCCTCCAGCCCGAGTCAACTCCTCCATTGCGAGTCAACTTCTCGAGTCCGAGTCAGCTCCTCCAGTCCCAGAGTCAACTCCTCCAGTCCGAGTCAACACCTCCAGTCCCAGAGTCAACTTCACCAGTCCCAGAGTCAACTCCTCCAGTCCAGAGTCAACTCCTCCACTCCGATTGAACTCTTCCAGTACCAGAGTCAACTCCACCAGTCCAAGAGTCAACTCCTCCAGTCTGAGTCAACTCCTCCAGTCCAAAGTCAACTCCTCCAGTCTGAGTAAACACCTCCAGTCCGAGTCAACTCCTCCAGTCCGAGTGAACTCCTCCAGTACAAGAGTCAAGTCCTCCAGTCCGAGTCAACGCCCCCAGTCCCAGAGTCAACTCCTCCAGTCCGAGTCAACTCATCCAGTCCCAGTCAACTCCTACAGACCCAGAGTCAACTCCTCCAGTCCGAGTCCACTCCTCCAGTCCGAGTAAACTCCTCCAGTCCCAGAGTCAACTCCTCCAGTCCGAGTCAACTCATCCAGTCCCAGTCAACTCCTACAGACCCAGAGTCAACTCCTCCAGTCCGAGTCAACTCCTCCAGTCCGAGTAAACTCCTCCAGTTCCAGAGTCAACTCCTCCAGTCACAGAGACAACTCCTCCAGTCCGAGTCAACTGCTGCAGACCCAGACAACTCCTCCAGTCTGAGACAACTCCTCCAGTCCCACTGTCAACTCCTCCAGTCCGAGTCAACTCCTGCAGTCGCAGAGTCAAATCCTCCAGTCCGAGACAACTCCTCCAGTCCCACTGTCAACTCCTCCAGTCCGAGTCAACTCCTCCAGTCCCATAGTCCACTCCTGCAGTCAATGAGACAACTCCTCCAGTCCCAGTCCACTCCTCCAGACCCAGAGTCAACTCCTCCAGTCCGAGTCAACGCCCCCTGTCCCAGAGTGAACTCCTCCAGTCCGAGTCAACTCATCCAGTCCCAGTCAACTCCTCCAGACCCAGAGTCAACTCCATTAGTCCGAGTCAACTCCCCCAGTCCCTGAGTCATCTCCTCCAGTCCGAGTCAACCCCTCCAGTCCCAGAGTCAGCTCCTCCAGTCCGAGTCAACTACCCCTGTCCCTGAGTCATCTCCTCCAGTCCGAGTCAACTCCTCCAGCCCCAGAGGCAACTCCTCCAGTCCGAGTCAACTCCTCCAGACCCCGAGTCAACTCCTACAGTACGAGTCAACTCCCCGAATCCCTGAGTCATCTCCTACTGTCCAAGTCAACTCCTCCAGTCCAGGAGTCAACTCCTTCAGTCCCTGAGTCAATCCTCCAGTCCGAGTCAACTCCTCCAGTCCGAGTCAACTGCTCCAGTCCCAGAGTCAAGTCCTCCAGTCCGAGTCAACTCCATCATTCCGAGTCAACACCTCCAGTCCCAGAGTCAATTCCGCAGGTCCCAGAGTCAACTCCTCCAATCCGAGTCAACTCCTCCAGTCCGAGTGAACTCCTGCAGTCCCAGAGTCAACTCCTCCAGTCCGAGTCAGCTCCTGCAGTCCCAGAGTCAACTCCTCCAGTCCGAGTCAACTCCTGCAGTCCCACTGTCAACTCCTCCAGTTCGAGTCAACTCCTCCAGTCCCAGAGTCAACTCCTACATTCCCAGAGACAACTCCTCCAGTCCCAGTCAACTCCTACAGACCCAGAGTCAAATCATCCAGTCCGAGTCAACGCCCGCAGTCCCAGAGTCAACTCCTCCAGTCCGAGTCAACTCATCCACTCCCAGTCAAGTCCTGCAGACCCAGAGTCAACTCCTCCAGTCAGAGTCAACTCCTGCAGTCCGATTCAACGCCTCCAGTCCAGAGTGATCTCCTCCAGTCCGAGTCAACTCCCCCTGTCCGAGTCAACTCCTCCAGTCCGAGTGAACTCCTCCAGTCCCAGAGTCAACTCCTCCAGTCCGAGTCAACTCCATCATTCCGAGTTCACACGTCCAGTCCCAGAGACAACTCCCCAGTCCCAGAGTCAACTCCTCCAATCCGAGTCAACTCCTCCAGTCCGAGTGAACTCCTCCAGTACCAGAGTCAACTCCTCCAGTTACAGACACAACTCCTCCAGTCCGAGTCAACTCCTCCAGTTCCAGTCAACTCCTCCAGTCCGAGACAACTTCTCCTGTCCCACTGTCAACTCCTCCAGTCCCACTGTCAACTCCTCCAGTCTGAGTCAACTCCTCCAGTCCAAAGTCAACTCCTGCAGACCCAGAGTCTACTCCTCCAGTCCGAGTCAACGCCCCCAGACCGAGTCGACTCATTATGTCCCAGTCAACTGCTACAGACCCAGAGTCAACTCCTCCAGTCCGAGTCAACTACTCTAGTCCGAGTAAACTCCTCCAGTCCCAGGGTCAACTCCTCCAGTCCGATTCAACGCCTCCAGTGCAGAGTCAATTCCTCCAGTCCCAGTCAACTCGTCCAGTCCGAGACAACTCCTCCAGTCCCACTGTCAACTCCTCCAGTCCGAGTCAACTCCTGCAGACCCAGAGTCAACTCCTCCAGTTCGAGTCAACTCCTCCAGTCCCAGAGTCAAGTCCTCCAGTCCGAGTCAACTCCATCATTCCGAGTCAACACCTCCAGTCCCTGAGTCAACTCCCCCAGTCCCAGAGTCAACTCCTCCAATCCGAGTCAACTCCTCCAGTCCGAATGAACTCCTCCAGTCCAAGAGTCAACTCTTACAGTCACAGAGACAACTCCTCCAGTCCAAGTCAACTACCCCTGTCCCTGAGTCATCTCCTCCAGTCCGAGTCAACTCCTCCAGACCCAGAGTCAACTCCTACAGTACGAGTCAACTCCCCGAATCCCTGAATCATCTACTACTGTCCAAGTCAACTCCAGCAGACCAAGAGTCAACTCCTCCAGTCCCTGAGTCAATCCTCCAGTCCGAGTCAACTCCTCCAGTCCGAGTGAACTCCTCCAGTCCCAGAGTCAACTCCTCCAGTCCGAGTCAACTCCTGAGGTCCCAGAGTCAACTCCTCCAGTCCCAGTCAACTCCTCCAGACCCAGAGTCAACTCCTCCAGTCCGAGTCAACGCCCCCAGTCCCAGAGTCAACTCCTCCAGTCCGAGTCAACTCCTCCAATCTAAGTCAACTCCTCTAGTTCCGGAGTCAACTCCTCAAGTCTGAGTCAACTCCTGCAGTCCGAGTCCACACCCCCAGTCCCAGATTCAACTCCTCCAGAACCAGCGTTTACTCCTCCAGTCCGTGTCAACTCCTCCAGACCGAGTGAACTCCTCCAGCCCGAGTCATATCCTCCATTGTGAGTCAACTTCTCGAGTCCGAGTCAACTCCTCCAGCCCCAAGGTCAACTCCTCCAGTCCGAGTCAACACCTCCAGTCCCAGAGTCAACTTCACCAGTCCCAGAGTCAACTCTTCCAGACCAGAGTCAACTCCTCCAGTCCGATTGAACTCCTCCAGTACCAGAGTCAACTCCACAAGTCCAAGAGTCAACTCCTCCGGTCTGAGTCAACTCCTCCAGTCCAAAGTCAACTCCTCCAGTCTGAGTAAACACCTCCAGTCCGAGTCAACTCCTCCAGTCCGAGTGAACTCCTCCAGTACAAGAGTCAAGTCCTCCAGTCCGAGTCAACGCCCCCAGTCCCAGAGTCAACTCCTCCAGTCCGAGTCAACTCATCCAGTCCCAGTCAACTCCTACAGACCCAGAGTCAACTCCTCCAGTCCGAGTCCACTCCTCCAGTCCGAGTAAACTCCTCCAGTCCCAGAGTCAACTCCTCCAGTCCGAGTCAACTCATCCAGTCCCAGTCAACTCCTACAGACCCAGAGTCAACTCCTCCAGTCCGAGTCAACTCCTCCAGTCCGAGTAAACTCCTCCAGTTCCAGAGTCAACTCCTCCAGTCACAGAGACAACTCCTCCAGTCCGAGTCAACTGCTGCAGACCCAGACAACTCCTCCAGTCTGAGACAACTCCTCCAGTCCCACTGTCAACTCCTCCAGTCCGAGTCAACTCCTGCAGTCGCAGAGTCAAATCCTCCAGTCCGAGACAACTCCTCCAGTCCCACTGTCAACTCCTCCAGTCCGAGTCAACTCCTCCAGTCCCATAGTCAACTCCTGCAGTCAATGAGGCAACTCCTCCAGTCCCAGTCCACTCCTCCAGACCCAGAGTCAACTCCTCCAGTCCGAGTCAACGCCCCCTGTCCCAGAGTGAACTCCTCCAGTCCGAGTCAACTCATCCAGTCCCAGTCAACTCCTCCAGACCCAGAGTCAACTCCATTAGTCCGAGTCAACTCCCCCAGTCCCTGAGTCATCTCCTCCAGTCCGAGTCAACCCCTCCAGTCCCAGAGTCAGCTCCTCCAGTCCGAGTCAACTACCCCTGTCCCTGAGTCATCTCCTCCAGTCCGAGTCAACTCCTCCAGCCCCAGAGGCAACTCCTCCAGTCCGAGTCAACTCCTCCAGACCCCGAGTTAACTCCTACAGTACGAGTCAACTCCCCGAATCCCTGAGTCATCTCCTACTGTCCAAGTCAACTCCTCCAGTCCAGGAGTCAACTCCTTCAGTCCCTGAGTCAATCCTCCAGTCCGAGTCAACTCCTCCAGTCCGAGTCAACTGCTCCAGTCCCAGAGTCAAGTCCTCCAGTCCGAGTCAACTCCATCATTCCGAGTCAACACCTCCAGTCCCAGAGTCAACTCCTCCAATCCGAGTCAACTCCTCCAGTCCGAGTGAACTCCTCCAGTCCCAGAGTCAACTCCTCCAGTCCGAGTCAGCTCCTGCAGTCCCAGAGTCAACTCCTCCAGACCGAGTCAACTCCTGCAGTCCCACTGTCAACTCCTCCAGTTCGAGTCAACTCCTCCAGTCCCAGAGTCAACTCCTACAGTCCCAGAGACAACTCCTCCAGTCCCAGTCAACTCCTCCAGACCCAGAGTCAAATCCTCCAGTCCGAGTCAACGCCCCCAGTCCCAGAGTCAACTCCTCCAGTCCGAGTCAACTCATCCACTCCCAGTCAAGTCCTACAGACCCAGAGTCAACTCCTCCAGTCAGAGTCAACTCCTGCAGTCCGATTCAACGCCTCCAGTCCAGAGTCATCTCCTCCAGTCCGAGTCAACTCCCCCTGTCCGAGTCAACTCCTCCACTCCCAGAGTCAACACCTCCACTCCGAGTCACGTCCTCCAGTCCAAGAGTCAAATCCTCCAGTCCCAGAGTCAACACCTCCAGTCCAACAGTCATCTCCTCCAGTCCAAAGTCAACTCCTCCAGTCCACAGTTAACTCCTCCAGTCCGAGTCAACTCCTCCAATCTAAGTCAACTCCTCTAGTTCCGGAGTCAACTCCTCAAGTCTGAGTCAACTCCTGCAGTCCGAGACCACACCCCCAGTCCCAGATTCAACTCCTCCAGAACCAGCGCTTACTCCTCCAGTCCGTGTCAACTCCTTCAGACCGAGTGAACTCCTCCAGCCCGAGTCAACTCCTCCATTGCGAGTCAACTTCTCGAGTCCGAGTCAGCTCCTCCAGTCCCAGAGTCAACTCCTCCAGTCCGAGTCAACACCTCCAGTCCCAGAGTCAACTTCACCAGTCCCAGAGTCAACTCCTCCAGTCCAGAGTCAACTCCTCCACTCCGATTGAACTCTTCCAGTACCAGAGTCAACTCCACCAGTCCAAGAGTCAACTCCTCCAGTCTGAGTCAACTCCTCCAGTCCAAAGTCAACTCCTCCAGTCTGAGTAAACACCTCCAGTCCGAGTCAACTCCTCCAGTCCGAGTGAACTCCTCCAGTACAAGAGTCAAGTCCTCCAGTCCGAGTCAACGCCCCCAGTCCCAGAGTCAACTCCTCCAGTCCGAGTCAACT
This sequence comes from Mobula birostris, assembly GCF_030028105.1. Taxonomy (NCBI): domain Eukaryota; kingdom Metazoa; phylum Chordata; class Chondrichthyes; order Myliobatiformes; family Myliobatidae; genus Mobula; species Mobula birostris. Next base: position 162,282,637 of record NC_092370.1, on the reverse strand, counting down.
CATCCAGTCCCAGTCAACTCCTACAGACCCAGAGTCAACTCCTCCAGTCCGAGTCCACTCCTCCAGTCCGAGTAAACTCCTCCAGTCCCAGAGTCAACTCCTCCAGTCCGAGTCAACTCATCCAGTCCCAGTCAACTCCTACAGACCCAGAGTCAACTCCTCCAGTCCGAGTCAACTCCTCCAGTCCGAGTAAACTCCTCCAGTTCCAGAGTCAACTCCTCCAGTCACAGAGACAACTCCTCCAGTCCGAGTCAACTGCTGCAGACCCAGACAACTCCTCCAGTCTGAGACAACTCCTCCAGTCCCACTGTCAACTCCTCCAGTCCGAGTCAACTCCTGCAGTCGCAGAGTCAAATCCTCCAGTCCGAGACAACTCCTCCAGTCCCACTGTCAACTCCTCCAGTCCGAGTCAACTCCTCCAGTCCCATAGTCCACTCCTGCAGTCAATGAGACAACTCCTCCAGTCCCAGTCCACTCCTCCAGACCCAGAGTCAACTCCTCCAGTCCGAGTCAACGCCCCCTGTCCCAGAGTGAACTCCTCCAGTCCGAGTCAACTCATCCAGTCCCAGTCAACTCCTCCAGACCCAGAGTCAACTCCATTAGTCCGAGTCAACTCCCCCAGTCCCTGAGTCATCTCCTCCAGTCCGAGTCAACCCCTCCAGTCCCAGAGTCAGCTCCTCCAGTCCGAGTCAACTACCCCTGTCCCTGAGTCATCTCCTCCAGTCCGAGTCAACTCCTCCAGCCCCAGAGGCAACTCCTCCAGTCCGAGTCAACTCCTCCAGACCCCGAGTCAACTCCTACAGTACGAGTCAACTCCCCGAATCCCTGAGTCATCTCCTACTGTCCAAGTCAACTCCTCCAGTCCAGGAGTCAACTCCTTCAGTCCCTGAGTCAATCCTCCAGTCCGAGTCAACTCCTCCAGTCCGAGTCAACTGCTCCAGTCCCAGAGTCAAGTCCTCCAGTCCGAGTCAACTCCATCATTCCGAGTCAACACCTCCAGTCCCAGAGTCAATTCCGCAGGTCCCAGAGTCAACTCCTCCAATCCGAGTCAACTCCTCCAGTCCGAGTGAACTCCTCCAGTCCCAGAGTCAACTCCTCCAGTCCGAGTCAACTCCTGCAGTCCCACTGTCAACTCCTCCAGTTCGAGTCAACTCCTCCAGTCCCAGAGTCAACTCCTACATTCCCAGAGACAACTCCTCCAGTCCCAGTCAACTCCTACAGACCCAGAGTCAAATCATCCAGTCCGAGTCAACGCCCCCAGTCCCAGAGTCAACTCCTCCACACCGAGTCAACTCATCCACTCCCAGTCAAGTCCTGCAGACCCAGAGTCAACTCCTCAAGTCAGAGTCAACTCCTGCAGTCCGATTCAACGCCTCCAGTCCAGAGTGATCTCCTCCAGTCCGAGTCAACTCCCCCTGTCCGAGTCAACTCCTCCACTCCCAGAGTCAACTCCTCCACTCCGAGTCACGTCCTCCAGTCCAAGAGTCAAATCCTCCAGTCCCAGAGTCAACACCTCCAGTCCAACAGTCATCTCCTCCAGTCCAAAGTCAACTCCTCCAGTCCACAGTTAACTCCTCCAGTCCGAGTCAACTCCTCCAATCTAAGTCAACTCCTCTAGTTCCGGAGTCAACTCCTCAAGTCTGAGTCAACTCCTGCAGTCCGAGACCACACCCCCAGTCCCAGATTCAACTCCTCCAGAACCAGCGCTTACTCCTCCAGTCCGTGTCAACTCCTTCAGACCGAGTGAACTCCTCCAGCCCGAGTCAACTCCTCCATTGCGAGTCAACTTCTCGAGTCCGAGTCAGCTCCTCCAGTCCCAGAGTCAACTCCTCCAGTCCGAGTCAACACCTCCAGTCCCAGAGTCAACTTCACCAGTCCCAGAGTCAACTCCTCCAGTCCAGAGTCAACTCCTCCACTCCGATTGAACTCCTCCAGTACCAGAGTCAACTCCACCAGTCCAAGAGTCAACTCCTCCGGTCTGAGTCAACTCCTCCAGTCCAATGTCAACTCCTCCAGTCTGAGTCAACACCTCCAGTCCGAGTCAACTCCTCCAGTCTGAGTGAACTCCTCCAGTACAAGAGTCAACTTCTCCAGTCCGAGTCAACTCCCCGAATCCCTGAGTCATCTACTACAGTCCAAGTCAAGTCCTCCAGTCCGAGTCAACTCCATCATTCCGAGTTCACACCTCCAGTCCCAGAGTCAACTCCCCCAGTCCCAGAGTCAACTCCTCCAATCCGAGTCAACTCCTCCAGTCCGAGTGAACTCCTCCAGTCCCAGAGTCAAATCCTCCAGTCACAGAGACAACTCCTCCAGTCCGAGTCAACTCCTCCAGTTCCAGTCAACTCCTCCAGTCCGAGACAACTTCTCCTGTCCCACTGTCAACTCCTCCAGTCCGAGTCAACTCCTCCAGTCCCACTGTCAACTCCTCCAGTCTGAGTCAACTCCTCCAGTCCAAAGTCAACTCCTGCAGACCCAGAGTCAACTCCTCCAGTCCGAGTCAACGCCCCCAGACCGAGTCAACTCATAATGTCCCAGTCAACTGCTACAGACCCAGAGTCAACTCCTCCAGTCCGAGTCAACTCCTCTAGTCCGAGTCAACTCCTCCAGTCCCAGGGTCAACTCCTCCAGTGCGATTCAACTCCCCCTGTCCAAGTCAACTTCTCCAGTCACAGAGTCAATTCCTCCTGTCCGAGTCAACTCCTCCAGTCCCAGTCAACTCCTCCAGTCCGAGACAACTCCTCCAGTCCCACTGTCAACTCCTCCAGTCCGAGTCAACTCCTGCAGTCCCAGAGTCAACTCCTCCAGTTCGAGTCAACTCCTCCAGTCCCAGAGTCAAGTCCTCCAGTCCGAGTCAACTCCATCATTCCGAGTCAACACCTCCAGTCCCAGAGTCAACTCCCCCAGTCCCAGATTCAACTCCTCCAACCCGAGTCAACTCCTCCAGTCCGAATGAACTCCTCCAGTCCCAGAGTCAACTCCTCCAGTCACAGAGATAACTCCTCCAGTCCGAGTCAACTACCCCTGTCCCTGAGTCATCTCCTCCAGTCCGAGTCAACTCCTCCAGACCCAGAGTCAACTCCAACAGTACGAGTCAACTCCTCGAATCCCTGAATCATCTCCTACTGTCCAAGTCAACTCCTGCAGACCAAGAGTCAACTCCTCCAGTCCGTGAGTCAATCCTCCAGTCGGAGTCAACTCCTCCAGTCCGAGTCAACTGCTCCAGTCCCAGAGTCAAGTCCTCCAGTCCGAGTCAACTCCATCATTCCGAGTCAACACCTCCAGTCCCAGAGTCAACTCCCCAGGTCCCAGAGTCAACTCCTCCAATCCAAGTCAACTCCTCCAGTCTGAGTGAACTCCTCCAGTCCCAGAGTCAACTCCTCCAATCCGAGTCAACTCCTCCAGTCCGAGTGAACTCCTCCAGTCCCAGAGTCAACTCCTCCAGTCACAGAGACAACCCCTCCAGTCCGAGTCAACTCCTCCAGACCCAGAGTCAACTCCAACAGTACGAGTCAACTCCTCGAATCCCTGAATCATCTCCTACTGTCCAAGTCAACTCCTGCAGACCAAGAGTCAACTCCTCCAGTCCGTGAGTCAATCCTCCAGTCGGAGTCAACTCCTCCAGTCCGAGTCAACTGCTCCAGTCCCAGAGTCAAGTCCTCCAGTCCGAGTCAACTCCATCATTCCGAGTCAACACCTCCAGTCCCAGAGTCAACTCCCCAGGTCCCAGAGTCAACTCCTCCAATCCAAGTCAACTCCTCCAGTCTGAGTGAACTCCTCCAGTCCCAGAGTCAACTCCTCCAATCCGAGTCAACTCCTCCAGTCCGAGTGAACTCCTCCAGTCCCAGAGTCAACTCCTCCAGTCACAGAGACAACCCCTCCAGTCCGAGTCAACTCCTCCAGTTCCAGTCAACTCCTCCAGTCTGAGTCAACTCCTCCAGTCCAAAGTCAACTCCTGCAGACCCAGAGTCAACTCCTCCAGTCCGAGTCAACGCCCCCAGACCGAGTCAACTCCTCCAGTCCCACTGTCAACTCCTCCAGTCTGAGTCAACTCCTCCAGTCCAAAGTCAACTCCTGCAGACCCAGAGTCAACTCCTCCAGTCCGAGTCAACGCCCCCAGACCGAGTCAACTCATAATGTCCCAGTCAACTGCTACAGACCCAGAGTCAACTCCTCCAGTCCGAGTCAACTCCTCTAGTCCGAGAAAACTCCTCCAGTCCCAGGGTCAACTCCTCCAGTCCGATTCAACGCCTCCAGTGCAGAGTCAACTCCTCCAGTCCGAGTCAACTCCACCTGTCCAAGTCAACTCCTCCAGTCAGAGAGTCAATTCCACCAGTCCGAGTCAACTCCTCCAGTCCCAGTCAACTCCTCCAGTCCGAGACAACTCCTCCAGTCCCACTGTCAACTCCACCAGTCCTAGTCAACTCCTGCAGTCCCAGAGTCAACTCCTCCAGTTCGAGTCAACTACTCCAGTCCCAGAATCAAGTCCTCCAGTCCGAGTCAACTCCATCATTCCGAGTCAACACCTCCAGTCCCAGAGTCAACTCTCCCAGTCTCAGATTCAACTCCTCCAATCCGAGTCAACTCCTCCAGTCCGAATGAACTCCTCCAGTCCCAGAGTCAACTCCTCCAGTCACAGAGACAACTCCTCCAGTCCGAGTCAACTACCCCTGTCCCTGAGTCATCTCCTCCAGTCCGAGTCAACTCCCCCAGCCCCAGAGGCAACTCCTCCAGTCCGAGTCAACTCCTCCAGACCCAGAGTCAACTCCTACAGTACGAGTCAACTCCCCGAATCCCTGAATCATCTCCTACTGTCCAAGTCAACTCCTGCAGACCAAGAGTCAACTCCTCCAGTCCCTGAGTCAATCCTCCAGTCCGAGTCAACACCTCCAGTCCGAGTCGACTGCTCCAGTCCCAGAGTCAAGTCCTCCAGTCCGAGTCAACTCCATCATTCCGAGTCAACACCTCCAGTCCCAGAGTCAACTCCCCAGGTCCCAGAGTCAACTCCTCCAATCCGAGTCAACTCCTCCAGTCTGAGTGAACTCCTCCAGTCCCAGAGTCAACTCCTCCAGTCCGAGTCAACTCCTGCAGTCCCAGAGTCAACTCCTCCAGTCCCAGTCAACTCCTCCAGACCCAGAGTCAACTCCTCCAGTCCGAGTCAACGCCCCCAGTCCCAGAGTCAACTCCTCCAGTCCGAGTCAACTCCTCCAGTCCGAGTAAACTCCTCCAGTCCCAGGGTCAACTCCTCCAGTCCGATTCAACGCCTCCAGGTCAGAGTCAACTCCTCCAGTCCGAGTCAACTCCCCCTGTCCGAGTCAATTCCTTCATTCCAAGTCAACTCCTCCACTCCCAGAGTCAACTCCTCCACTCCGAGTCACGTCCTCCAGTCCAAGAGTCAAATCCTCCAGTCCCAGAGTCAACTCCTCCAGTCCAAAAGTCATCTTCTCCAGTCCAAAGTCAACTCCTCCAGTCCACAGTTAACTCCTCCAGTCCGAGTCAACTCCTCCAATCCAAGTCAACTCCTCCAGACCCAGAGTCAACTCCTCCAGTCCGAGTCAACGCCCCCAGTCCCAGAGTCAACTCCTCCAGTCCGAGTCAACTCATCCAGTCCCAGTCAACTCCTCCAGTCCGAGTCAACTACCCCAGTCCCTGAGTCATCTCCTCCAGACCGAGTCAACACCTCCAGCCCCAGAGGCAACTCCTCCAGTCCGAGTCAACTCCTCCAGTCCAGAGTCAACTCCTCCAGTCCGAGTCAACTCCCCTAGTCCCTGAGTCATCTCCTCCAGTCCGAGACAACTCCTCTAGTCCCAGAGGCAACTTCTCCTGTCCGAGTCAACTCCTCCAGACCCAGAGTCAACTCCTCCAGTCCGAGTCAACTCCCCGTGTCCCTGAGTCATCTCCTACAGTCCAAGTCAACACCTCCAGTCCGATTCAACGCCTCCAGTCCAGAGTCAACTCCTCCAGTCCGAGTCAACTCCCCCTGTCCGAGTGAACTCCTCCAATCTAAGTCAACTCCTCTAGTTCCGGAGTCAACTCCTCAAGTCTGAGTCATCTCCTGCAGTCCGAGACCACACCCCCAGTCCCAGACTCAACTCCTCCAGAACCAGCGTTTACTCCTCCAGACCGTGTCAACTCCTCCAGACCGAGTGAACTCCTCCAGCCCGAGTCAACTCCTCCATTGCGAGTCTACTTCTCGAGTCCGCGTCAACTCCTCCAGTCCCAGAGTCAACTCCTCCAGTCCGAGTCAACACCTCCAGTCCCAGAGTCAACTTCACCAGTCCCAGAGTCAACTCCTCCAGTCCAGAGTCAACTCCTCCACTCCGATTGAACTCCTCCAGTACCAGAGTCAACTCCACCAGTCCAAGAGTCAACTCCTCCCGTCTGAGTCAACTCCTCCAGTCCAAAGTCAACTCCTCCAGTCTGAGTCAACACCTCCAGTCCGAGTCAACTCCTCCTGTCTGAGTGAACTCCTCCAGTACAAGAGTCAACTTCTCCAGTCCGAGTCAACTCCCCGAATCCCTGAGTCATCTACTACAGTCCAAGTCAAGTCCTCCAGTCCGAGTCAACTCCATCATTCCGAGTTCACACGTCCAGTCCCAGAGACAACTCCCCAGTCCCAGAGTCAACTCCTCCAATCCGAGTCAACTCCTCCAGTCCGAGTGAACTCCTCCAGTACCAGAGTCAACTCCTCCAGTCACAGACACAACTCCTCCAGTCCGAGTCAACTCCTCCAGTTCCAGTCAACTCCTCCAGTCCAAGACAACTTCTCCTGTCCCACTGTCAACTCCTCCAGTCCCACTGTCAACTCCTCCAGTCTGAGTCAACTCCTCCAGTCCAAAGTCAACTCCTGCAGACCCAGAGTCTACTCCTCCAGTCCGAGTCAACGCCCCCAGACCGAGTCAACTCATTATGTCCCAGTCAACTGCTACAGACCCAGAGTCAACTCCTCCAGTCCGAGTCAACTCCTCTAGTCCGAGTAAACTCCTCCAGTCCCAGGGTCAACTCCTCCAGTCCGATTCAACGCCTCAAGTGCAGAGTCAATTCCTCCAGTCCGAGTCAACTCCTCCAGTCCCAGTCAACTCGTCCAGTCCGAGACAACTCCTCCAGTCCCACTGTCAACTCCTCCAGTCCGAGTCAACTCCTGCAGTCCCAGAGTCAACTCCTCCAGTTCGAGTCAACTCCTCCAGTCCCAGAGTCAAGTCCTCCAGTCCGAGTCAACTCCATCATTCCGAGTCAACACCTCCAGTCCCTGAGTCAACTCCCCCAGTCCCAGGGTCAACTCCTCCAATCCGAGTCAACTCCTCCAGTCCGAATGAACTCCTCCAGTCCCAGAGTCAACTCCTACAGTCACAGAGACAACTCCTCCAGTCCGAGTCAACTACCCCTGTCCCTGAGTCATCTCCTCCAGTCCGAGTCAACTCCTCCAGACCCAGAGTCAACTCCTACAGTACGAGTCAACTCCCCGAATCCCTGAATCATCTCCTACTGTCCAAGTCAACTCCAGCAGACCAAGAGTCAACTCCTCCAGTCCCTGAGTCAATCCTCCAGTCCGAGTCAACTCCTCCAGTCCGAGTGAACTCCTCCAGTCCCAGAGTCAACTCCTCCAGTCCGAGTCAACTCCTGAGGTCCCAGAGTCAACTCCTCCAGTCCCAGTCAACTCCTCCAGACCCAGAGTCAACTCCTCCAGTCCGAGTCAACGCCCCTAGTCCCAGAGTCAACTCCTCCAGTCCGAGTCAACTCCTCCAGTCCGAGTAAACTCCTCCAGTCCCAGGGTCAACTCCTCCAGTCCGATTCAACGCCTCCAGTCCAGTGTCAACTCCTCCAGTCCAAGTCAACTCCCCCTGTCCGAGTCAACTCCTTCAATCCAAGTCAACTCCTCCAGTCCCAGAGTCAACTCCTCCAGTCCAAGACTCATCTTCTCCAGTCCAAAGTCAACTCCTCCAGTCCACAGTTAACTCCTCCAGTCCGAGTCAACGCCCCCAGTCCCAGAGTCAACTCCTCCAGTCCGAGTCAACTCATCCAGGCCCAGACAACTCCTCCAGTCCGAGTCAACTACCCCAGTCCCTGAGTCATCTCCTCCAGACCGAGTCAACACCTCCAGCCCCATTGGCAACTCCTCCAGTCCAAGTCAACTCCTCCAGTCCAGAGTCAACTCCTCCAGTCCGAGTCAACTCCCCTAGTCCCTGAGTCATCTCCTCCAGTCCGAGACAGCTCCTCTTGTCCCAGAGGCAACTTCTCCAGTCCGAGTCACCTCATCCAGACCCAGAGTCAACTCCTCCAGTCCGAGTCAACTCCCCGAGTCCCTGAGTCATCTCCTACAGTCCAAGTCAACACCTCCAGTCCAAGAGTCAACTCGTCCAGTCCGAGTCAACTCCTCCTGTCCCAGTCAACTCATCCAGTCCGAGTAAACTGCTCCAGTCCCAGAGTCAACTCCTCCAGTCCGAGTCAACGCCTCCAGTCCAGAGTCAACTCCTCCAGTCCGAGTCAACTCCCCCTGTCCAAGTCAACTCCTCCAATCGCAGAGTCAATTCCTTCAGTCCGAGTCAACTCCTCCAGTCCCAGTCAACTCCTCCAGTCCGAGACAACTGCTGCAGTCCCAGAGTCAACTCCTCCAGTCCGAGTCAACTCCTCCAGTCCGAGTCAACTCCTCCAGTCCCAGAGTCAAGTCTTCCAGTCCGAGCCAACTCCATCATTCCGAGTCAACACCTCCAGTCCCAGAGTCAACTCCCCCAGTCCCAGAGCCAACTCCTCCAATCCGAGTCAACTCCTCCAGTCCGAATGAACGCCTCCAGTCCCAGAGTCAACTCCTCCAGTCACAGAGACAACTCCTCCAGACCGAGTCAACTACCCCTGTCCCTGAGTCATCTCCTCCAGTCCGAGTCAACTCCTCCAGCCCCAGAGGCAACTCCTCCAGTCCGATTGAACTCCTCCAGGCCCAGAGTCAACTCCTACAGTACGAGTCAACTCCCTGAATCCCTGAATCATCTCCTACTGTCCAAGTCAATTCCTCCAGTCCAACAGTCAACTCCTCCAGTCCCTGAGACAATCCTCCAGTCCGAGTCAACTCCTCCAGTCCGAGTCAACTGCTCCAGTCCCAGACTCAAGTCCTCCAGTCCAAGTCAACTACATCATTCCGAGTCAACACCTCCAGTCCCAGAGTCATCTCCCCAGGTCCCAGAGTCAACTCCTCCAATCCGAGTCAACTCCTCCATTCCGAGTGAACTCCTCCAGTCCCAGAGTCAACTCCTCCAGTCCCAGTCAACTCCTCCAGTCCCAGAGTCAACTCCTCCAGTCCTAGAGTCAACTCCTCCAGTCCGAGTCAACGCCCCCAGTCCAAAGTCAACTCCTCCAGTCTGAGTCAACACCTCCAGTCCGAGTCAACTCCTCCAGTCCGAGTGAACTCCTCCAGTACAAGAATCAACTTCTCCAGTCCGAGTCATCTCCCCGAATCCCTGAGTCATCTACTACAGTCCAATTCAAGTCCTCCAGTCCGAGTCAACTCCATCATTCCGAGTGAACTCCTCCAGTCCCAGAATCAACTCCTCCAGTCACAGAGAAAACTTCTCCAGTCCGAGTCAACTCCTCCAGTCCCAGTCAACTCCACCAGTCCGAGACAACTTCTCCTGTCCCACTGTCTACTCCTCCAGTCCGAGTCAACTCATCCTGTCCCAGTCAACTCCTCCAGACACAGAGTCAACTCCTCCAGTCCGAGTCAACTCCCCCAGTCCCTGAGTCATCTCCTCTAGTCCGAGTCAACTCCTCCAGACACAGAATCAACTCCTCCAGTCCGAGTCAACTACCCCAGTCCCTGAGTCATCTCCTCCAGACCGAGTCAACTCCTCCAGCCCCAGAGGCAACTCCTCCAGTCCGAGTCAACTCCTCCAGACCCAGAGTCAATTCCTCCAGTCCGAGTGAACTCCCCGAATCCCTGAGTCATCTCCTCCAGACCGAGTCAACTCCTCCAGTCGAAGATTCAACTCCTCCAGTCCGAGTCAACTTCTCCAGTCCCAGAGGCAACTGCTCCAGTCCAAGTCAAGTCCTCCAGACCCAGAGTCAACCCCTCCAGTCCGAGTCAACTCCCCGAGTCCCTGAGTCATCTCCTACAGTCCAAGTCAACTCCTCCAGTCCAAGAGACAACTCGTCCAGTCCGAGTCACTCCTTCAGACCCAGTCAACTCCTCCAGTCCGAGTAAACTCCTCCAGTTTCAGAGTCAACTCCTCCAGTCCGAGTCAACGCCTCCAGTCCAGAGTCAACTCCTCCAGTCCGAGTCAACTCCTCCAGTCCCAGAGTCAACTTCTCTAGTCCGAGTCAACTCCATCATTCCGAGTCAACACCTCCAGACCCAGAGTCAACTCCTTCAGTCTGAGTCAACTCCTCCAGTCCCAGTGTCAACTCCTCCAGTCCAGAGTCAACTCCATCTTTCCGAGTCAAATCCTCCAGTCCCAGAGTCAATTCCTCCAATCCGAGTCAACTCCTCCAGACCCAGAGTCAACTCCTCCAGTCCAGTGTCAACTCCTCCAGTCCCAGAGTCAACTCCTGCAGTCCGAGTCAACTCCTCCAGTCCAGAGTCAACTCCTCAAGTCTGAGTCCACACCCCCAGTCCCAGATTCAACTCCTCCAGAACCAGCGTTTACTCCTCCAGTCCGGGTCAACTCCTCCAGACCGAGTGAACTCCTCCAGCCCGAGTCAACTCCTCCATTGCGAGTCAACTTCTCGATTCCGAGTCAACTCCTCCAGTCCCAGAGTCAACTCCTCCAGTCCGAGTCAACAACTCCAGTCCCAGAGTCAACTTCACCAGTCCCAGAGTCAACTCCTCCAGTCCAGAGTCAACTCCTCCAGTCCGATTGAACTCCTCCAGTACCAGAGTCAACTCCACCAGTCCAGAGTCAACTCCTCCTGTCTGTGTCAAGTCCTCCAGGCCCAGAGTCAACTCCACCAGACCCAGAGTCAACTCCTCCAGTCCGAGTCAACTCCTCCTATCCAAGTAAACTCCTCTACTTCCGGAGTCAACTCCTCAAGTCTGAGTCCACACCCCCAGTCCCAGATTCAACTCCTCCAGAACCAGCGTTTACTCCTCCAGTCCGGGTCAACTCCTCCAGACCGAGTGAACTCCTCCAGCCCGAGTCAACTCCTCCATTGCGAGTCAACTTCTCGATTCCGAGTCAACTCCTCCAGTCCCAGAGTCAACTCCTCCAGTCCGAGTCAACACCTCCAGTCCCAGAGTCAACTTCACCAGTCCCAGAGTCAACTCCTCCAGTCCAGAGTCAACTCCTCCAGTCCGATTGAACTCCTCCAGTACCGGAGTCAACTCCACCAGTCCAAGAGTCAACTCCTCCGGTCTGAGTCAACTCCTCCAGTCCAAAGTCAACTCCTCCAGTCTGAGTCAACACCTCCAGTCCGAGTCAACTCCTCCAGTCCGAGTGAACTCCTCCAGTACAAGAGTCAACTTCTCCAGTCCGAGTCAACTCCCCAAATCCCTGAGTCATCTACTACAGTCCAAGTCAAGTCCTCCAGTCCGAGTCAACTCCATCATTCCGAGTCAACACCTCCAGTCCCAGAGTCAACTCCCCCAGTCCCAGAGTCAACTCCTCCAATCCGAGTCAACTCCTCCAGTCCCAGAGTCAACTCCTCCACTCCGAGTCACGTCCTCCAGTCCAAGAGTCAACTCCTCCAGTCCAGAGTCAACTCCTCCAGTCCGATTGAACTCCTCCAGTACCGGAGTCAACTCCACCAGTCCAAGAGTCAACTCCTCCGGTCTGAGTCAACTCCTCCAGTCCAAAGTCAACTCCTCCAGTCTGAGTCAACACCTCCAGTCCGAGTCAACTCCTCCAGTCCGAGTGAACTCCTCCAGTACAAGAGTCAACTTCTCCAGTCCGAGTCAACTCCCCAAATCCCTGAGTCATCTACTACAGTCCAAGTCAAGTCCTCCAGTCCGAGTCAACTCCATCATTCCGAGTCAACACCTCCAGTCCCAGAGTCAACTCCCCCAGTCCCAGAGTCAACTCCTCCAATCCGAGTCAACTCCTCCAGTCCCAGAGTCAACTCCTCCAGTCCAAGAGTCATCTCTTCCAGTCCAAATTCAACTCCTCCAGACCACAGTTAACTCCTCCAGTCCGAGTCAACTCCTCCAATCCAAGTCAACTCCTCTAGTCCCAGAGTCAACTCCTCCACTCCGAGTCACGTCCTCCAGTCCAAGAGTCAACTCCTCCAGTCCCAGAGTCAACACCCCCAGTCCCTGAGTCATCTCCTCCAGTCCGAGTCAACTCCTCCAGTCCCGGAGTCAGCTCCTCCAGTCCGAGTCAACTACCCCTGTCCCTGAGTCAACTCCTCCAGTCCCTGAGTCAATCCTCCAGTCCGAGTCAACTCCTCCAGTCCGAGTCAACTGCTCCAGTCCCAGAGTCAAGTCCTCCAGTCCGAGTCAACTCCATCATTCCGAGTCAACACCTCCAGTCCCAGAGTCAACTCCCCAGGTCCCAGAGTCAACTCCTCCAATCCGAGTCAACTCCTCCAGTCCCGGAGTCAGCTCCTCCAGTCCGAGTCAACTACCCCTGTCCCTGAGTCAACTCCTCCAGTCCCTGAGTCAATCCTCCAGTCCGAGTCAACTCCTCCAGTCCGAGTGAACTCCTCCAGTCCCAGAGTCAACTCCTCCAGTCCGAGTCAACTCCTGCAGTCCCAGAGTCAACTCCTCCAGTCCGAGTCAACTCCTGCAGTCCCACTGTCAACTCCTCCAGTTCGAGTCAACTCCTCCAGTCCCAGAGTCAACTCCTACAGTCCCAGAGACAACTCCTCCAGTCCCAGTCAACTCCGACAGACCCAGAGTCAACTCTCCAGTCCGAGTAAACTCCTCCAGTCCCAGAGTCAACTCCTCCAGTCCCAGGGTCAACTCCTCCAGTCCTATTCAACGCCTCCAGTCCAGAGTCAACTCCTCCAGTCCGAGTCAACTCCCCCTATCCGAGTCAACTCCTTCAATCCAAGTCAACTCCTCCACTCCCAGAGTCAACTCCTCCACTCCGAGTCACGTCCTCCAGTCCAAGAGTCAAATCCTCCAGTCCAAGAGTCATCTCCTCCAGTCCAAAGTCAACTCCTCCAGTCCACAGTTAACTCCTCCAGTCCGAGTCAACTCTTCCAATTTAAGTCAACTCCTCTAGTTCCGGAGTCAACTCCTCAAGTCTGAGTCAACTCCTGCAGTCCGAGACCACACCCCCCGTCCCAGATTCAATTCCTCCAGAACCAGCGTTTACTCCTCCAGTCCGTGTCAACTCCTCCACACCGAGTGAACTCCTCCATTGCGAGTCAACTTCTCGAGTCCGAGTCAACTCCTCCAGTCCCAGAGTCAACTCCTCCAGTCCGAGTCAACACCTCCAGTCCCAGAGTCAACTCCACCAGTCCAAGAGTCAACTCCTCCGATCTGAGTCAACTCCTCCAGTCCAAAGTCAACTCCTCCAGTCTGAGTCAACACCTCCAGTCCGAGTCAACTGCTCCAGTCCGAGTGAACTCCTCCAGTACAAGAGTCAACTTCTCCAGTCCGAGTCAACTCCCCGAATCCCTGAGTCATCTACTACAGTCCAAGTCAAGTCCTCCAGTCCGAGTCAACTCCATCATTCCGAGTTCACACCTCCAGTCCCAGAGTCAACTCCCCAAGTCCCAGAGTCAACTCCTCCAATCCGAGACAACTTCTCCTGTCCCACTGTCAACTCCTCCAATCCGAGTCAACTCATCCAGTCCCAGTCAACTCCTCCAGTCCGAGACAACTTCTCCTGTCCCACTGTCAACTCCTCCAATCCGAGTCAACTCATCCAGTCCCAGTCAACTCGTCCAGACACAGAGTCAACTCCTCCAGTCCGAGTCAACTCCCCCAGTCCCTAAGTCATCTCCTCCAGTCCGAATCAACTCCTCCAGTCCCAGAGTCAACTCCTCCAGTACGAGTCAACTACCCCAGTCCCTGAGTCATCTCCTCCAGACCGAGTCAACTCCTCCAGTCCCAGAGGCATCTCCTCCAGTCCGAGTCAACTCCTCCAGTCCAAAGTCAACTCCTGCAGACCCAGAGTCAACTCCTCCAGTCCGAGTCAACGCCCCCAGTCCCAGAATCAACTCCTCCAGTCCGAGTCAACTCATCATGTCCCAGTCAACTCCTACAGACCCAAAGTCAACTCCTCCAGTCCCAGAGGCATCTCCTCCAGTCCGAGTCAACTCCTCCAGTCCGAGTAAACTCCTCCAGTCCCAGGGTCAACTCCTCCAGTCCGATTCAACGCCTCCAGTCCAGAGTCAACTCCTCCAGTCCGAGTCAACTCCCCCTGTCCGAGTCAACTCCTTCAGTCCAAGCCAACTCCTGCAGTCAAACAGACAACTCCTGCAGTCAAAGAGACAACTCCTCCAGTCCCAGTCAACTCCTCCAGTCCCTGAGTCATCTCCTCCAGACCGAGTCAACTCCTCCAGTCCCAGAGTCAACTCCTGCAGTCATAGAGACAACTCCTCCAGTCCCAGTCCACTCCTTCAGACCCAGAGTCAACTCCTCCAGTCCGAGTCAACTCATCCAGTCCCAGTCAACTCCTCCAGTCCCTGAGTCATCTCCTCCAGACCGAGTCAACTCCTCCAGTCCCAGAGTCAACTCCTGCAGTCATAGAGACAACTCCTCCAGTCCCAGTCCACTCCTTCAGACCCAGAGTCAACTCCTGCAGTCATAGAGACAACTCCTCCAGTCCCAGTCCACTCCTTCAGACCCAGAGTCAACTCCTCCAGTCCGAGTCAACTCATCCAGTCCCAGTCAACTCCTCCAGACCCAGAGTCAGCTCCTCCAGTCCGAGTCAACTACCCCAGTCCCTGAGTCATCTCCTCCAGTCCAAGTCAACTCCTCCAGTCCCAGAGTCAGCTCCTCCAGTCCGAGTCAACTACCCCTGTCCCTGAGTCATCTCCTCCAGTCCGAGTCAACTCCTCCAGTCCCAGAGTCAACTCCTCCAGTCCCTGAGTCAATCCTCCAGTCCGAGTCAACTCCTCCAGTCCGAGTCAACAGCTCCAGTCCCAGAGTCAAGTCCTCCAGTCCGAGTCAACTCCATCATTCCGAGTCAACACCTCCAGTCCCAGAGTCAACTCCCCAGTTCCCAGAGTCAACTCCTCCAATCCGAGTCAACTCCTCCAGTCCGAGTGAACTCCTACAGACCCAGAGTCAACTCTCCAGTCCGAGTCAACTCCTCTAGTCCGAGTAAACTCCTCCAGTCCCAGGGACAACTTCTCCAGTCCGATTCAACGCCTCCAGTCCAGAGTCAACTCCTCCAGTCCGAGTCAACTCCCCCTATCCGAGTCAACTCCTTCAATCCAAGTCAACTACTCCACTCCCAGCGTCAACTCCTCCACTCCGAGTCACGTCCTCCAGTCCAAGAGTCAAATCCTCCAGTCCAAGAGTCATCTCCTCCAGTCCAAAGTCAACTCCTCCAGTCCACAGTTAACTCCTCCAGTCCGTGTCAACTCGTCCAATTTAAGTCAACTCCTCTAGTTCCGGAGTCAACTCCTCAAGTCTGAGTCAACTCCTGCAGTCCGAGACCACACCCCCAGTCCCAGATTCAACTCCTCCAGAACCAGCGTTTACTCCTCCAGTCCGTGTCAACTTCTCCAGACCGAGTGAACTCCTCCAGCCCGAGTCAACTCCTCCATTGCGAGTCAACTTCTCGAGTCCGAGTCAACTCCTCCAGTCCCAGAGTCAACTCCTCCAGTGCGAGTCAACACCTCCAGTCCCAGAGTCAACTTCACCAGTCCCAGAGTCAACTCCTCCAGTCCAGAGTCAACTCCTCCAGTCCGATTGAACTCCTCCAGTACCAGAGTCAACTCCACCAGTCCAAGAGTCAACTCCTCCAGTCCGAGTCAACTCCTCCAGTCCGAGTGAACTCCTCCAGTACAAGAGTCAACTTCTCCAGTCCGAGTCAACTCCCCGAATCCCTGAGTCATCTACTACATTCCAAGTCAAGTCCTCCAGTCCGAGTCAACTCCATCATTCCGAGTTCACACCTCCAGTCCCAGAGTCAACTCCCCAAGTCCCAGAGTCAACTCCTCCAATCCAAGTCAACTCCTCCAGTCCGAGTGAACTCCTCCAGTCCGAGTCAACTCTTCCAGTTCCAGTCAACTCCTCCAGTCCGAGACAACTTCTCCTGTGCCACTGTCAACTCCTCCAGTCCGAGTCAACTCCTCCAGTCCCACTGTCAACTCCTCCAGTCTGAGTCAACTCCTCCAGTCCAAAGTCAACTCCTGCAGACCCAGAGTCAACTCCTCCAGTCCGAGCCAACGCCCCCAGTCCGAGTCAACTCATCATGTCCCAGTCAACTGCTACAGACCCAGAGTCAACTCCTCCAGTCCGAGTCAACTCCTTTAGTCCGAGTGAACTCCTCCAGTCCCAGGGTCAACTCCTCCAGTCCGATTCAAAGCCTCCAGTCCAAAGTCAACTCCTCCAGTCCGAGTCAACTCCCCCTGTCCGAGTCAACTCCTTCAATCCAAGTCAACTCCTCCATTCCCAGAGTCAACTCCTCCACTCCGAGTCACGTCCTCCAGACCAAGAGTCAAATCCTCCAGTCCCAGAGTCAACTCCTCCAGTCCAAGAGTCATCTTCTCCAGTCCAAAGTCAACTCCTCCAATCCAAGTCAACTCCTCCAGACCCAGAGTCAACTCCTCCAGTCCGAGTCAACGCCTCCAGTCCAAGAGTCAACTCCTCCAGTCCGAGTCAACTCATCCAGTCCCAGTCAACTCCTCCAGTCCGAGTCAACTACCCCAGTCCCTGAGTCATCTCCTCCAGACCGAGTCAACTCCTCCAGCCCCAGAGGCAACTCCCCCAGTCCCTGAGTGATCTCCTCCAGTCCGAGTCAACTCCTCCAGACCCAGAGGCAACTCCTCCAGTCCGACTCAACTCCCCGAGCCCCTGAGTCATCTCCTACAGTCCAAGTCAACACCTCCAGTCCAAGAGTCAACTCGTCCAGTCCGAGTCAACTCCTCCAGTCCAAGTCAACTCATCCAGTCCGAGTAAACTCCTCCAGTCCCAGAGTCAACTCCTCCAGTCCGAGTCAACGCCTCCAGTGCAGAGTCAACTCCTCCAGTCCGAGTCAACTCCCCCTGTCCAAGTCAACTCCTCCAGTCACAGAGTCAATTCCTCCAGTCCGAGTCAACTCCTCCAGTCCCAGTCAACTCCTCCAGTCCGAGACAACTCCTCCAGTCCCACTGTCAACTCCTCCAGTCCGAGTCAACTCCTGCAGACCCAGAGTCAACTCCTCCAGTCCGAGCCAACGCCCCCAGTCCGAGTCAACTCATCATGTCCCAGTCAACTGCTACAGACCCAGAGTCAACTCCTCCAGTCCGAGTCAACTCCTCCAGTCCCAAACTCAAGTCCTCCAGTCCGAGTCAACTCCATCATTCCGAGTCAACACCTCCAGTCCCTGAGTCAACAACCCCAGTCCCAGAGTCAACTCCTCCAATCCGAGTCAACTCCTCCAGTCCGAATGAACTCCTCCAGTCCCAGAGTCAACTCCTCCAGTCACAGAGACAACTCCTCCAGTCTGAGTCAACTACCCCTGTCCCTGAATCATCTCCTACTGTCCAAGTCATCTCCTGCAGACCAAGAGTCAACTCCTCCAGTCCCTGAGTCAATCCTCCAGTCCGAGTCAACTCCTCCAGTCCGAGTCAACTGCTCCAGTCCCAGAGTCAAGTCCTCCAGTCCGAGTCAACTCCATCATTCCGAGTCAACACCTCCAGTCCCAGAGTCAACTCCCCAGGTCCCAGAGTCAACTCCTCCAATCCGAGTCAACTCCTCCAGTCCGAGTGAACTCCTCCAGTCCCAGAGTCAACTCCTCCAGTCCGAGTCAACTCCTGCAGTCCCAGAGTCAACTCCTCCAGTCCCAGTCAACTCCTCCAGACCCAGAGTCAACTCCTCCAGTCCGAGTCAACGCCCCCAGTCCCAGAGTCAACTCCTCCAGTCCGAGTCAACTCCTCCAGTCCGAGTAAACTCCTCCAGTCCCAGGGTCAACTCCTCCAGTCCGATTCAACGCCTCCAGTCCAGAGTCAACTCCTCCAGTCCGAGTCAACTCCCCCTGTCCGAGTCAACTCCTTCAATCCAAGTCAACTCCTCCACTCCCAGAGTCAACTCCTCCACTCCGAGTCACGTCATCCAGTCCAAGAGTCAAATCCTCCAGTCCCACAGTCAACTCCTCCAGTCCAAGAGTCATCTTCTCCAGTCCAAAGTCAACTCCTCCAGTCCACAGTTAACTCCTCCAGTCCGAGTCAACTCCTCCAATCCAAATCAACTCCTCCAGACCCAGAGTCAACTCCTCCAGACCGAGTCAACTCCTCCAGCCCCAGAGGCAACTCCTCCACTCCGAGTCAAATCCTCCAGTCCAGAGTCAACTCCTCCAGTCCGAGTCAACTCCCCCAGTCCCTGAGTCATCTCCTCCAGTCCGAGACAACTCCTCTAGTCCCAGAGGCAAATTCTCCAGTCCGAGTCAACTCCTCCAGACCCAGAGTCAACTACTCCAGTCCGAGTCAACTCCCCGAGTCCCTGAGTCATCTCCTTAAGTCCAAGTCAACACCTCCAGTCCAAGAGTCAACTCGCCCAGTCCGAGTCAACTCCTCCAGTCCCAGTCAACTCATCCAGTCCGAGTAAACTGCTCCAATCCCAGAGTCAACTCCTCCAGTTCGAGTCAACGCCTCCAGTCCAGAGTCAACTCCTCCAGTCCGAGTCAACTCCCCCTGTCCAAGTCAACTCCTCCAGTCACAGAGTCAATTCCTCCAGTCCTAGTCAACTCCTCCACTCCCAGTCAACTCCTCCAGTCCGAGACAACTCCTCAAGTCCCACTGTCAATTCCTCCAGTCCGAGTCAACTCCTGCAGTCCCAGAATCAACTCTTCCAGTCCGAGTCAACTCCTCCAGTCCCAGAGTGAAGTCCTGCAGTCCGAGTCAACTCCATCATTCCGAGTCAACACCTCCAGTCCCAGAGTCAACTCCCCCAGTCCCAGAGTCAACTCCTCCAATCCGAGTCAACTCCTCCAATCCGAGTCAACTCCTCCAGTCCGAATGAACTCCTCCAGTCCGAGTGAACTCCTCTAGTACAAGAGTCAACTTCTCCAGTCCGAGTCATCTCCCCGAATCCCTGAGTCATCTACTACAGTCCAATTCAAGTCCTCCAGTCCGAGACAACTCCATCATTCCGAGTCAACACCTCCAGTCCTAGAGTCAACTCACCCAGTCCCAGAGTCAACTCCTCCAATCCGAGTCAACTCCTCCAGTCCGAGTGAACTCCTCCAGTCCCAGAGTCAACTCCTCCAGTCACAGAGACAACTTCTCCAGTTCGAGTCAACTCCTCCAGTCCCAGTCGACTCCTCCAGTCCGAGTCAACTCCTCCAGTCCCAGAGTCAAGTCCCGCAGTCCGAGTCAACTCCATCATTCCGAGTCAACACCTCCAGTCCCAGAGTCAACTCCCCCAGTCCCAGAGTCAACTCCTCCAATCCGAGTCAACTCCTCTAATCCGAGTCAACTCCTCCAGTCCGAATGAACTCCTCCAGTCCCAGAGTCAACTCCTCCAGTCACAGATACAACTCCTCCAGTCCGAGTCAACTACCCCTGTCCCTGAGTCATCTCCTCCAGTCCGAGTCAACTCCTCCAGCCCCAGAGGCAACTCCTCCAGTCCGAGTCAACTCCTCCAGACCCAGAGTCACATCCTACAGTACGAGTCAACTCCACGAAACCCTGAATCATCTCCTACTGTCCAAGTCAACTCCTCCAGTCCAAGAGTCAACTCCTCCAGTCCCTGAGTCAATCCTCCAGTCCGAGTCAACTCCTCCAGTCCGAGTCAACTGCTCCAGTCCAAGAGTCAAGTCCTCCAGTCCAAGTCAACTCTATCATTCCGAGTCAACACCTCCACTCCCAGAGTCAACTCCCCAGGTCCCAGAGTCAATTCCTCCAATCCGAGTCAACTCCTCCAGTCCGAGTGAACTCCTCCAGTCCCAGAGTCAACTCCTCCAGTCCCAGTCAACTCCTCCAGACCCAGAGTCAACTCCTCCATTCCGAGTCAACTTCCCCTGTCCGAGTCAACTCCTTCAATCCAAGTCAACTCCTCCAGTCCCAGAGTCAACTCCTCCAGTCCAAGAGTTATCTCCTCCAGTCCAAAGTCAACTCCTCCAGTCCACAGTTAACTCCTCCAGTCCGAGTCAACTCCTCCTATCCAAGTAAACTCCTCTAGTTCCGGAGTCAACTCCTCAAGTCTGAGTCCACACCCCCAGTCCCAGATTCAACTCCTCCAGAACCAGCGTTTACTCCTCCAGTCCGTGTCAACTCCTCCAGACCGAGTGAAATCCTCCAGCCCGAGTCAACTCCTCCATTGCGAGTCAACTTCTCGAATCCGAGTCAACTCCTCCAGTCCCAGAGTCAACTCCTCCAGTCCGAGTCAACACATCCAGTCCCAGAGTTTACTTCACCAGTCTCAGAGTCAACTCCTCCAGTCCGATTGAACTCCTCCAATACCTGAGTCAACTCCACCAGTCCAAGAGTCAACTCCTCCGGTCTGAGTCAACTCCTCCAGTCCAAAGTCAACTCCTCCAGTCTGAGTCAACACCACCAGTCCGAGACAACTTCTCCAGTCCGAGTCAACTCCCCGAATCCCTGAGTCATCTACTACAGTCCAAGTCAAGTCCTCCAGTCCGAGTCAACTCCATCACTCCGAGTCAACACCTCCAGTCCCAGAGTCAACTCCCCCAGTCCCAGAGTCAACTCCTCCAATCCGAGTCAACTCCTCCAGTCTCAGAGTCAACTCCTCCAGTCACAGAGACAACTCCTCCAGTCCGAGTCAACTCCTCCCGTCCCAGTCAACTCCTCCAGTCCGAGACAACTTCTCCTGTCCCACTGTCAACTCCTCCAGTCCGAGTCAACTCCTCCAGTCCCACTGTCAACTCCTCCAGGCCGAGTCAACTCCTCCAGTCCAAAGTCAACTCCTGCAGACCCAGAGAAAACTCCTCCAGTCCCAGTCAACTCCTCCAGACCCAGAGTCAACTTCTCCAGTCCGAATCAACGCCCCCAGTCCCAGAGTCAACTCCTCCAGTCCGAGTCAACTCATCCAGTCCCAGTCAACTCCTCCAGACCCAGAGTCAACTCCTCCAGTCGTAGTCAACAACCCCAGTCCCTGAGTCATCTCCTCCAGACCGAGTCAGCTCCTCCAGCCCCAGAGGCTACTCCTCCAGTCCGAGTCAACTCCCCCTGTCCCAGTCAACTCCTTCAATCCAAGTCAACTCCTCCAGTCCCAGAGTCAACTCCTCCACTCCGAGTCACGTCCTCCAGTCCAAGAGTCATCTCCTCCAGTCCAAATTCAACTCCTCCAGTCCACAGTTAACTCCTCCAGTCCGAGTCAACTCCTCCAATCCAAGTCAACTCGTCTAGTTCCGGAGTCAACTCCTCCATTGCGAGTCAACTTCTCGAGTCCGAGTCAACTCCTCCAGTCCCAGAGTCAACTCCTCCAGTGCGAGTCAACACCTCCAGTCCCAGACTCAACTTCACCAGTCCCAGAGTCAACTCCTCCAGTCCAGAGTCAACTCCTCCAGTCCGATTGAACTCCTCCAGTACCAGAGTCAACTCCACCAGTCCAAGAGTCAACTCCTCCAGTCTGAGTCAACTCCTCCAGTCCAAAGTCAACTCCTCCAGTCTGAGTCAACACCTCCAGTCCGAGTCAACACCTCCAGTCCCAGAGTCAACTCCTTCAGTCTGAGTCAACTCCTCCAGTCCCAGAGTCAACTCCTCCACTCCGAGGGAACTCCTCCAGTCCCAGAGTCAACTCCTCCACTCCGAGTGAATTCCTCCAGTACAAGAGTCAACTTCTCCAGTCCGAGTCAACTCCCCGAATCCCTGAGTCATCTACTACAGTCCAAGTCAAGTCCTCCAGTCCGAGTCAACTCCATCATTCCGAGTCAACACCTCCAGTCCCAGAGTCAACTCGCCCAGTCCCAGAGTCAACTCCTCCAATCCGAGTCAACTCCTCCAGTCCCAGGGTCAACTCCTCCAGTCCGATTCAACGCCTCCAGTCCAGAGTCAACTCCTCCACTCCGAGTCACGTCCTCCAGTCCAAGAGTCAAATCCTCCAGACCCAAAGTCAACTCCTCCAGTCCAAGAGTCATCTTCTCCAGTCCAAAGTCAACTCCTCCAGTCCACAGTTAACTCCTTCAGTCCGAGTCAACTCCTCCAATCCAAGTCAACTCCTCCAGACCCAGAGTCAACTCCTCCAGTCCGAGTCAACGCCCCCAGTCCCAGAGTCAACTCCTCCAGTCCGATTCAACTCATCCAGTGCCAGTCAACTCCTGCAGTCTGAGTCAACTACCCCAGTCCCTGAGTAATCTCCTCCAGACCGAGTCAACTCCTCCAGCCCCAGAGGCAACTCCTCCAGTCCGAGTCAACTCCTCCAGTCCAGAGTCAACTCCCCCAGTCCGAGTCAACTCACACAGTCCCTGAGTCATCTCCTCCAGTCCGAGTCAAATCCTCCAGTCCCAGAGGCAACTTCTCCAGTCCGAGTCAACTCCTCCAGACCCAGAGTCAACTCCTCCAGTCCGAGTCAACTCCCCGAGTCCCTGAGTCATCTCCTACAGTCCAAGTCAACACCTCCAGTCCAAGAGTCAACTCGTCCAGTCCGAGTCAACTCCTCGAGTCCCAGTCAACTCATCCAGTCCGAGTAAACTGCTCCAGTCCCAGAGTCAACTCCTCCAGTCCGAGTCAACGCCTCCAGTCCAGAGTCAACTCCTCCATTCCGTGTCAACTCCCCCTGTCCAAGTCAACTTCTCCAGTCACAGAGTCAATTCCTCCAGTCCGAGTCAACTCCTCCAGTCCCAGTCAACTCCTCCAGTCCGAGACAACTCCTCCAGTCCCACTGTCAACTCCACCAGTCCGAGTCAACTCCTGCAGTCCCAGAGTCAACTCTTCTAGTCCGAGTCAACTCCTCCAATCCGAGTCAACTCCTCCAGTCCGAATGAACTCTTCCAGTCCCAGAGTCAACTCCTCCAGTCAGAGAGACAACTCCTCCAGTCCGAGTCAACTACCCCTGTCCCTGAGTCATCTCCTCCAGTCCGAGTCAACTCCTCCAGCCCCAGAAGCAACTCCTGCAGTCCGAGTCAACTCCTTCAGACCCAGAGTCAACTCCTACAGTACGAGTCAACTCCCCGAATCCCTGAATCATCTCCTACTGTCCAAGTCAACTCTTCCAGTCCAAGAGTCAACTCCTCCAGTCCCTGAGTCAATCCTCCAGTCCGAGTCATCTCCTCCAGTCCGATTCAACTGCTCCAGTCCCAGAGTCAAGTCCTCCAGTCCGAGACAACTCCATCATTCCGAGTCAACACCTCCAGTCCCAGAGTCAACTCCCCAGGTCCCAGAGTCAACTCCTCCAGTCCGAGTCATCTCCTCCAGTCCGATTCAACTGCTCCAGTCCCAGAGTCATGTCCTCCAGTCCGAGACAACTCCATCATTCTGAGACAATACCTCCAGTCCCAGAGTCAACTCCCCAGGTCCCAGGGTCAACTCCTCCAATCCGAGTCAACTCCTCCAGTCCGAGTGAACTCCTCCAGTCCCAGAGTCAACTCCTCCAGTCCCAGTCAACTCCTCCAGACGCAGAGTCAACTCCTCCAGTCCGAGTCAGCGCCCCCAGTCCCAGAGTCAACTCCTCCAGTCCGAGTCAATGCCCCCAGTCCAAAGTCAACTCCTCCAGTCTGAGTCAACACCTCCAGTCCGAGTCAACTCCTCCAGTCCGAGTCAACTCCTCCAGTACAAGAGTCAACTTCTCCAGTCCGATTCAACTCCCCGATTCCCTGAGTCATCTACTACAGTCCAATTCAATCCTCCAGTCCGAGTCAACTTCATCATTCCGAGTCAACACCTCCAGTCCCAGAGTCAATTCCCCCAGTCCCAGAGTCAACTCCTCCAATCCGAGTCAACTCCTCCAGTCCGAGTGAACTCCTCCAGTCCCAGAGTCAACTCCTCCAGTCACAGAGACAACTTCTCCAGTCCGAGTCAACTCCTCCAGTCCCAGTCAACTCCTCCAGTCTGAGACAACTTCTCCTGTCCCACTGTCAACTCCTCCAGTCCGAGTCAATTCATCCTGTCCCAGTCAACTTCTCCAGACACAGAGTCAACTCCTCCAGTCCGAGTCAACTCACCCAGTCCCTGAGTCATCTCCTCCAGTCCGAGTCAACTCCTCCAGACCCAGAATCAACTCCTCCAGTCCGAGTCAACAACCCCAGTCCCTGAGTCATCTCCTCCAGACCGAGTCAACTCCTCCAGCCCCAGAGGCAACTCCTCCAGTCCGAGTCAACTCCTCCAGACCCAGAGTCAATTCCTCCAGTCCGAGTCAACTCCCCGAATCCCTGAGTCATCTCCTACATTCCAAGTCAACTCCTCCAGTCCAAGAGTCAACTCGTCCAGTCCGAGTCACTCCTCCAGTCCCAGTCAACTCCTCCAGTCCGAGTAAACTCCTCCACTTTCAGAGTCAACTCCTCCAATCCGAGTCAACTCCTCCAGACCCAGAGTCAACTCCTCCAGTCCAGAGTCAACTCCTCCAGTCCGAGTCAACTCACACAGTCCCTGAGTCATCTCCTCCAGTCCGAGTCAACTCCTCCAGTCCCAGAGGCAACTTCTCCAGTCCGAGTCAACTCCTCCAGACCCAGAGTCAACTCCTCCAGTCCGAGTCAACTCCCCGAGTCCCTGAGTCATCTCCTACAGTCCAAGTCAACACCTCCAGTCCAAGAGTCAACTCGTCCAATCCGAGTCAACTCCTCCAGTCCGAATGAACTCCTCCAGTCCCAGAGTCAACTCCTCCAGTCACAGAGACAACTCCTCCAGTCCGAGTCAACTCCTCCAGCCCCAGAGGCAACTCCTCTAGTCCGAGTCAACTCCTCCAGACCCAGAGTCAACTCCTACAGTACGAGTCAACTCCCCGAATCCCTGAATCATCTCCTACTGTCCAAGTCAACTCTTCCAGTCCAAGAGTCAACTCCTCCAGTCCCTGAGTCAATCCTCCAGTCCGAGTCAACTCCTCCAGTCCGAGTCAACTGCTCCAGTCCCAGAGTCAAGTCCTCCAGTCCGAGACAACTCCATCATTCCGAGACAACACCTCCAGTCCCAGAGTCAACTCCCCAGGTCCCAGAGTCAACTCCTCCAATCCGAGTCAACTCCTCCAGTCCGAGTGAACTCCTCCAGTCCCAGAGTTAACTCCTCCAGTCCGAGTCAACGCTCCCAGACCCAGAGTCAACTCCTCCAGTCCGAGTCAATTCATCCAGTCCCAGTCAACTCCTACAGACCCAGAGTCAACTCCTCCAGTCCGAGTCAACTCCTCCAGTCCCAGTCAACTCCTCCAGTCCCTGAGTCATCTCCTCCAGTCCGAGTCAACTTCTCCAGTCCCAGAGGCAACTGCTCCACTCCGAGTCAAGTCCTCCAGACCCAGAGTCAACTCCTCCAGTCCGAGTCAACTCCCCGAGTCCCTGAGTCATGTCCTACAGTCCAAGTCAACTCCTCCAGTCCAAGAGTCAACTCGTCCAGTCCGAGTCACTCCTCCAGTCCCAGTCAACTCCTCCAGCCCGAGTAAACTCCTCCACTTTCAGAGTCAACTCCTCCAATCCGAGTCAACTCCTCCAGACCCAGAGTCAACTCCTCCAGTCCTGTGTCAACTCCTCCAGTCCCAGAGTCAACTCCTGCAGTCCGAGTCAACTCCTCCAGTCCAGAGTCAACTCCTCCAGTCCGAGTCAACTCACACAGTCCCTGAGTCATCTCCTCCAGTCCGAGTCAACTCCTCCAGTCGCAGAGGCAACTTCTCCAGTCCGAGTCAACTCCTCCAGACCCAGAGTCAACTCCTCCAGTCCGAGTCAACTCCCCGAGTCCCTGAGTCATCTCCTACAGTCCAAGTCAACACCTCCAGTCCAAGAGTCAACTCGTCCAGTCCGAGTCAACTCCTCCAGTCCCAGTCAACTCATCCAGTCCGAGTAAACTGCTCCAGTCCCAGAGTCAACTCCTCCAGTCCGAGTGAACGCCTCCAGTCCAGAGTCAACTCCTCTATTCCGAGTCAACTCCCCCTGTCCAAGTCAACTCCTCCAGTCACAGAGTCAATTCCTCCAGTCTGAGTCAACTCCTCCAGTCCCAGTCAACTCCTCCAGTCCGAGACAACTCCTCCAGTCCCACTGTCAACTCCTCCAGTCCGAGTCAACTCCTCCAGTCCCAGAGTCAAGTCCTGCAGTCCGAGTCAACTCCATCATTCCGAGTCAACACCTCCAGTCCCAGAGTCAACTCCCCCAGTCCCAGAGACAACTCCTCCAATCCGAGTCAACTCCTCCAGTCCGAATAATCTCCTCCAGTCCCAGAGTCAACTCCTCCAGTCACAGAGACAACTCCTCCAGTCCGAGTCAACTACCCCTGTCCCTGAGTCATCTCCTCCAGTGCGAGTCAACTCCTCCAGCCCCAGAGGCAACTCCTCCAGTCCGAGTCAACACCTCCAGACCCAGAGTCAACTCCTACAGTACGAGTCAACTCCCCGAATCCCTGAATCATCTCCTACTGTCCAAGTCAACTCTTCCAGTCCAAGAGTCAATTCCTCCAGTCCCTGAGTCAATCCTCCAGTCCGAGTCAACTCCTCCAGTCCGAGTCAACTGCTCCAGTCCCAGAGTCAAGTCCTCCAGTCCGAGACAACTCCATCATTCCTAGTCAACACCTCCAGTCTCAGAGTCAACTCCCCAGGTCCCAGAGTCAACTCCTCCAATCCGAGTCAACTCCTCCAGTCCGAGTGAACTCCTCCAGTCCCAGAGTTAACTCCTCCAGTCCGAGTCAACTCCTGCAGTCCCAGAGTCAACTCCTCCAGTCCCAGTCAACTCCTCCAGTCCCAGTCAACTCCTCCATTCCGAGAGAACCCCTCCAGTCCCAGAGTGAACTCCTCCAGTCCGAGTCAACTCTTCCAGTCCCAGAGTCAACACCTCCACTCCGAGATAAATCCTCCATTCCGAGTCAACTTCTCCAGTCCGAGTCAACTCCTCCAGTCCCAGTGTCAACTCCTGCAGTCCCAGAATCAATTCCTCAAGTCCATTGTCAGCTCTTCCCGTCCGAGTAAACTCCTCCAGTCCGAGTCAACTCCTCCAGTCCCAGAGTCAACTCCTCCAGTCCAACTCAACTCCTCCAGTCCGCGTCAACACCTCCAGTGCAATGGTCAACTCCTCCAGTACGAGTCATCTCCTGCAGTCCGATTCAACTCCTCCGTTCCCAGGGTCAACTCCTCCGCCCCGAGTCAACTCCTCCAGTCCAAGAGTCAACTCCTCCAGTCCCAGAGTCAACTCCTCCAGTCCAAGAGTCATCTCCTCCAGTCCAAAGTCAACTCCTCCAGTCCAGAGTCAACTCCTCCAGTCCGAGTGAACTCCTCCAGTCCCAGAGTTAACTCCTCCAGTCCGAGTCAACTCCTGCAGTCCCAGAGTCAACTCCTCCAGTCCCAGTCAACTCCTCCAGACCCAGAGTCAACTCCTCCAGTCCGAGTCAGCGCCCCCAGTCCCAGAGTCAACTCCTCCAGTCCGAGTCATTGCCCCCAACCAAAGTCAACTCCTCCAGTCTGAGTCAACACCTCCAGTCCGAGTCAACTCCTCCAGTCCGAGTCAACTCCTCCAGTACAAGAGTCAACTTCTCCAGTCCGATTCAACTCCCCGAATCCCTGAGCCATCTACTACAGTCCAATTCAAGTCCTCCAGTCCGAGTCAACTCCATCATTCCGAGTCAACACCTCCACTCCCAGAGTCAATTCCCCCAGTCCCAGAGTCAACTCCTCCATCCCGAGTCAACTCCTCCAGTCCGAGTGAACTCCTCCAGTCCCAGAGTCAACTGCTCCAGTCACAGAGACAACTTCTCCAGTCCGAGTCAACTCCTCCAGTCCCAGTCAACTCCTCCAGTCCGAGACAACTTCTCCTGTCCCACTGTCAACTCCTCCAGTCCGAGTCAATTCATCCTGTCCCAGTCAACTCCTCCAGACACAGAGTCAACTCCTCCAGTCCGAGTCAACTCACCCAGTCCCTGAGTCATCTCCTCCAGTCCGAGTCAACTCCTCCAGACCCAGAATCAACTCCTCCAGTCCGAGTCAACAACCCCAGTCCCTGAGTCATCTCCTCCAGACCGAGTCAACTCCTCCAGCCCCAGAGGCAACTCCTCCAGTCCAAGTCAACTCCTCCAGACCCAGAGTCAATTCCTCCAGTCCGAGTGAACTCCCTGAATCCCTGAGTCATCTCCTACATTCGAAGTCAACTCCTCCAGTCGAAGAGTCAACTCCTCCAGTCCGAGTCAACTCCTCCAGTCCCAGTCAACTCCTCCAGTCCCTGAGTCATCTCCTCCAGTCCGAGTCAACTTCTCCAGTCCCAGAGGCAACTGCTCCAGTCCGAGTCAAGTCCTCCAGACCCAGAGTCAACTCCTCCAGTCCGAGTCAACTCCCCGAGCCCCTGAGTCATGTCCTACAGTCCAAGTCAACTCCTCCAGTCCAAGAGTCAACTCGTCCAGTCCGAGTCATTCCTCCAGTCCCAGTCAACTCCTCCAGTCCGAGTAAACTCCTCCAGTTTCAGAGTCAACTCCTCCAATCCGAGTCAACTCCTCCAGACCCAGAGTCAACTCCTCCAGTCCAGAGTGAACTCCTCCAGTCCAAGTCAACCCCCCCTGTCCGAGTCAACTCCTTCAATCCAAGTCAACTCCTCCAGTCCCAGAGTCAACTCCTCCAGTCCAAGACTCATCTTCTCCAGTCCAAAGTCAACTCCTCCAGTCCACAGTTAACTCCTCCAGTCCGAGTCAACGCCCCCAGTCCCAGAGTCAACTCCTCCAGTCCGAGTCAACTCATCCAGGCCCAGTCAACTCCTCCAGTCCGAGTCAACTACCCGTCCCTGAGTCATCTCCTCCAGACCGAGTCAACACCTCCAGTCCCAGTGGCAACTCCTCCAGTCCAAGTCAACTCCTCCAGTCCAGAGTCAACTCCTCCAGTCCGAGTCAACTCCCCTAGTCCCTGAGTCATCTCCTCCAGTCCGAGACAGCTCCTCTAGTCCCAGAGGCAACTTCTCCAGTCCGAGTCACCTCCTCCAGACCCAGAGTCAACTCCTCCAGTCCGAGTCAACTCCCCGAGTCCCTGAGTCATCTCCTACAGTCCAAGTCAACACCTCCAGTCCAAGAGTCAACTCGTCCAGTCCGAGTCAACTCCTCCAGTCCCAGTCAACGCCTCCAGTCCAGAGTCAACTCCTCCAGTCCGAGTCAACTCCCCCTGTCCAAGTCAACTCCTCCAGTCGCAGAGTCAATTCCTTCAGTCCGAGTCAACTCCTCCAGTCCCAGTCAACTCCTCCAGTCCGAGACAACTGCTGCAGTCCCAGAGTCAACTCCTCCAGTCCGAGTCAACTCCTCCAGCCCCAGAGGCAACTCCTCCAGTCCAAGTCAACTCCTCCAGACCCAGAGTCAATTCCTCCAGTCCGAGTGAACTCCCCGAATCCCTGAGTCATCTCCTACATTCGAAGTCAACTCCTCCAGTCGAAGAGTCAACTCCTCCAGTCCGAGTCAACTCCTCCAGTCCCAGTCAACTCCTCCAGTCCCTGAGTCATCTCCTCCAGTCCGAGTCAACTTCTCCAGTCCCAGAGGCAACTGCTCCAGTCCGAGTCAAGTCCTCCAGACCCAGAGTCAACTCCTCCAGTCCGAGTCAACTCCCCGAGCCCCTGAGTCATGTCCTACAGTCCAAGTCAACTCCTCCAGTCCAAGAGTCAACTCGTCCAGTCCGAGTCATTCCTCCAGTCCCAGTCAACTCCTCCAGTCCGAGTAAACTCCTCCAGTTTCAGAGTCAACTCCTCCAATCCGAGTCAACTCCTCCAGACCCAGAGTCAACTCCTCCAGTCCAGAGTGAACTCCTCCAGTCCAAGTCAACTCCCCCTGTCCGAGTCAACTCCTTCAATCCAAGTCAACTCCTCCAGTCCCAGAGTCAACTCCTCCAGTCCAAGACTCATCTTCTCCAGTCCAAAGTCAACTCCTCCAGTCCACAGTTAACTCCTCCAGTCCGAGTCAACGCCCCCAGTCCCAGAGTCAACTCCTCCAGTCCGAGTCAACTCATCCAGGCCCAGTCAACTCCTCCAGTCCGAGTCAACTACCCGTCCCTGAGTCATCTCCTCCAGACCGAGTCAACACCTCCAGTCCCAGTGGCAACTCCTCCAGTCCAAGTCAACTCCTCCAGTCCAGAGTCAACTCTTCCAGTCCGAGTCAACTCCCCTAGTCCCTGAGTCATCTCCTCCAGTCCGAGACAGCTCCTCTAGTCCCAGAGGCAACTTCTCCAGTCCGAGTCACCTCCTCCAGACCCAGAGTCAACTCCTCCAGTCCGAGTCAACTCCCCGAGTCCCTGAGTCATCTCCTACAGTCCAAGTCAACACCTCCAGTCCAAGAGTCAACTCGTCCAGTCCGAGTCAACTCCTCCAGTCCCAGTCAACGCCTCCAGTCCAGAGTCAACTCCTCCAGTCCGAGTCAACTCCCCCTGTCCAAGTCAACTCCTCCAGTCGCAGAGTCAATTCCTTCAGTCCGAGTCAACTCCTCCAGTCCCAGTCAACTCCTCCAGTCCGAGACAACTGCTGCAGTCCCAGAGTCAACTCCTCCAGTCCGAGTCAACTCCTCCAGTCCGAGTCAACTCCTCCAGTCCCAGAGTCAAGTCTTCCAGTCCGAGCCAACTCCATCATTCCGAGTCAACACCTCCAGTCCCAGAGTCAACTCCCCCAGTCCCAGAGTCAACTCCTCCAATCCGAGTCAACTCCTCCAGTCCGAATGAACTCCTCCAGACCCAGAGTCAACTCCTCCAGTCCAGAGTCAACTCCTCCAGTCCGAGTCAACTCACACAGTCCCTGAGTCATCTCCTCCAGTCCGAGTCAACTCCTCCAGTCCCAGAGGCAACTTCTCCAGTCCGAGTCAACTCCTCCAGACCCAGAGTCAACTCCTCCAGTCCGAGTCAACTCCCCGAGTCCCTGAGTCATCTCCTACAGTCCAAGTCAACACCTCCAGTCCAAGAGTCAACTCGTCCAATCCGAGTCAACTCCTCCAGCCCGAATGAACTCCTCCAGTCCCAGAGTCAACTCCTCCAGTCACAGAGACAACTCCTCCAGTCCGAGTCAACTCCTCCAGCCCCAGAGGCAACTCCTCTAGTCCGAGTCAACTCCTCCAGACCCAGAGTCAACTCCTACAGTACGAGTCAACTCCCCGAATCCCTGAATCATCTCCTACTGTACAGGTCAACTCATCCAGTCCAAGAGTCAACTCCTCCAGTCCCTGAGTCAATCCTCCAGTCCGAGTCAACTCCTCCAGTCCGAGTCAACTGCTCCAGTCCCAGAGTCAAGTCCTCCAGTCCGAGACAACTCCATCATTCCGAGACAACACCTCCAGTCCCAGAGTCAACTCCCCAGGTCCCAGAGTCAACTCCTCCAATCCGAGTCAACTCCTCCAGTCCGAGTGAACTCCTCCAGTCCCAGAGTTAACTCCTCCAGTCCGAGTCAACGCTCCCAGACCCAGAGTCAACTCCTCCAGTCCGAGTCAATTCATCCAGTCCCAGTCAACTCCTACAGACCCAGAGTCAACTCCTCCAGTCCGAGTCAACTCCTC
Organism: Mobula birostris; assembly: GCF_030028105.1. Taxonomy (NCBI): domain Eukaryota; kingdom Metazoa; phylum Chordata; class Chondrichthyes; order Myliobatiformes; family Myliobatidae; genus Mobula; species Mobula birostris. The sequence goes on along the minus strand of NC_092370.1, from coordinate 162,251,035 downwards.
CAGTCCCAGTCAACTCCTCCAGTCCCTGAGTCATCTCCTCCAGTCCCAGTCAACTCCTCCAGTCCCAGTCAACTCCTCCAGTCCCTGAGTCATCTCCTCCAGTCCGAGTCAACTTCTCCAGTCCCAGAGGCAACTGCTCCACTCCGAGTCAAGTCCTCCAGACCCAGAGTCAACTCCTCCAGTCCGAGTCAACTCCCCGAGTCCCTGAGTCATGTCCTACAGTCCAAGTCAACTCCTCCAGTCCAAGAGTCAACTCGTCCAGTCCGAGTCACTCCTCCAGTCCCAGTCAACTCCTCCAGCCCGAGTAAACTCCTCCACTTTCAGAGTCAACTCCTCCAATCCGAGTCAACTCCTCCAGACCCAGAGTCAACTCCTCCAGTCCTGTGTCAACTCCTCCAGTCCCAGAGTCAACTCCTGCAGTCCGAGTCAACTCCTCCAGTCCAGAGTCAACTCCTCCAGTCCGAGTCAACTCACACAGTCCCTGAGTCATCTCCTCCAGTCCGAGTCAACTCCTCCAGTCGCAGAGGCAACTTCTCCAGTCCGAGTCAACTCCTCCAGACCCAGAGTCAACTCCTCCAGTCCGAGTCAACTCCCCGAGTCCCTGAGTCATCTCCTACAGTCCAAGTCAACACCTCCAGTCCAAGATTCAACTCGTCCAGTTCGAGTCAACTCCTCCAGTCCCAGTCAACTCATCCAGTCCGAGTAAACTGCTCCAGTCCCAGAGTCAACTCCTCCAGTCCGAGTCAACGACTCCAGTCCAGAGTCAACTCCTCTATTCCGAGTCAACTCCCCCTGTCCAAGTCAACTCCTCCAGTCACAGAGTCAATTCCTCCAGTCTGAGTCAACTCCTCCAGTCCCAGTCAACTCCTCCAGTCCGAGACAACTCCTCCAGTCCCACTGTCAACTCCTCCAGTCCGAGTCAACTCCTCCAGTCCCAGAGTCAAGTCCTGCAGTCCGAGTCAACTCCCCCTGTCCAAGTCAACTCCTCCAGTCACAGAGTCAATTCCTCCAGTCTGAGTCAACTCCTCCAGTCCCAGTCAACTCCTCCAGTCCGAGACAACTCCTCCAGTCCCACTGTCAACTCCTCCAGTCCGAGTCAACTCCTCCAGTCCCAGAGTCAAGTCCTGCAGTCCGAGTCAACTCCATCATTCCGAGTCAACACCTCCAGTCCCAGAGTCAACTCCCCCAGTCCCAGAGTCAACTCCTCCAATCCGAGTCAACTCCTCCAGTCCGAATAAACTCCTCCAGTCCCAGAGTCAACTCCTCCAGTCACAGAGACAACTCCTCCAGTCCGAGTCAACTACCCCTGTCCCTGAGTCATCTCCTCCAGTCCGAGTCAACTCCTCCAGCCCCAGAGGCAACTCCTCCAGTCCGAGTCAACTCCTCCAGACCCAGAGTCAACTCCTACAGTACGAGTCAACTCCCCGAATCCCTGAATCATCTCCTACTGTCCAAGTCAACTCTTCCAGTCCAAGAGTCAATTCCTCCAGTCCCTGAGTCAATCCTCCAGTCCGAGTCAACTCCTCCAGTCCGAGTCAACTGCTCCAGTCCCAGAGTCAAGTCCTCCAGTCCGAGACAACTCCATCATTCCTAGTCAACACCTCCAGTCTCAGAGTCAACTCCCCAGGTCCCAGAGTCAACTCCTCCAATCCGAGTCAACTCCTCCAGTCCGAGTGAACTCCTCCAGTCCCAGAGTTAACTCCTCTAGTCCGAGTCAACTCCTGCAGTCCCAGAGTCAACTCCTCCAGTCCCAGTCAACTCCTCCAGTCCCAGTCAACTCCTCCATTCCGAGAGAACCCCTCCAGTCCCAGAGTGAACTCCTCCAGTCCGAGTCAACTCTTCCAGTCCCAGAGTCAACACCTCCACTCCGAGATAAATCCTCCATTCCGAGTCAACTCCTCCAGTCCCAGTGTCAACTCCTGCAGTCCCAGTATCAATTCCTCAAGTCCATTGTCAGACCTTCCCGTCCGAGTAAACTCCTCCAGTCCGAGTCAACTCCTCCAGTCCCAGAGTCAACTCCTCCAGTCCAACTCAACTCCTCCAGTCCGCGTCAACACATCCAGTGCAATGGTCAACTCCTCCAGTACGAGTCATCTCCTGCAGTCCGATTCAACTCCTCCGTTCCCAGGGTCAACTCCTCCGCCCCGAGTCAACTCCTCCAGTCCAAGAGTCAACTCCTCCAGTCCCAGAGTCAACTCCTCCAGTCCAAGAGTCATCTCCTCCAGTCCAAAGTCAACTCCTCCAGTCCAGAGTCAACTCCTCCAGTCCGAGTGAACTCCTCCAGTCCCAGAGTTAACTCCTCCAGTCCGAGTCAACTCCTGCAGTCCCAGAGTCAACTCCTCCAGTCCCAGTCAACTCCTCCAGACCCAGAGTCAACTCCTCCAGTCCGAGTCAGCGCCCCCAGTCCCAGAGTCAACTCCTCCAGTCCGAGTCATTGCCCCCAGTCCAAAGTCAACTCCTCCAGTCTGAGTCAACACCTCCAGTCCGAGTCAACTCCTCCAGTCCGAGTCAACTCCTCCAGTACAAGAGTCAACTTCTCCAGTCCGATTCAACTCCCCGAATCCCTGAGCCATCTACTACAGTCCAATTCAAGTCCTCCAGTCCGAGTCAACTCCATCATTCCGAGTCAACACCTCCACTCCCAGAGTCAATTCCCCCAGTCCCAGAGTCAACTCCTCCATCCCGAGTCAACTCCTCCAGTCCGAGTGAACTCCTCCAGTCCCAGAGTCAACTCCTCCAGTCCGAGTCAACTCCTGCAGTCCCAGAGTCAACTCCTCCAGTCCCAGTCAACTCCTCCAGACCCAGAGTCAACTCCTCCAGTCCGAGTCAACGCCCCCAGTCCCAGAGTCAACTCCTCCAGTCCGAGTCAACTCCTCCAGTCCGAGTAAACTCCTCCAGTCCCAGGGTCAACTCCTCCAGTCCGATTCAACGCCTCCAGTCCAGAGTCAACTCCTCCAGTCCGAGTCAACTCCATCATTCCGAGTCAACACCTCCACTCCCAGAGTCAATTCCCCCAGTCCCAGAGTCAACTCCTCCATCCCGAGTCAACTCCTCCAGTCCGAGTGAACTTCTCCAGTCCCAGAGTCAACTCCTCCAGTCCGAGTCAACTCCTGCAGTCCCAGAGTCAACTCCTCCAGTCCCAGTCAACTCCTCCAGACCCAGAGTCAACTTCTCCAGTCCGAGTCAACTCCTCCAGTCCCAGTCAACTCCTCCAGTCCGAGACAACTTCTCCTGTCCCACTGTCAACTCCTCCAGTCCGAGTCAATTCATCCTGTCCCAGTCAACTCCTCCAGACACAGAGTCAACTCCTCCAGTCCGAGTCAACTCACCCAGTCCCTGAGTCATCTCCTCCAGTCCGAGTCAACTCCTCCAGACCCAGAATCAACTCCTCCAGTCCGAGTCAACAACCCCAGTCCCTGAGTCATCTCCTCCAGACCGAGTCAACTCCTCCAGCCCCAGAGGCAACTCCTCCAGTCCAAGTCAACTCCTCCAGACCCAGAGTCAATTCCTCCAGTCCGAGTGAACTCCTCGAATCCCTGAGTCATCTCCTACATTCGAAGTCAACTCCTCCAGTCGAAGAGTCAACTCCTCCAGTCCGAGTCAACTCCTCCAGTCCCAGTCAACTCCTCCAGTCCCTGAGTAATCTCCTCCAGTCCGAGTCAACTTCTCCAGTCCCAGAGGCAACTGCTCCAGTCCGAGTCAAGTCCTCCCGACCCAGAGTCAACTCCTCCAGTCCGAGTCAACTCCCCGAGCCCCTGAGTCATGTCCTACAGTCCAAGTCAACTCCTCCAGTCCAAGAGTCAACTCGTCCAGTCCAAGTCATTCCTCCAGTCCCAGTCAACTCCTCCAGTCCGAGTAAACTCCTCCAGTTTCAGAGTCAACTCCTCCAATCCGAGTCAACTCCTCCAGACCCAGAGTCAACTCCTCCAGTCCAGAGTGAACTCCTCCAGTCCAAGTCAACTCCCCCTGTCCGAGTCAACTCCTTCAATCCACGTCAACTCCTCCAGTCCCAGAGTAAACTCCTCCAGTCCAAGACTCATCTTCTCCAGTCCAAAGTCAACTCCTCCAGTCCACAGTTAACTCCTCCAGTCCGAGTCAACGCCCCCAGTCCCAGAGTCAACTCCTCCAGTCCGAGTCAACTCATCCAGGCCCAGTCAACTCCTCCAGTCCGAGTCAACTACCCCAGTCCCTGAGTCATCTCCTCCAGACCGAGTCAACACCTCCAGTCCCTGTGGCAACTCCTCCAGTCCAAGTGAACTCCTCCAGTCCAGAGTCAACTCCTCCAGTCCGAGTCAACTCCCCTAGTCCCTGAGTCATCTCCTCCAGTCCGAGACAGCTCCTCTAGTCCCAGAGGCAACTTCTCCAGTCCGAGTCACCTCCTCCAGACCCAGAGTCAACTCCTCCAGTCCGAGTCAACTCCCCGAGTCCCTGAGTCATCTCCTACAGTCCAAGTCAACACCTCCAGTCCAAGAGTCAACTCGTCCAGTCCGAGTCAACTCCTCCAGTCCCAGTCAACTCATCCAGTCCGAGTAAACTTCTCCAGTCCCAGAGTCAACTCCTCCAGTCCGAGTCAACGCCTCCAGTCCAGAGTCAACTCCTCCAGTCCGAGTCAACTCCCCCTGTCCAAGTCAACTCCTCCAGTCGCAGAGTCAATTCCTTCAGTCCGAGTCAACTCCTCCAGTTCCAGTCAACTCCTCCAGTCCGAGACAACTGCTGCAGTCCCAGAGTCAACTCCTCCAGTCCGAGTCAACTCCTCCAGTCCGAGTCAACTCCTCCAGTCCCAGAGTCAAGTCTTCCAGTCCGAGCCAACTCCATCATTCCGAGTCAACACCTCCAGTCCCAGAGTCAACTCCCCCAGTCCCAGAGTCAACTCCTCCAATCCGAGTCAACTCCTCCAGTCCGAATGTACGCCTCCAGTCCCAGAGTCAACTCCTCCAGTCACAGAGACAACTCCTCCAGACCGAGTCAACTACCCCTGTCCCTGAGTCATCTCCTCCAGTCCGAGTCAACTCCTCCAGCCCCAGAGGCAACTCATCCAGTCCGATTGAACTCCTCCAGGCCCAGAGTCAACTCCTACAGTACGAGTCAACTCCCCAAATCCGTGAATCATCTCCTACTGTCCAAGTCAATTCCTCCAGTCCAACAGTCAACTCCTCCAGTCCCTGAGGCAATCCTCCAGTCCGAGTCAACTCCTCCAGTCCGAGTCAACTGCTCCAGTCCCAGACTCAAGTCCTCCAGTCCAAGTCAACTCCATCATTCCGAGTCAACACCTCCAGTCCCAGAGTCATCTCCCCAGGTCCCAGAGTCAACTCCTCCAATCCGAGTCAACTCCTCCATTCCGAGTGAACTCCTCCAGTCCCAGAGTCAACTCCTCCAGTCCCAGTCAACTCCGCCAGTCCAAAGTCAACTCCTCCAGTCTGAGTCAATACCTCCAGTCCGAGTCAACTCCTCCAGTCCGAGTGAACTCCTCCAGTACAAGAATCAACTTCTCCAGTCCGAGTCATCTCCCCGAATCCCTGAGTCATCTACTACAGTCCAATTCAAGTCCTCCAGTCCGAGTCAACTCCATCATTCCGAGTGAACTCCTCCAGTCCCAGAATCAACTCCTCCAGTCACAGAGAAAACTTCTCCAGTCCGAGTCAACTCCTCCAGTCCCAGTCAACTCCACCAGTCCGAGACAACTTCTCCTGTCCCACTGTCAACTCCTCCAGTCCGAGTCAACTCATCCTGTCCCAGTCAACACCTCCAGACACAGAGTCAACTCCTCCAGTCCGAGTCAACTCCCCCAGTCCCTGAGTCATCTCCTCCAGTCCGAGTCAACTCCTCCAGACCCAGAATCAACTCCTCCAGTCCGAGTCAACTACCCCAGTCCCTGAGTCATCTCCTCCAGACCGAGTCAACTCCTCCAGCCCCAGAGGCAACTCCTCCAGTCCGAGTCAACTCCTCCAGACCCAGAGTCAATTCCTCCAGTCCGAGTGAACTCCCCGAATCCCTGAGTCATCTCCTCCAGACCGAGTCAACTCCTCCAGTCGAAGATTCAACTCCTCCAGTCCGAGTCAACATCTCCAGTCCCAGAGGCAACTGCTCCAGTCCAAGTCAAGTCCTCCAGACCCAGAGTCAACCCCTCCAGTCCGAGTCAACTCCCCGAGTCCCTGAGTCATCTCCTACAGTCCAAGTCAACTCCTCCAGACCAAGAGACAACTCGTCCAGTCCGAGTCACTCCTTCAGACCCAGTCAACTCCTCCAGTCCGAGTAAACTCCTCCAGTTTCAGAGTCAACTCCTCCAGTCCGAGTCAACGCCTCCAGTCCAGAGTCAACTCCTCCAGTCCGAGTCAACTCCTCCAGTCCCAGAGTCAACTTCTCTAGTCCGAGTCAACTCCATCATTCCGAGTCAACACCTCCAGACCCAGAGTCAACTCCTTCAGTCTGAGTCAACTCCTCCAGTCCCAGTGTCAACTCCTCCAGTCCAGAGTCAACTCCATCTTTCTGAGTCAAATCCTCCAGTCCCAGAGTCAATTCCTCCAATCCGAGTCAACTCCTCCAGACCCAGAGTCAACTCCTCCAGTCCAGTGTCAACTCCTCCAGTCCCAGAGTCAACTCCTGCAGTCCGAGTCAACTCCTCCAGTCCAGAGTCAACTCCTCCTGTCTGTGTCAAGTCCTCCAGGCCCAGAGTCAACTCCACCAGACCCAGAGTCAACTCCTCCAGTCCGAGTCAACTCCTCCTATCCAAGTAAACTCCTCTACTTCCGGAGTCAACTCCTCAAGTCTGAGTCCACACCCCCAGTCCCAGATTCAACTCCTCCAGAACCAGCGTTTACTCCTCCAGTCCGGGTCAACTCCTCCAGACCGAGTGAACTCCTCCAGCCCGAGTCAACTCCTCCATTGCGAGTCAACTTCTCGATTCCGAGTCAACTCCTCCAGTCCCAGAGTCAACTCCTCCAGTCCGAGTCAACACCTCCAGTCCCAGAGTCAACACCTCCAGTCCGAGTCAACTCACCCAGTCCCTGAGTCATCTCCTCCAGTCCGAGTCAACTCCTCCAGACCCAGAATCAACTCCTCCAGTCCGAGTCAACAACCCCAGTCCCTGAGTCATCTCCTCCAGACCGAGTCAACTCCTCCAGCCCCAGAGGTAACTCCTCCAGTCCAAGTCAACTCCTCCAGACCCAGAGTCAATTCCTCCAGTCCGAGTGAACTCCTCGAATCCCTGAGTCATCTCCTACATTCGAAGTCAACTCCTCCAGTCGAAGAGTCAACTCCTCCAGTCCGAGTCAACTCCTCCAGTCCCAGTCAACTCCTCCAGTCCCTGAGTCATCTCCTCCAGTCCGAGTCAACTTCTCCAGTCCCAGAGGCAACTGCTCCAGTCCGAGTCAAGTCCTCCAGACCCAGAGTCAACTCCTCCAGTCCGAGTCAACTCCCCGAGCCCCTGAGTCATGTCCTACAGTCCAAGTCAACTCCTCCAGTCCAAGAGTCAACTCGTCCAGTCCGAGTCATTCCTCCAGTCCCAGTCAACTCCTCCAGTCCGAGTAAACTCCTCCAGTTTCAGAGTCAACTCCTCCAATCCGAGTCAACTCCTCCAGACCCAGAGTCAACTCCTCCAGTCCAGAGTGAACTCCTCCAGTCCAAGTCAACTCCCCCTGTCCGAGTCAACTCCTTCAATCCAAGTCAACTCCTCCAGTCCCAGAGTCAACTCCTCCAGTGCAAGACTCATCTTCTCCAGTCCAAAGTCAACTCCTCCAGTCCACAGTTAACTCCTCCAGTCCGAGTCAACGCCCCCAGTCCCAGAGTCAACTCCTCCAGTCCGAGTCAACTCATCCAGGCCCAGTCAACTCCTCCAGTCCGAGTCAACTACCCCAGTCCCTGAGTCATCTCCTCCAGACCGAGTCAACACCTCCAGTCCCTGTGGCAACTCCTCCAGTCCAAGTGAACTCCTCCAGTCCAGAGTCAACTCCTCCAGTCCGAGTCAACTCCCCTAGTCCCTGAGTCATCTCCTCCAGTCCGAGACAGCTCCTCTAGTCCCAGAGGCAACTTCTCCAGTCCGAGTCACCTCCTCCAGACCCAGAGTCAACTCCTCCAGTCCGAGTCAACTCCCCGAGTCCCTGAGTCATCTCCTACAGTCCAAGTCAACACCTCCAGTCCAAGAGTCAACTCGTCCAGTCCGAGTCAACTCCTCCAGTCCCAGTCAACTCATCCAGTCCGAGTAAACTTCTCCAGTCCCAGAGTCAACTCCTCCAGTCCGAGTCAACGCCTCCAGTCCAGAGTCAACTCCTCCAGTCCGAGTCAACTCCCCCTGTCCAAGTCAACTCCTCCAGTCGCAGAGTCAATTCCTTCAGTCCGAGTCAACTCCTCCAGTTCCAGTCAACTCCTCCAGTCCGAGACAACTGCTGCAGTCCCAGAGTCAACTCCTCCAGTCCGAGTCAACTCCTCCAGTCCGAGTCAACTCCTCCAGTCCCAGAGTCAAGTCTTCCAGTCCGAGCCAACTCCATCATTCCGAGTCAACACCTCCAGTCCCAGAGTCAACTCCCCCAGTCCCAGAGTCAACTCCTCCAATCCGAGTCAACTCCTCCAGTCCGAATGTACGCCTCCAGTCCCAGAGTCAACTCCTCCAGTCACAGAGACAACTCCTCCAGACCGAGTCAACTACCCCTGTCCCTGAGTCATCTCCTCCAGTCCGAGTCAACTCCTCCAGCCCCAGAGGCAACTCATCCAGTCCGATTGAACTCCTCCAGGCCCAGAGTCAACTCCTACAGTACGAGTCAACTCCCCAAATCCGTGAATCATCTCCTACTGTCCAAGTCAATTCCTCCAGTCCAACAGTCAACTCCTCCAGTCCCTGAGGCAATCCTCCAGTCCGAGTCAACTCCTCCAGTCCGAGTCAACTGCTCCAGTCCCAGACTCAAGTCCTCCAGTCCAAGTCAACTCCATCATTCCGAGTCAACACCTCCAGTCCCAGAGTCATCTCCCCAGGTCCCAGAGTCAACTCCTCCAATCCGAGTCAACTCCTCCATTCCGAGTGAACTCCTCCAGTCCCAGAGTCAACTCCTCCAGTCCCAGTCAACTCCTCCAGTCCCAGAGTCAACTCCTCCAGTCCTAGAGTCAACTCCTCCAGTCCGAGTCAACGCCCCCAGTCCAAAGTCAACTCCTCCAGTCTGAGTCAATACCTCCAGTCCGAGTCAACTCCTCCAGTCCGAGTGAACTCCTCCAGTACAAGAATCAACTTCTCCAGTCCGAGTCATCTCCCCGAATCCCTGAGTCATCTACTACAGTCCAATTCAAGTCCTCCAGTCCGAGTCAACTCCATCATTCCGAGTGAACTCCTCCAGTCCCAGAATCAACTCCTCCAGTCACAGAGAAAACTTCTCCAGTCCGAGTCAACTCCTCCAGTCCCAGTCAACTCCACCAGTCCGAGACAACTTCTCCTGTCCCACTGTCAACTCCTCCAGTCCGAGTCAACTCATCCTGTCCCAGTCAACTCCTCCAGACACAGAGTCAACTCCTCCAGTCCGAGTCAACTCCCCCAGTCCCTGAGTCATCTCCTCCAGTCCGAGTCAACTCCTCCAGACCCAGAATCAACTCCTCCAGTCCGAGTCAACTACCCCAGTCCCTGAGTCATCTCCTCCAGACCGAGTCAACTCCTCCAGCCCCAGAGGCAACTCCTCCAGTCCGAGTCAACTCCTCCAGACCCAGAGTCAATTCCTCCAGTCCGAGTGAACTCCCCGAATCCCTGAGTCATCTCCTCCAGACCGAGTCAACTCCTCCAGTCGAAGATTCAACTCCTCCAGTCCGAGTCAACATCTCCAGTCCCAGAGGCAACTGCTCCAGTCCAAGTCAAGTCCTCCAGACCCAGAGTCAACCCCTCCAGTCCGAGTCAACTCCCCGAGTCCCTGAGTCATCTCCTACAGTCCAAGTCAACTCCTCCAGACCAAGAGACAACTCGTCCAGTCCGAGTCACTCCTTCAGACCCAGTCAACTCCTCCAGTCCGAGTAAACTCCTCCAGTTTCAGAGTCAACTCCTCCAGTCCGAGTCAACGCCTCCAGTCCAGAGTCAACTCCTCCAGTCCGAGTCAACTCCTCCAGTCCCAGAGTCAACTTCTCTAGTCCGAGTCAACTCCATCATTCCGAGTCAACACCTCCAGACCCAGAGTCAACTCCTTCAGTCTGAGTCAACTCCTCCAGTCCCAGTGTCAACTCCTCCAGTCCAGAGTCAACTCCATCTTTCCGAGTCAAATCCTCCAGTCCCAGAGTCAATTCCTCCAATCCGAGTCAACTCCTCCAGACCCAGAGTCAACTCCTCCAGTCCAGTGTCAACTCCTCCAGTCCCAGAGTCAACTCCTGCAGTCCGAGTCAACTCCTCCAGTCCAGAGTCAACTCCTCCTGTCTGTGTCAAGTCCTCCAGGCCCAGAGTCAACTCCACCAGACCCAGAGTCAACTCCTCCAGTCCGAGTCAACTCCTCCTATCCAAGTAAACTCCTCTACTTCCGGAGTCAACTCCTCAAGTCTGAGTCCACACCCCCAGTCCCAGATTCAACTCCTCCAGAACCAGCGTTTACTCCTCCAGTCCGGGTCAACTCCTCCAGACCGAGTGAACTCCTCCAGCCCGAGTCAACTCCTCCATTGCGAGTCAACTTCTCGATTCCGAGTCAACTCCTCCAGTCCCAGAGTCAACTCCTCCAGTCCGAGTCAACACCTCCAGTCCCAGAGTCAACTCCTCCAGTCCGAGTCAACTCACCCAGTCCCTGAGTCATCTCCTCCAGTCCGAGTCAACTCCTCCAGACCCAGAATCAACTCCTCCAGTCCGAGTCAACAACCCCAGTCCCTGAGTCATCTCCTCCAGACCGAGTCAACTCCTCCAGCCTCAGAGGCAACTCCTCCAGTCCAAGTCAACTCCTCCAGACCCAGAGTCAATTCCTCCAGTCCGAGTGAACTCCTCGAATCCCTGAGTCATCTCCTACATTCGAAGTCAACTCCTCCAGTCGAAGAGTCAACTCCTCCAGTCCGAGTCAACTCCTCCAGTCCCAGTCAACTCCTCCAGTCCCTGAGTCATCTCCTCCAGTCCGAGTCAACTTCTCCAGTCCCAGAGGCAACTGCTCCAGTCCGAGTCAACTCCCCCTGTCCAAGTCAACTCCTCCAGTCGCAGAGTCAATTCCTTCAGTCCGAGTCAACTCCTCCAGTTCCAGTCAACTCCTCCAGTCCGAGACAACTGCTGCAGTCCCAGAGTCAACTCCTCCAGTCCGAGTCAACTCCTCCAGTCCGAGTCAACTCCTCCAGTCCCAGAGTCAAGTCTTCCAGTCCGAGCCAACTCCATCATTCCGAGTCAACACCTCCAGTCCCAGAGTCAACTCCCCCAGTCCCAGAGTCAACTTCTCCAATCCGAGTCAACTCCTCCAGTCCGAATGTACGCCTCCAGTCCCAGAGTCAACTCCTCCAGTCACAGAGACAACTCCTCCAGACCGAGTCAACTACCCCTGTCCCTGAGTCATCTCCTCCAGTCCGAGTCAACTCCTCCAGCCCCAGAGGCAACTCATCCAGTCCGATTGAACTCCTCCAGGCCCAGAGTCAACTCCTACAGTACGAGTCAACTCCCCAAATCCGTGAATCATCTCCTACTGTCCAAGTCAATTCCTCCAGTCCAACAGTCAACTCCTCCAGTCCCTGAGGCAATCCTCCAGTCCGAGTCAACTCCTCCAGTCCGAGTCAACTGCTCCAGTCCCAGACTCAAGTCCTCCAGTCCAAGTCAACTCCATCATTCCGAGTCAACACCTCCAGTCCCAGAGTCATCTCCCCAGGTCCCAGAGTCAACTCCTCCAATCCGAGTCAACTCCTCCATTCCGAGTGAACTCCTCCAGTCCCAGAGTCAACTCCTCCAGTCCCAGTCAACTCCTCCAGTCCCAGAGTCAACTCCTCCAGTCCTAGAGTCAACTCCTCCAGTCCGAGTCAACGCCCCCAGTCCAAAGTCAACTCCTCCAGTCTGAGTCAATACCTCCAGTCCGAGTCAACTCCTCCAGTCCGAGTGAACTCCTCCAGTACAAGAATCAACTTCTCCAGTCCGAGTCATCTCCCCGAATCCCTGAGTCATCTACTACAGTCCAATTCAAGTCCTCCAGTCCGAGTCAACTCCATCATTCCGAGTGAACTCCTCCAGTCCCAGAATCAACTCCTCCAGTCACAGAGAAAACTTCTCCAGTCCGAGTCAACTCCTCCAGTCCCAGTCAACTCCACCAGTCCGAGACAACTTCTCCTGTCCCACTGTCAACTCCTCCAGTCCGAGTCAACTCATCCTGTCCCAGTCAACTCCTCCAGACACAGAGTCAACTCCTCCAGTCCGAGTCAACTCCCCCAGTCCCTGAGTCATCTCCTCCAGTCCGAGTCAACTCCTCCAGACCCAGAATCAACTCCTCCAGTCCGAGTCAACTACCCCAGTCCCTGAGTCATCTCCTCCAGACCGAGTCAACTCCTCCAGCCCCAGAGGCAACTCCTCCAGTCCGAGTCAACTCCTCCAGACCCAGAGTCAATTCCTCCAGTCCGAGTGAACTCCCCGAATCCCTGAGTCATCTCCTCCAGACCGAGTCAACTCCTCCAGTCGAAGATTCAACTCCTCCAGTCCGAGTCAACATCTCCAGTCCCAGAGGCAACTGCTCCAGTCCAAGTCAAGTCCTCCAGACCCAGAGTCAACCCCTCCAGTCCGAGTCAACTCCCCGAGTCCCTGAGTCATCTCCTACAGTCCAAGTCAACTCCTCCAGACCAAGAGACAACTCGTCCAGTCCGAGTCACTCCTTCAGACCCAGTCAACTCCTCCAGTCCGAGTAAACTCCTCCAGTTTCAGAGTCAACTCCTCCAGTCCGAGTCAACGCCTCCAGTCCAGAGTCAACTCCTCCAGTCCGAGTCAACTCCTCCAGTCCCAGAGTCAACTTCTCTAGTCCGAGTCAACTCCATCATTCCGAGTCAACACCTCCAGACCCAGAGTCAACTCCTTCAGTCTGAGTCAACTCCTCCAGTCCCAGTGTCAACTCCTCCAGTCCAGAGTCAACTCCATCTATCCGAGTCAAATCCTCCAGTCCCAGAGTCAATTCCTCCAATCCGAGTCAACTCCTCCAGACCCAGAGTCAACTCCTCCAGTCCAGTGTCAACTCCTCCAGTCCCAGAGTCAACTCCTGCAGTCCGAGTCAACTCCTCCAGTCCAGAGTCAACTCCTCCTGTCTGTGTCAAGTCCTCCAGGCCCAGAGTCAACTCCTCCAGTCCGAGTCAACTCCTCCTATCCAAGTAAACTCCTCTACTTCCGGAGTCAACTCCTCAAGTCTGAGTCCACACCCCCAGTCCCAGATTCAACTCCTCCAGAACCAGCGTTTACTCCTCCAGTCCGGGTCAACTCCTCCAGACCGAGTGAACTCCTCCAGCCCGAGTCAACTCCTCCATTGCGAGTCAACTTCTCGATTCCGAGTCAACTCCTCCAGTCCCAGAGTCAACTCCTCCAGTCCGAGTCAACACCTCCAGTCCCAGAGTCAACTTCACCAGTCCCAGAGTCAACTCCTCCAGTCCAGAGTCAACTCCTCCAGTCCGATTGAACTCCTCCAGTACCGGAGTCAACTCCACCAGTCCAAGAGTCAACTCCTCCAGTCTGAGTCAACTCCTCCAGTCCAAAGTCAACTCCTCCAGTCTGAGTCAACACCTCCAGTCCGAGTCAACTCCTCCAGTCCGAGTGAACTCCTCCAGTACAAGAGTCAACTTCTCCAGTCCGAGTCAACTCCCCAAATCCCTGAGTCATCTACTACAGTCCAAGTCAAGTCCTCCAGTCCGAGTCAACTCCATCATTCCGAGTCAACACCTCCAGTCCCAGAGTCAACTCCCCCAGTCCCAGAGTCAACTCCTCCAATCCGAGTCAACTCCTCCAGTCCCAGAGTCAACTCCTCCACTCCGAGTCACGTCCTCCAGTCCAAGAGTCAACTCCTCCAGTCCCAGAGTCAACTCCTCCAATCCGAGTCAACTCCTCCAATCCGAGTCAACTCCTCCAGTCCGAATGTACGCCTCCAGTCCCAGAGTCAACTCCTCCAGTCACAGAGACAACTCCTCCAGACCGAGTCAACTACCCCTGTCCCTGAGTCATCTCCTCCAGTCCGAGTCAACTCCTCCAGCCCCAGAGGCAACTCATCCAGTCCGATTGAACTCCTCCAGGCCCAGAGTCAACTCCTACAGTACGAGTCAACTCCCCAAATCCGTGAATCATCTCCTACTGTCCAAGTCAATTCCTCCAGTCCAACAGTCAACTCCTCCAGTCCCTGAGGCAATCCTCCAGTCCGAGTCAACTCCTCCAGTCCGAGTCAACTGCTCCAGTCCCAGACTCAAGTCCTCCAGTCCAAGTCAACTCCATCATTCCGAGTCAACACCTCCAGTCCCAGAGTCATCTCCCCAGGTCCCAGAGTCAACTCCTCCAATCCGAGTCAACTCCTCCATTCCGAGTGAACTCCTCCAGTCCCAGAGTCAACTCCTCCAGTCCCAGTCAACTCCTCCAGTCCCAGAGTCAACTCCTCCAGTCCTAGAGTCAACTCCTCCAGTCCGAGTCAACGCCCCCAGTCCAAAGTCAACTCCTCCAGTCTGAGTCAATACCTCCAGTCCGAGTCAACTCCTCCAGTCCGAGTGAACTCCTCCAGTACAAGAATCAACTTCTCCAGTCCGAGTCATCTCCCCGAATCCCTGAGTCATCTACTACAGTCCAATTCAAGTCCTCCAGTCCGAGTCAACTCCATCATTCCGAGTGAACTCCTCCAGTCCCAGAATCAACTCCTCCAGTCACAGAGAAAACTTCTCCAGTCCGAGTCAACTCCTCCAGTCCCAGTCAACTCCACCAGTCCGAGACAACTTCTCCTGTCCCACTGTCAACTCCTCCAGTCCGAGTCAACTCATCCTGTCCCAGTCAACTCCTCCAGACACAGAGTCAACTCCTCCAGTCCGAGTCAACTCCCCCAGTCCCTGAGTCATCTCCTCCAGTCCGAGTCAACTCCTCCAGACCCAGAATCAACTCCTCCAGTCCGAGTCAACTACCCCAGTCCCTGAGTCATCTCCTCCAGACCGAGTCAACTCCTCCAGCCCCAGAGGCAACTCCTCCAGTCCGAGTCAACTCCTCCAGACCCAGAGTCAATTCCTCCAGTCCGAGTGAACTCCCCGAATCCCTGAGTCATCTCCTCCAGACCGAGTCAACTCCTCCAGTCGAAGATTCAACTCCTCCAGTCCGAGTCAACATCTCCAGTCCCAGAGGCAACTGCTCCAGTCCAAGTCAAGTCCTCCAGACCCAGAGTCAACCCCTCCAGTCCGAGTCAACTCCCCGAGTCCCTGAGTCATCTCCTACAGTCCAAGTCAACTCCTCCAGACCAAGAGACAACTCGTCCAGTCCGAGTCACTCCTTCAGACCCAGTCAACTCCTCCAGTCCGAGTAAACTCCTCCAGTTTCAGAGTCAACTCCTCCAGTCCGAGTCAACGCCTCCAGTCCAGAGTCAACTCCTCCAGTCCGAGTCAACTCCTCCAGTCCCAGAGTCAACTTCTCTAGTCCGAGTCAACTCCATCATTCCGAGTCAACACCTCCAGACCCAGAGTCAACTCCTTCAGTCTGAGTCAACTCCTCCAGTCCCAGTGTCAACTCCTCCAGTCCAGAGTCAACTCCATCTTTCCGAGTCAAATCCTCCAGTCCCAGAGTCAATTCCTCCAATCCGAGTCAACTCCTCCAGACCCAGAGTCAACTCCTCCAGTCCAGTGTCAACTCCTCCAGTCCCAGAGTCAACTCCTGCAGTCCGAGTCAACTCCTCCAGTCCAGAGTCAACTCCTCCTGTCTGTGTCAAGTCCTCCAGGCCCAGAGTCAACTCCACCAGACCCAGAGTCAACTCCTCCAGTCCGAGTCAACTCCTCCTATCCAAGTAAACTCCTCTACTTCCGGAGTCAACTCCTCAAGTCTGAGTCCACACCCCCAGTCCCAGATTCAACTCCTCCAGAACCAGCGTTTACTCCTCCAGTCCGGGTCAACTCCTCCAGACCGAGTGAACTCCTCCAGCCCGAGTCAACTCCTCCATTGCGAGTCAACTTCTCGATTCCGAGTCAACTCCTCCAGTCCCAGAGTCAACTCCTCCAGTCCGAGTCAACACCTCCAGTCCCAGAGTCAACTTCACCAGTCCCAGAGTCAACTCCTCCAGTCCAGAGTCAACTCCTCCAGTCCGATTGAACTCCTCCAGTACCGGAGTCAACTCCACCAGTCCAAGAGTCAACTCCTCCAGTCTGAGTCAACTCCTCCAGTCCAAAGTCAACTCCTCCAGTCTGAGTCAACACCTCCAGTCCGAGTCAACTCCTCCAGTCCGAGTGAACTCCTCCAGTACAAGAGTCAACTTCTCCAGTCCGAGTCAACTCCCCAAATCCCTGAGTCATCTACTACAGTCCAAGTCAAGTCCTCCAGTCCGAGTCAACTCCATCATTCCGAGTCAACACCTCCAGTCCCAGAGTCAACTCCCCCAGTCCCAGAGTCAACTCCTCCAATCCGAGTCAACTCCTCCAGTCCCAGAGTCAACTCCTCCACTCCGAGTCACGTCCTCCAGTCCAAGAGTCAACTCCTCCAGTCCCAGAGTCAACTCCTCCAGTCCAAGAGTCATCTCTTCCAGTCCAAATTCAACTCCTCCAGACCACAGTTAACTCCTCCAGTCCGAGTCAACTCCTCCAATCCAAGTCAACTCCTCTAGTCCCAGAGTCAACTCCTCCACTCCGAGTCACGTCCTCCAGTCCAAGAGTCAACTCCTCCAGTCCCAGAGTCAACTCCTCCAGTCCAAGAGTCATCTCTTCCAGTCCAAATTCAACTCCTCCAGACCACAGTTAACTCCTCCAGTCCGAGTCAACTCCTCCAATCCAAGTCAACTCCTCTAGTTCCGGAGTCAACTCCTCAAGATTGAGTCAACTCCTGCAGTCCGAGTCCACACCCCCAGTCCCAGATTCAACTCCTCCAGAACCAGCGTTTACTCCTCCAGTCCGTGTCAACTCCTCCAGACCGAGTGAACTCCTCCAGCCCGAGTCAACTCCTCCATTGCGAGTCAACTTCTCGAGTCCGAGTCAACTCCTCCAGTCCCAAGGTCAACTCCTCCAGTCTGAGTCAACTCCTCCAGTCCAAAGTCAACTCCTCCAGTCTGAGTCAACACCTCCAGTCCGAGTCAACTCCTCCAGTCCGAGTGAACTCCTCCAGTACAAGAGTCAACTCCATCAGTCCGAGTCAACTCCCCCAGTCCCTGAGTCATCTCCTCCAGTCCGAGTCAACTCCTCCAGTCCCGGAGTCAGCTCCTCCAGTCCGAGTCAACTACCCCTGTCCCTGAGTCATCTCCTCCAGTCCGAGTCAACTCCTCCAGTCCCAGAGTCAACTCCTCCAGTCCCTGAGTCAATCCTCCAGTCCGAGTCAACTCCTCCAGTCCGAGTCAACTGCTCCAGTCCCAGAGTCAAGTCCTCCAGTCCGAGTCAACTCCATCATTCCGAGTCAGCACCTCCGGTCCCAGAGTCAACTCCCCAGGTCCCAGAGTCAACTCCTCCAATCCGAGTCAACTCCTCCAGTCCGAGTGAACTCCTCCAGTCCCAGAGTCAACTCCTCCAGTCCGAGTCAACTCCTGCAGTCCCAGAGTCAACTCCTCCAGTCCGAGTCAACTCCTGCAGTCCCACTGTCAACTCCTCCAGTTCGAGTCAACTCCTCCAGTCCCAGAGTCAACTCCTACAGTCCCAGAGACAACTCCTCCAGTCCCAGTCAACTCCGACAGACCCAGAGTCAACTCTCCAGTCCGAGTAAACTCCTCCAGTCCCAGGGTCAACTCCTCCAGTCCGATTCAACGCCTCCAGTCCAGAGTCAACTCCTCCAGTCCGAGTCAACTCCCCCTATCCGAGTCAACTCCTTCAATCCAAGTCAACTCCTCCACTCCCAGAGTCAACTCCTCCACTCCGAGTCACGTCCTCCAGTCCAAGAGTCAAATCCTCCAGTCCAAGAGTCATCTCCTCCAGTCCAAAGTCAACTCCTCCAGTCCACAGTTAACTCCTCCAGTCCGAGTCAACTCTTCCAATTTAAGTCAACTCCTCTAGTTCCGGAGTCAACTCCTCAAGTCTGAGTCAACTCCTGCAGTCCGAGACCACACCCCCAGTCCCAGATTCAATTCCTCCAGAACCAGCGTTTACTCCTCCAGTCCGTGTCAACTCCTCCACACCGAGTGAACTCCTCCATTGCGAGTCAACTTCTCGAGTCCGAGTCAACTCCTCCAGTCCCAGAGTCAACTCCTCCAGTCCGAGTCAACACCTCCAGTCCCAGAGTCAACTCCACCAGTCCAAGAGTCAACTCCTCCGGTCTGAGTCAACTCCTCCAGTCCAAAGTCAACTCCTCCAGTCTGAGTCAACACCTCCAGTCCGAGTCAACTGCTCCAGTCCGAGTGAACTCCTCCAGTACAAGAGTCAACTTCTCCAGTCCGAGTCAACTCCCCGAATCCCTGAGTCATCTACTACAGTCCAAGTCAAGTCCTCCAGTCCGAGTCAACTCCATCATTCCGAGTTCACACCTCCAGTCCCAGAGTCAACTCCCCAAGTCCCAGAGTCAACTCCTCCAATCCGAGACAACTTCTCCTGTCCCACTGTCAACTCCTCCAATCCGAGTCAACTCATCCAGTCCCAGTCAACTCCTCCAGTCCGAGACAACTTCTCCTGTCCACTGTCAACTCCTCCAATCCGAGTCAACTCATCCAGTCCCAGTCAACTCGTCCAGACACAGAGTCAACTCCCCCAGTCCCTAAGTCATCTCCTCCAGTCCGAATCAACTCCTCCAGTCCCAGAGTCAACTCCTCCAGTACGAGTCAACTACCCCAGTCCCTGAGTCATCTCCTCCAGACCGAGTCAACTCCTCCAGTCCCAGAGGCATCTCCTCCAGTCCGAGTCAACTCCTCCAGTCCAAAGTCAACTCCTGCAGACCCAGAGTCAACTCCTCCAGTCCGAGTCAACGCCCCCAGTCCCAGAATCAACTCCTCCAGTCCGAGTCAACTCATCATGTCCCAGTCAACTCCTACAGACGCAAAGTCAACTCCTCCAGTCCCAGAGGCATCTCCTCCAGTCCGAGTCAACTCCTCCAGTCCGAGTAAACTCCTCCAGTCCCAGGGTCAACTCCTCCAGTCCGATTCAACGCCTCCAGTCCAGAGTCAACTCCTCCAGTCCGAGTCAACTCCCCCTATCCGAGTCAACTCCTTCAGTCCAAGCCAACTCCTCCAGTCCCAGAGTCAACTCCTCCAGTCCCTGAGTCATCTCCTCCAGACCGAGTCAACTCCTCCAGTCCCAGAGTCAACTCCTGCAGTCATAGAGACAACTCCTCCAGTCCCAGTCCACTCCTTCAGACCCAGAGTCAACTCCTCCAGTCCGAGTCAACTCATCCAGTCCCAGTCAACTCCTCCAGACCCAGAGTCAGCTCCTCCAGTCCGAGTCAACTACCCCAGTCCCTGAGTCATCTCCTCCAGTCCGAGTCAACTCCTCCAGTCCCAGAGTCAGCTCCTCCAGTCCGAGTCAACTACCCCTGTCCCTGAGTCATCTCCTCCAGTCCGAGTCAACTCCTCCAGTCCCAGAGTCAACTCCTCCAGTCCCTGAGTCAATCCTCCAGTCCGAGTCAACTCCTCCAGTCCGAGTCAACTGCTCCAGTCCCAGAGTCAAGTCCTCCAGTCCGAGTCAACTCCATCATTCCGAGTCAACACCTCCAGTCCCAGAGTCAACTCCTCCAATCCGAGTCAACTCCTCCAGTCCGAGTGAACTCCTCCAGTCCCAGAGTCAACTCCTCCAGTCCGAGTCAACTCCTGCAGTCCCAGAGTCAACTCCTCCAGTCCGAGTCAACTCCTGCAGTCCCACTGTCAACTCCTCCAGTTCGAGTCAACTCCTCCAGTCCCAGAGTCAACTCCTACAGTCCCAGAGACAACTCCTCCAGTCCGAGTCAACTCATCCAGTCCATGTCAACTCCTACAGACCCAGAGTCAACTCTCCAGTCCGAGTCAACTCCTCTAGTCCGAGTAAACTCCTCCAGTCCCAGGGTCAACTCCTCCAGTCCGATTCAACGCCTCCAGTCCAGAGTCAACTCCTCCAGTCCGAGTCAACTCCCCCTATCCGAGTCAACTCCTTCAATCCAAGTCAACTCCTCCACTCCCAGCGTCAACTCCTCCACTCCGAGTCACGTCCTCCAGTCCAAGAGTCAAATCCTCCAGTCCAAGAGTCATCTCCTCCAGTCCAAAGTCAACTCCTCCAGTCCACAGTTAACTCCTCCAGTCCGAGTCAACTCCTCCAATTTAAGTCAACTCCTCTAGTTCCGGAGTCAACTCCTCAAGTCTGAGTCAACTCCTGCAGTCCGAGACCACACCCCCAGTCCCAGATTCAACTCCTCCAGAACAAGCGTTTACTCCTCCAGTCCGTGTCAACTTCTCCAGACCGAGTGAACTCCTCCAGCCCGAGTCAACTCCTCCATTGCGAGTCAACTTCTCGAGTCCGAGTCAACTCCTCCAGTCCCAGAGTCAACTCCTCCAGTGCGAGTCAACACCTCCAGTCCCAGAGTCAACTTCACCAGTCCCAGAGTCAACTCCTCCAGTCCAGAGTCAACTCCTCCAGTCCGATTGAACTCCTCCAGTACCAGAGTCAACTCCACCAGTCCAAGAGTCAACTCCTCCAGTCCGAGTCAACTCCTCCAGTCCGAGTGAACTCCTCCAGTACAAGAGTCAACTTCTCCAGTCCGAGTCAACTCCCCGAATCCCTGAGTCATCTACTACAGTCCAAGTCAAGTCCTCCAGTCCGAGTCAACTCCATCATTCCGAGTTCACACCTCCAGTCCCAGAGTCAACTCCCCAAGTCCCAGAGTCAACTCCTCCAATCCGAGTCAACTCCTCCAGTCCGAGTGAACTCCTCCAGTCCGAGTCAACTCCTCCATTTCCAGTCAATTCCTCCAGTCCGAGACAACTTCTCCTGTGCCACTGTCAACTCCTCCAGTCCGAGTCAACTCCTCCATTCCACTGTCAACTCCTCCAGTCTGAGTCAACTCCTCCAGTCCAAAGTCAACTCCTGCAGACCCAGAGTCAACTCCTCCAGTCCGAGCCAACGCCCCCAGTCCGAGTCAACTCATCATGTCCCAGTCAACTGCTACAGACCCAGAGTCAACTCCTCCAGTCCGAGTCAACTCCTCTAGTCCGAGTGAACTCCTCCAGTCCCAGGGTCAACTCCTCCAGTCCGATTCAACGCCTCCAGTCCAGAGTCAACTCCTCCAGTCCGAGTCAACTCCCCCTGTCCGAGTCAACTCCTTCAATCCAAGTCAACTCCTCCATTCCCAGAGTCAACTCCTCCACTCCGAGTCACGTCCTCCAGTCCAAGAGTCAAATCCTCCAGTCCCAGAGTCAACTCCTCCAGTCCAAGAGTCATCTTCTCCAGTCCAAAGTCAACTCCTCCAATCCAAGTCAACTCCTCCAGTCCCAGAGTCAACTCCTCCAGTCCGAGTCAACGCCTCCAGTCCAAGAGTCAACTCCTCCAGTCCGAGTCAACACATCCATTCCCAGTCAACTCCTCCAGTCCGAGTCAACTACCCCAGTCCCTGAGTCATCTCCTCCAGACCGAGTCAACTCCTCCAGCCCCAGAGGCAACTCCCCCAGTCCCTGAGTGATCTCCTCCAGTCCGAGTCAACTCCTCCAGACCCAGAGGCAATTCCTCCAGTCCGACTCAACTCCCCGAGTCCCTGAGTCATCTCCTACAGTCCAAGTCAACACCTCCAGTCCAAGAGTCAACTCGTCCAGTCCGAGTCAACTCCTCCAGTCCAAGTCAACTCATCCAGTCCGAGTAAACCCCTCCAGTCCCAGAGTCAACTCCTCCAGTCCGAGTCAACGCCTCCAGTGCAGAGTCAACTCCTCCAGTCCGAGTCAACTCCCCCTGTCCAAGTCAACTCCTCCAGTCACAGAGTCAATTCCTCCAGTCCGAGTCAACTCCTCCAGTCCCAGTCAACTCCTCCAGTCCGAGACAACTCCTCCAGTCCCACTGTCAACTCCTCCAGTCCGAGTCAACTCCTGCAGTCCCAGAGTCAACTCCTCCAGTCCGAGTCAACTCCTCCGGTCCCAAACTCAAGTCCTCCAGTCCGAGTCAACTCCATCATTCCGAGTCAACACCTCCAGTCCCTGAGTCAACTCCCCCAGTCCCAGAGTCAACTCCTCCAATCCGAGTCAACTCCTCCAGTCCGAATGAACTCCTCCAGTCCCAGAGTCAACTCCTCCAGTCACAGAGACAACTCCTCCAGTCTGAGTCAACTACCCCTGTCCCTGAGTCATCACCTCCAGTCCGAGTCAACTCCTCCAGCCCCAGAGGCAACTCCTCCAGTCCGAGTCAACTCCTCCAGACCCAGAGTCAACTCCTACAGTACGAGTCAACTCCCCGAATCCCTGAATCATCTCCTACTGTCCAAGTCATCTCCTGCAGACCAAGAGTCAACTCCTCCAGTCCCTGAGTCAATCCTCCAGTCCGAGTCAACTCCTCCAGTCCGAGTCAACTGCTCCAGTCCCAGAGTCAAGTCCTCCAGTCCGAGTCAACTCCATCATTCCGAGTCAACACCTCCAGTCCCAGAGTCAACTCCCCAGGTCCCAGAGTCAATTCCTCCAATCCGAGTCAACTCCTCCAGTCCGAGTGAACTCCTCCAGTCCCAGAGTCAACTCCTCCAGTCCGAGTCAACTCCTGCAGTCCCAGAGTCAACTCCTCCAGTCCCAGTCAACTCCTCCAGACCCAGAGTCAAGTCCTCCAGTCCGAGTCAACTCCATCATTCCGAGTCAACACCTCCAGTCCCAGAGTCAACTCCCCAGGTCCCAGAGTCAATTCCTCCAATCCGAGTCAACTCCTCCAGTCCGAGTGAACTCCTCCAGTCCCAGAGTCAACTCCTCCAGTCCGAGTCAACTCCTGCAGTCCCAGAGTCAACTCCTCCAGTCCCAGTCAACTCCTCCAGACCCAGAGTCAACTCCTCCAGTCCGAGTCAACGCCCCCAGTCCCAGAGTCAACTCCTCCAGTCCGAGTCAACTCCTCCAGTCCGAGTAAACTCCTCCAGTCCCAGGGTCAACTCCTCCAGTCCGATTCAACGCCTCCAGTCCAGAGTCAACTCCTCCAGTCCGAGTCAACTCCCCCTGTCCGAAAAACTCCTTCAATCCAAGTCAACTCCTCCACTCCCAGAGTCAACTCCTCCACTCCGAGTCACGTCATCCAGTCCAAGAGTCAAATCCTCCAGTCCCACAGTCAACTCCTCCAGTGCAAGAGTCATCTTCTCCAGTCCAAAGTCAACTCCTCCAGTCCACAGTTAACTCCTCCAGTCCGAGTCAACTCCTCCAATCCAAGTCAACTCCTCCAGACCCAGAGTCAACTCCTCCAGTCCGAGTCAACTACCCCAGTCCCTGAGTCATCTCCTCCAGACCGAGTCAACTCCTCCAGCCCCAGAGGCAACTCCTCCACTCCGAGTCAAATCCTCCAGTCCAGAGTCAACTCCTCCAGTCCGAGTCAACTCCCCCAGTCCCTGAGTCATCTCCTCCAGTCCGAGACAACTCCTCTAGTCCCAGAGGCAACTTCTCCAGTCCGAGACAACTCCTCCAGTCCCACTGTCAATTCCTCCAGTCCGAGTCAACTCCTGCAGTCCCAGAATCAACTCCTCCAGTCCGAGTCAACTCCTCCAGTCCCAGAGTCAAGTCCTGCAGTCCGAGTGAACTCCTCCAGTACAAGAGTCAACTCCATCAGTCCGAGTCAACTCCCCCAGTCCCTGAGTCATCTCCTCCAGTCCGAGTCAACTCCTCCAGTCCCGGAGTCAGCTCCTCCAGTCCGAGTCAACTACCCCTGTCCCTGAGTCATCTCCTCCAGTCCGAGTCAACTCCTCCAGTCCCAGAGTCAACTCCTCCAGTCCCTGAGTCAATCCTCCAGTCCGAGTCAACTCCTCCAGTCCGAGTCAACTGCTCCAGTCCCAGAGTCAAGTCCTCCAGTCCGAGTCAACTCCATCATTCCGAGTCAGCACCTCCGGTCCCAGAGTCAACTCCCCAGGTCCCAGAGTCAACTCCTCCAATCCGAGTCAACTCCTCCAGTCCGAGTGAACTCCTCCAGTCCCAGAGTCAACTCCTCCAGTCCGAGTCAACTCCTGCAGTCCCAGAGTCAACTCCTCCAGTCCGAGTCAACTCCTGCAGTCCCACTGTCAACTCCTCCAGTTCGAGTCAACTCCTCCAGTCCCAGAGTCAACTCCTACAGTCCCAGAGACAACTCCTCCAGTCCCAGTCAACTCCGACAGACCCAGAGTCAACTCTCCAGTCCGAGTAAACTCCTCCAGTCCCAGGGTCAACTCCTCCAGTCCGATTCAACGCCTCCAGTCCAGAGTCAACTCCTCCAGTCCGAGTCAACTCCCCCTATCCGAGTCAACTCCTTCAATCCAAGTCAACTCCTCCACTCCCAGAGTCAACTCCTCCACTCCGAGTCACGTCCTCCAGTCCAAGAGTCAAATCCTCCAGTCCAAGAGTCATCTCCTCCAGTCCAAAGTCAACTCCTCCAGTCCACAGTTAACTCCTCCAGTCCGAGTCAACTCTTCCAATTTAAGTCAACTCCTCTAGTTCCGGAGTCAACTCCTCAAGTCTGAGTCAACTCCTGCAGTCCGAGACCACACCCCCAGTCCCAGATTCAATTCCTCCAGAACCAGCGTTTACTCCTCCAGTCCGTGTCAACTCCTCCACACCGAGTGAACTCCTCCATTGCGAGTCAACTTCTCGAGTCCGAGTCAACTCCTCCAGTCCCAGAGTCAACTCCTCCAGTCCGAGTCAACACCTCCAGTCCCAGAGTCAACTCCACCAGTCCAAGAGTCAACTCCTCCGGTCTGAGTCAACTCCTCCAGTCCAAAGTCAACTCCTCCAGTCTGAGTCAACACCTCCAGTCCGAGTCAACTGCTCCAGTCCGAGTGAACTCCTCCAGTACAAGAGTCAACTTCTCCAGTCCGAGTCAACTCCCCGAATCCCTGAGTCATCTACTACAGTCCAAGTCAAGTCCTCCAGTCCGAGTCAACTCCATCATTCCGAGTTCACACCTCCAGTCCCAGAGTCAACTCCCCAAGTCCCAGAGTCAACTCCTCCAATCCGAGACAACTTCTCCTGTCCCACTGTCAACTCCTCCAATCCGAGTCAACTCATCCAGTCCCAGTCAACTCCTCCAGTCCGAGACAACTTCTCCTGTCCACTGTCAACTCCTCCAATCCGAGTCAACTCATCCAGTCCCAGTCAACTCGTCCAGACACAGAGTCAACTCCCCCAGTCCCTAAGTCATCTCCTCCAGTCCGAATCAACTCCTCCAGTCCCAGAGTCAACTCCTCCAGTACGAGTCAACTACCCCAGTCCCTGAGTCATCTCCTCCAGACCGAGTCAACTCCTCCAGTCCCAGAGGCATCTCCTCCAGTCCGAGTCAACTCCTCCAGTCCAAAGTCAACTCCTGCAGACCCAGAGTCAACTCCTCCAGTCCGAGTCAACGCCCCCAGTCCCAGAATCAACTCCTCCAGTCCGAGTCAACTCATCATGTCCCAGTCAACTCCTACAGACACAAAGTCAACTCCTCCAGTCCCAGAGGCATCTCCTCCAGTCCGAGTCAACTCCTCCAGTCCGAGTAAACTCCTCCAGTCCCAGGGTCAACTCCTCCAGTCCGATTCAACGCCTCCAGTCCAGAGTCAACTCCTCCAGTCCGAGTCAACTCCCCCTGTCCGAGTCAACTCCTTCAGTCCAAGCCAACTCCTGCAGTCAAACAGACAACTCCTGCAGTCAAAGAGACAACTCCTCCAGTCCCAGTCAACTCCTCCAGTCCCAGAGTCAACTCCTGCAGTCATAGAGACAACTCCTCCAGTCCCAGTCCACTCCTTCAGACCCAGAGTCAACTCCTCCAGTCCGAGTCAACTCATCCAGTCCCAGTCAACTCCTCCAGGCCCAGAGTCAGCTCCTCCAGTCCGAGTCAACTACCCCAGTCCCTGAGTCATCTCCTCCAGTCCGAGTCAACTCCTCCAGTCCCAGAGTCAGCTCCTCCAGTCCGAGTCAACTACCCCTGTCCCTGAGTCATCTCCTCCAGTCCGAGTCAACTCCTCCAGTCCCAGAGTCAACTCCTCCAGTCCCTGAGTCAATCCTCCAGTCCGAGTCAACTCCTCCAGTCCGAGTCAACTGCTCCAGTCCCAGAGTCAAGTCCTCCAGTCCAAGTCAACTCCATCATTCCGAGTCAACACCTCCAGTCCCAGAGTCAACTCCCCAGTTCCCAGAGTCAACTCCTCCAATCCGAGTCAACTCCTCCAGTCCGAGTGAACTCCTCCAGTCCCAGAGTCAACTCCTCCAGTCCGAGTCAACTCCTGCAGTCCCAGAGTCAACTCCTCCAGTCCGAGTCAACTCCTGCAGTCCCACTGTCAACTCCTCCAGTTCGAGTCAACTCCTCCAGTCCCAGAGTCAACTCCTACAGTCCCAGAGACAACTCCTCCAGTCCCAGTCAACTCCTACAGACCCAGAGTCAACTCCTCCAGTCCGAGTCAACTCATCCAGTCCATGTCAACTCCTACAGACCCAGAGTCAACTCTCCAGTCCGAGTCAACTCCTCTAGTCCGAGTAAACTCCTCCAGTCCCAGGGTCAACTCCTCCAGTCCGATTCAACGCCTCCAGTCCAGAGTCAACTCCTCCAGTCCGAGTCAACTCCCCCTATCCGAGTCAACTCCTTCAATCCAAGTCAACTCCTCCACTCCCAGCGTCAACTCCTCCACTCCGAGTCACGTCCTCCAGTCCAAGAGTCAAATCCTCCAGTCCAAGAGTCATCTCCTCCAGTCCAAAGTCAACTCCTCCAGTCCACAGTTAACTCCTCCAGTCCGAGTCAACTCCTCCAATTTAAGTCAACTCCTCTAGTTCCGGAGTCAACTCCTCAAGTCTGAGTCAACTCCTGCAGTCCGAGACCACACCCCCAGTCCCAGATTCAACTCCTCCAGAACCAGCGTTTACTCCTCCAGTCCGTGTCAACTTCTCCAGACCGAGTGAACTCCTCCAGCCCGAGTCAACTCCTCCATTGCGAGTCAACTTCTCGAGTCCGAGTCAACTCCTCCAGTCCCAGAGTCAACTCCTCCAGTGCGAGTCAACACCTCCAGTCCCAGAGTCAACTTCACCAGTCCCAGAGTCAACTCCTCCAGTCCAGAGTCAACTCCTCCAGTCCGATTGAACTCCTCCAGTACCAGAGTCAACTCCACCAGTCCAAGAGTCAACTTCTCCAGTCCGAGTCAACTCCTCCAGTCCGAGTGAACTCCTCCAGTACAAGAGTCAACTTCTCCAGTCCGAGTCAACTCCCCGAATCCCTGAGTCATCTACTACAGTCCAAGTCAAGTCCTCCAGTCCGAGTCAACTCCATCATTCCGAGTTCACACCTCCAGTCCCAGAGTCAACTCCCCAAGTCCCAGAGTCAACTCCTCCAATCCGAGTCAACTCCTCCAGTCCGAGTGAACTCCTCCAGTCCGAGTCAACTCCTCCATTTCCAGTCAATTCCTCCAGTCCGAGACAACTTCTCCTGTGCCACTGTCAACTCCTCCAGTCCGAGTCAACTCCTCCATTCCACTGTCAACTCCTCCAGTCTGAGTCAACTCCTCCAGTCCAAAGTCAACTCCTGCAGACCCAGAGTCAACTCCTCCAGTCCGAGCCAACGCCCCCAGTCCGAGTCAACTCATCATGTCCCAGTCAACTGCTACAGACCCAGAGTCAACTCCTCCAGTCCGAGTCAACTCCTCTAGTCCGAGTGAACTCCTCCAGTCCCAGGGTCAACTCCTCCAGTCCGATTCAACGCCTCCAGTCCAGAGTCAACTCCTCCAGTCCGAGTCAACTCCCCCTGTCCGAGTCAACTCCTTCAATCCAAGTCAACTCCTCCATTCCCAGAGTCAACTCCTCCACTCCGAGTCACGTCCTCCAGTCCAAGAGTCAAATCCTCCAGTCCCAGAGTCAACTCCTCCAGTCCAAGAGACATCTTCTCCAGTCCAAAGTCAACTCCTCCAATCCAAGTCAACTCCTCCAGACCCAGAGTCAACTCCTCCAGTCCGAGTCAACGCCTCCAGTCCAAGAGTCAACTCCTCCAGTCCGAGTCAACTCATCCATTCCCAGTCAACTCCTCCAGTCCGAGTCAACTACCCCAGTCCCTGAGTCATCTCCTCCAGACCGAGTCAACTCCTCCAGCCCCAGAGGCAACTCCCCCAGTCCCTGAGTGATCTCCTCCAGTCCGAGTCAACTCCTCCAGACCCAGAGGCAATTCCTCCAGTCCGACTCAACTCCCCGAGTCCCTGAGTCATCTCCTACAGTCCAAGTCAACACCTCCAGTCCAAGAGTCAACTCGTCCAGTCCGAGTCAACTCCTCCAGTCCAAGTCAACTCATCCAGTCCGAGTAAACTCCTCCAGTCCCAGAGTCAACTCCTCCAGTCCGAGTCAACGCCTCCAGTGCAGAGTCAACTCCTCCAGTCCGAGTCAACTCCCCCTGTCCAAGTCAACTCCTCCAGTCACAGAGTCAATTCCTCCAGTCCGAGTCAACTCCTCCAGTCCCAGTCAACTCCGCCAGTCCGAGACAACTCCTCCAGTCCCACTGTCAACTCCTCCAGTCCGAGTCAACTCCTGCAGTCCCAGAGTCAACTCCTCCAGTCCGAGTCAACTCCTCCAGTCCCAAACTCAAGTCCTCCAGTCCGAGTCAACTCCATCATTCCGAGTCAACACCTCCAGTCCCTGAGTCAACTCCCCCAGTCCCAGAGTCAACTCCTCCAATCCGAGTCAACTCCTCCAGTCCGAATGAACTCCTCCAGTCCCAGAGTCAACTCCTCCAGTCACAGAGACAACTCCTCCAGTCTGAGTCAACTACCCCTGTCCCTGAGTCATCACCTCCAGTCCGAGTCAACTCCTCCAGCCCCAGAGGCAACTCCTCCAGTCCGAGTCAACTCCTCCAGACCCAGAGTCAACTCCTACAGTACGAGTCAACTCCCCGAATCCCTGAATCATCTCCTACTGTCCAAGTCATCTCCTGCAGACCAAGAGTCAACTCCTCCAGTCCCTGAGTCAATCCTCCAGTCCGAGTCAACTCCTCCAGTCCGAGTCAACTGCTCCAGTCCCAGAGTCAAGTCCTCCAGTCCGAGTCAACTCCATCATTCCGAGTCAACACCTCCAGACCCAGAGTCAACTCCTCCAGTCCGAGTCAACGCCTCCAGTCCAAGAGTCAACTCCTAAAGGTCCGAGTCAACTCATCCATTCCCAGTCAACTCCTCCAGTCCGAGTCAACTACCCCAGTCCCTGAGTCATCTCCTCCAGACCGAGTCAACTCCTCCAGCCCCAGAGGCAACTCCCCCAGTCCCTGAGTGATCTCCTCCAGTCCGAGTCAACTCCTCCAGACCCAGAGGCAATTCCTCCAGTCCGACTCAACTCCCCGAGTCCCTGAGTCATCTCCTACAGTCCAAGTCAACACCTCCAGTCCAAGAGTCAACTCGTCCAGTCCGAGTCAACTCCTCCAGTCCAAGTCAACTCATCCAGTCCGAGTAAACTCCTCCAGTCCCAGAGTCAACTCCTCCAGTCCGAGTCAACGCCTCCAGTGCAGAGTCAACTCCTCCAGTCCGAGTCAACTCCCCCTGTCCAAGTCAACTCCTCCAGTCACAGAGTCAATTCCTCCAGTCCGAGTCAACTCCTCCAGTCCCAGTCAACTCCGCCAGTCCGAGACAACTCCTCCAGTCCCACTGTCAACTCCTCCAGTCCGAGTCAACTCCTGCAGTCCCAGAGTCAACTCCTCCAGTCCGAGTCAACTCCTCCAGTCCCAAACTCAAGTCCTCCAGTCCGAGTCAACTCCATCATTCCGAGTCAACACCTCCAGTCCCTGAGTCAACTCCCCCAGTCCCAGAGTCAACTCCTCCAATCCGAGTCAACTCCTCCAGTCCGAATGAACTCCTCCAGTCCCAGAGTCAACTCCTCCAGTCACAGAGACAACTCCTCCAGTCTGAGTCAACTACCCCTGTCCCTGAGTCATCACCTCCAGTCCGAGTCAACTCCTCCAGCCCCAGAGGCAACTCCTCCAGTCCGAGTCAACTCCTCCAGACCCAGAGTCAACTCCTACAGTACGAGTCAACTCCCCGAATCCCTGAATCATCTCCTACTGTCCAAGTCATCTCCTGCAGACCAAGAGTCAACTCCTCCAGTCCCTGAGTCAATCCTCCAGTCCGAGTCAACTCCTCCAGTCCGAGTCAACTGCTCCAGTCCCAGAGTCAAGTCCTCCAGTCCGAGTCAACTCCATCATTCCGAGTCAACACCTCCAGTCCCAGAGTCAACTCCCCAGGTCCCAGAGTCAACTCCTCCAATCCGAGTCAACTCCTCCAGTCCGAGTGAACTCCTCCAGTCCCAGAGTCAACTCCTCCAGTCCGAGTCAACTCCTGCAGTCCCAGAGTCAACTCCTCCAGTCCCAGTCAACTCCTCCAGACCCAGAGTCAACTCCTCCAGTCCGAGTCAACGCCCCCAGTCCCAGAGTCAACTCCTCCAGTCCGAGTCAACTCCTCCAGTCCGAGTAAACTCCTCCAGTCCCAGGGTCAACTCCTCCAGTCCGATTCAACGCCTCCAGTCCAGAGTCAACTCCTCCAGTCCGAGTCAACTCCCCCTGTCCGAGTCAACTCCTTCAATCCAAGTCAACTCCTCCACTCCCAGAGTCAACTCCTCCACTCCGAGTCACGTCATCCAGTCCAAGAGTCAAATCCTCCAGTCCCACAGTCAACTCCTCCAGTCCAAGAGTCATCTTCTCCAGTCCAAAGTCAACTCCTCCAGTCCACAGTTAACTCCTCCAGTCCGAGTCAACTCCTCCAATCCAAGTCAACTCCTCCAGACCCAGAGTCAACTCCTCCAGTCCGAGTCAACTACCCCAGTCCCTGAGTCATCTCCTCCAGACCGAGTCAACTCCTCCAGCCCCAGAGGCAACTCCTCCACTCCGAGTCAAATCCTCCAGTCCAGAGTCAACTCCTCCAGTCCGAGTCAACTCCCCCAGTCCCTGAGTCATCTCCTCCAGTCCGAGACAACTCCTCTAGTCCCAGAGGCAACTTCTCCAGTCCGAGACAACTCCTCCAGTCCCACTGTCAATTCCTCCAGTCCGAGTCAACTCCTGCAGTCCCAGAATCAACTCCTCCAGTCCGAGTCAACTCCTCCAGTCCCAGAGTCAAGTCCTGCAGTCCGAGTCAACTCCATCATTCCGAGTCAACACCTCCAGTCCCAGAGTCAACTCCCCCAGTCCCAGAGTCAGCTCCTCCAATCCGAGTCAACTCCTCCAATCCGAGTCAACTCCTCCAGTCCGAATGAACTCCTCCAGTCCGAGTGAACTCCTCCAGTACAAGAGTCAACTTCTCCAGTCCGAGTCATCTCCCCGAATCCCTGAGTCATCTACTACAGTCCAATTCAAGTCCTCCAGTCCGAGACAACTCCATCATTCCGAGTCAACACCTCCAGTCCTAGAGTCAACTCCCCCAGTCCCAGAGCCAACTCCTCCAATCCGAGTCAACTCCTCCAGTCCGAGTGAACTCCTCCAGTCCCAGAGTCAACTCCTCCAGTCACAGAGACAACTTCTCCAGTTCGAGTCAACTCCTCCAGTCCCAGTCAACTCCTCCAGTCCGAGTCAACTCCTCCAGTCCCAGAGTCAAGTCCCGCAGTCCGAGTCAACTCCATCATTCCGAGTCAACACCTCCAGTCCCAGAGTCAACTCCCCCAGTCCCAGAGTCAACTCCTCCAATCCGAGTCAACTCCTCCAATCCGAGTCAACTCCTCCAGTCCGAATGAACTCCTCCAGTCCCAGAGTCAACTCCTCCAGTCACAGAGACAACTCCTCCAGTCCGAGTCAACTACCCCTGTCCCTGAGTCATCTCCTCCAGTCCGAGTCAACTCCTCCAGCCCCAGAGGCAACTCCTCCAGTCCGAGTCAACTCCTCCAGACCCAGAGTCACCTCCTACAGTACGAGTCAACTCCACGAAACCCTGAATCATCTCCTACTGTCCAAGTCAACTCCTCCAGTCCAAGAGTCAACTCCTCCAGTCCCTGAGTCAATCCTCCAGTCCGAGTCAACTCCTCCAGTCCGAGTCAACTGCTCCAGTCCAAGAGTCAAGTCCTCCAGTCCAAGTCAACTCCATCATTCCGAGTCAACACCTCCACTCCCAGAGTCAACTCCCCAGGTCCCAGAGTCAATTCCTCCAATCCGAGTCAACTCCTCCAGTCCGAGTGAACTCCTCCAGTCCCAGAGTCAACTCCTCCAGTCCCAGTCAACTCCTCCAGACCCAGAGTCAACTCCTCCAGTCCGAGTCAACTTCCCCTGTCCGAGTCAACTCCTTCAATCCAAGTCAACTCCTCCAGTCCCAGAGTCAACTCCTCCACTCCGAGTCAAGTCCTCCAGTCCAAGAGTCAACTCCTCCAGTCCCAGAGTCAACTCCTCCAGTCCAAGAGTTATCTCCTCCAGTCCAAAGTCAACTCCTCCAGTCCACAGTTAACTTCTCCAGTCCGAGTCAACTCCTCCTATCCAAGTAAACTCCTCTAGTTCCAGAGTCAACTCCTCAAGTCTGAGTCCACACCCCCAGTCCCAGATTCAACTCCTCCAGAACCAGCGTTTACTCCTCCAGTCCGTGTCAACTCCTCCAGACCGAGTGAAATCCTCCAGCCCGAGTCAACTCCTCCATTGCGAGTCAACTTCTCGAATCCGAGTCAACTCCTCCAGTCCCAGAGTCAACTCCTCCAGTCCGAGTCAACACATCCAGTCCCAGAGTTTACTTCACCAGTCTCAGAGTCAACTCCTCCAGTCCGATTGAACTCCTCCAATACCTGAGTCAACTCCACCAGTCCAAGAGTCAACTCCTCCGGTCTGAGTCAACTCCTCCAGTCCAAAGTCAACTCCTCCAGTCTGAGTCAACACCACCAGTCCGAGACAACTCCTCCAGTCCGAGTCAACTCCTCCAGTCCGAGTGAATTCCTCCAGTACAAGAGTCAACTTCTCCAGTCCGAGTCAACTCCCCGAATCCCTGAGTCATCTACTACAGTCCAAGTCAAGTCCTCCAGTCCGAGTCAACTCCATCACTCCGAGTCAACACCTCCAGTCCCAGAGTCAACTCGCCCA
Source organism: Mobula birostris (assembly GCF_030028105.1). NCBI lineage: Eukaryota > Metazoa > Chordata > Chondrichthyes > Myliobatiformes > Myliobatidae > Mobula > Mobula birostris. The sequence goes on along the minus strand of NC_092370.1, from coordinate 162,217,900 downwards.
GTCCCAGAGTCAACTCCTCCAATCCGAGTCAACTCCTCCAGTCCGAGTCAACTCCTCCAGTCTCAGAGTCAACTCCTCCAGTCACAGAGACAACTCCTCCAGTCCGAGTCAACTCCTCCCGTCCCAGTCAACTCCTCCAGTCCGAGACAACTTCTCCTGTCCCACTGTCAACTCCTCCAGTCCGAGTCAACTCCTCCAGTCCCACTGTCAACTCCTCCAGGCCGAGTCAACTCCTCCAGTCCAAAGTCAACTCCTGCAGACCCAGAGAAAACTCCTCCAGTCCCAGTCAACTCCTCCAGACCCAGAGTCAACTTCTCCAGTCCGAATCAACGCCCCCAGTCCCAGAGTCAACTCCTCCAGTCTGAGTCAACTCATCCAATCCGAGTCAACTCCTCCAGACCCAGAGTCAACTCCTCCAGTCCAGTGTCAACTCTTCCAGTCCCAGAGTCAACTCCTGCAGTCCGAGTCAACTCCTCCAGTCCAGAGTCAACTCCTCCTGCCTGTGTCAAGTCCTCCAGGCCCAGAGTCAACTCCACCAGACCCAGAGTCAACTCCTCCAGTCCGAGTCAACTCCTCCTATCCAAGTAAACTCCTCTACTTCCGGAGTCAACTCCTCAAGTCTGAGTCCACACCCCCAGTCCCAGATTCAACTCCTCCAGAACCAGCGTTTACTCCTCCAGTCCGGGTCAACTCCTCCAGACCGAGTGAACTCCTCCAGCCCGAGTCAACTCCTCCATTGCGAGTCAACTTCTCGATTCCGAGTCAACTCCTCCAGTCCCAGAGTCAACTCCTCCAGTCCGAGTCAACACCTCCAGTCCCAGAGTCAACTTCACCAGTCCCAGAGTCAACTCCTCCAGTCCAGAGTCAACTCCTCCAGTCCGATTGAACTCCTCCAGTACCGGAGTCAACTCCACCAGTCCAAGAGTCAACTCCTCCAGTCTGAGTCAACTCCTCCAGTCCAAAGTCAACTCCTCCAGTCTGAGTCAACACCTCCAGTCCGAGTCAACTCCTCCAGTCCGAGTGAACTCCTCCAGTACAAGAGTCAACTTCTCCAGTCCGAGTCAACTCCCCAAATCCCTGAGTCATCTACTACAGTCCAAGTCAAGTCCTCCAGTCCGAGTCAACTCCATCATTCCGAGTCAACACCTCCAGTCCCAGAGTCAACTCCCCCAGTCCCAGAGTCAACTCCTCCAATCCGAGTCAACTCCTCCAGTCCCAGAGTCGACTCCTCCACTCCGAGTCACGTCCTCCAGTCCAAAAGTCAACTCCTCCAGTCCAAGAGTCATCTCCTCCAGTCCAAAGTCAACTCCTCCAGTCCACAGTTAACTCCTCCAGTCCGAGTCAACTCTTCCAATTTAAGTCAACTCCTCTAGTTCCGGAGTCAACTCCTCAAGTCTGAGTCAACTCCTGCAGTCCGAGACCACACCCCCAGTCCCAGATTCAATTCCTCCAGAACCAGCGTTTACTCCTCCAGTCCGTGTCAACTCCTCCACACCGAGTGAACTCCTCCATTGCGAGTCAACTTCTCGAGTCCGAGTCAACTCCTCCAGTCCCAGAGTCAACTCCTCCAGTCCGAGTCAACACCTCCAGTCCCAGAGTCAACTCCACCAGTCCAAGAGTCAACTCCTCCGGTCTGAGTCAACTCCTCCAGTCCAAAGTCAACTCCTCCAGTCTGAGTCAACACCTCCAGTCCGAGTCAACTGCTCCAGTCCGAGTGAACTCCTCCAGTACAAGAGTCAACTTCTCCAGTCCGAGTCAACTCCCCGAATCCCTGAGTCATCTACTACAGTCCAAGTCAAGTCCTCCAGTCCGAGTCAACTCCATCATTCCGAGTTCACACCTCCAGTCCCAGAGTCAACTCCCCAAGTCCCAGAGTCAACTCCTCCAATCCGAGACAACTTCTCCTGTCCCACTGTCAACTCCTCCAATCCGAGTCAACTCATCCAGTCCCAGTCAACTCCTCCAGTCCGAGACAACTTCTCCTGTCCACTGTCAACTCCTCCAATCCGAGTCAACTCATCCAGTCCCAGTCAACTCGTCCAGACACAGAGTCAACTCCCCCAGTCCCTAAGTCATCTCCTCCAGTCCGAATCAACTCCTCCAGTCCCAGAGTCAACTCCTCCAGTACGAGTCAACTACCCCAGTCCCTGAGTCATCTCCTCCAGACCGAGTCAACTCCTCCAGTCCCAGAGGCATCTCCTCCAGTCCGAGTCAACTCCTCCAGTCCAAAGTCAACTCCTGCAGACCCAGAGTCAACTCCTCCAGTCCGAGTCAACGCCCCCAGTCCCAGAATCAACTCCTCCAGTCCGAGTCAACTCATCATGTCCCAGTCAACTCCTACAGACACAAAGTCAACTCCTCCAGTCCCAGAGGCATCTCCTCCAGTCCGAGTCAACTCCTCCAGTCCGAGTAAACTCCTCCAGTCCCAGGGTCAACTCCTCCAGTCCGATTCAACGCCTCCAGTCCAGAGTCAACTCCTCCAGTCCGAGTCAACTCCCCCTGTCCGAGTCAACTCCTTCAGTCCAAGCCAACTCCTGCAGTCAAACAGACAACTCCTGCAGTCAAAGAGACAACTCCTCCAATCCCAGTCAACTCCTCCAGTCCCTGAGTCATCTCCTCCAGACCGAGTCAACTCCTCCAGTCCCAGAGTCAACTCCTGCAGTCATAGAGACAACTCCTCCAGTCCCAGTCCACTCCTTCAGACCCAGAGTCAACTCCTCCAGTCCGAGTCAACTCATCCAGTCCCAGTCAACTCCTCCAGACCCAGAGTCAGCTCCTCCAGTCCGAGTCAACTACCCCAGTCCCTGAGTCATCTCCTCCAGTCCGAGTCAACTCCTCCAGTCCCAGAGTCAGCTCCTCCAGTCCGAGTCAACTACCCCTGTCCCTGAGTCATCTCCTCCAGTCCGAGTCAACTCCTCCAGTCCCAGAGTCAACTCCTCCAGTCCCTGAGTCAATCCTCCAGTCCGAGTCAACTCCTCCAGTCCGAGTCAACTGCTCCAGTCCCAGAGTCAAGTCCTCCAGTCCGAGTCAACTCCATCATTCCGAGTCAACACCTCCAGTCCCAGAGTCAACTCCCCAGTTCCCAGAGTCAACTCCTCCAATCCGAGTCAACTCCTCCAGTCTGAGTGAACTCCTCCAGTCCCAGAGTCAACTCCTCCAGTCCGAGTCAACTCCTGCAGTCCCAGAGTCAACTCCTCCAGACCGAGTCAACTCCTCCAGCCCCAGAGGCAACTCCCCCAGTCCCTGAGTGATCTCCTCCAGTCCGAGTCAACTCCTCCAGACCCAGAGGCAACTCCTCCAGTCCGACTCAACTCCCCGAGTCTCTGAGTCATCTCCTACAGTCCAAGTCAACACCTCCAGTCCAAGAGTCAACTCGTCCAGTCCGAGTCAACTCCTCCAGTCCAAGTCAACTCATCCAGTCCGAGTAAACTCCTCCAGTCCCAGAGTCAACTCCTCCAGTCCGAGTCAACGCCTCCAGTGCAGAGTCAACTCCTCCAGTCCGAGTCAACTCCCCCTGTCCAAGTCAACTCCTCCAGTCACAGAGTCAATTCCTCCAGTCCGAGTCAACTCCTCCAGTCCCAGTCAACTCCTCCAGTCCGAGACAACTCCTCCAGTCCCACTGTCAACTCCTCCAGTCCGAGTCAACTCCTGCAGTCCCAGAGTCAACTCCTCCAGTCCGAGTCAACTCCTCCAGTCCCAAACTCAAGTCCTCCAGTCCGAGTCAACTCCATCATTCCGAGTCAACACCTCCAGTCCCTGAGTCAACTCCCCCAGTCCCAGAGTCAACTCCTCCAATCCGAGTCAACTCCTCCAGTCCGAATGAACTCCTCCAGTCCCAGAGTCAATTCCTCCAGTCACAGAGACAACTCCTCCAGTCTGAGTCAACTACCCCTGTCCCTGAGTCATCACCTCCAGTCCGAGTCAACTCCTCCAGCCCCAGAGGCAACTCCTCCAGTCCGAGTCAACTCCTCCAGACCCAGAGTCAACTCCTACAGTACGAGTCATCTCCCCGAATCCCTGAATCATCTCCTACTGTCCAAGTCATCTCCTGCAGACCAAGAGTCAACTCCTCCAGTCCCTGAGTCAATCCTCCAGTCCGAGTCAACTCCTCCAGTCCGAGTCAACTGCTCCAGTCCCAGAGTCAAGTCCTCCAGTCCGAGTCAACTCCATCATTCCGAGTCAACACCTCCAGTCCCAGAGTCAACTCCCCAGGTCCCAGAGTCAACTCCTCCAATCCGAGTCAACTCCTCCAGTCTGAGTGAACTCCTCCAGTCCCAGAGTCAACTCCTCCAGTCCGAGTCAACTCCTGCAGTCCCAGAGTCAACTCCTCCAGTCCCAGTCAACTCCCCCAGACCCAGAGTCAACTCCTCCAGTCCGAGTCAACGCCCCCAGTCCCAGAGTCAACTCCTCCAGTCCGAGTCAACTCCTCCAGTCCGAGTAAACTCCTCCAGTCCCAGGGTCAACTCCTCCAGTCCGATTCAACGCCTCCAGTCCAGAGTCAACTCCTCCAGTCCGAGTCAACTCCCCCTGTCCGAGTCAACTCCTTCAATCCAAGTCAACTCCTCCACTCCCAGAGTCAACTCCTCCACTCCGAGTCACGTCATCCAGTCCAAGAGTCAAATCCTCCAGTCCCACAGTCAACTCCTCCAGTCCAAGAGTCATCTTCTCCAGTCCAAAGTCAACTCCTCCAGTCCACAGTTAACTCCTCCAGTCCGAGTCAACTCCTCCAATCCAAGTCAGCTCCTCCAGACCCAGAGTCAACTCCTCCAGTCCGAGTCAACTACCCCAGTCCCTGAGTCATCTCCTCCAGACCGAGTCAACTCCTCCAGCCCCAGAGGCAACTCCTCCACTCCGAGTCAAATCCTCCAGTCCAGAGTCAACTCCTCCAGTCCGAGTCAACTCCCCCAGTCCCTGAGTCATCTCCTCCAGTCCGAGACAACTCCTCTAGTCCCAGAGGCAACTTCTCCAGTCCGACACAACTCCTCCAGTCCCACTGTCAATTCCTCCAGTCCGAGTCAACTCCTGCAGTCCCAGAATCAACTCCTCCAGTCCGAGTCAACTCCTCCAGTCCCAGAGTCAAGTCCTGCAGTCCGAGTCAACTCCATCATTCCGAGTCAACACCTCCAGTCCCAGAGTCAACTCCCCCAGTCCCAGAGTCAACTCCTCCAATCCGAGTCAACTCCTCCAATCCGAGTCAACTCCTCCAGTCCGAATGAACTCCTCCAGTCCGAGTGAACTCCTCCAGTACAAGAGTCAACTTCTCCAGTCCGAGTCATCTCCCCGAATCCCTGAGTCATCTACTACAGTCCAATTCAAGTCCTCCAGTCCGAGACAACTCCATCATTCCGAGTCAACACCTCCAGTCCTAGAGTCAACTCCCCCAGTCCCAGAGTCAACTCCTCCAATCCGAGTCAACTCCTCCAGTCCGAGTGAACTCCTCCAGTCCCAGAGTCAACTCCTCCAGTCACAGAGACAACTTCTCCAGTTCGAGTCAACTCCTCCAGTCCCAGTCAACTCCTCCAGTCCGAGTCAACTCCTCCAGTCTCAGAGTCAAGTCCCGCAGTCCGAGTCAACTCCATCATTCCGAGTCAACACCTCCAGTCCCAGAGTCAACTCCCCCAGTCCCAGAGTCAACTCCTCCAATCCGAGTCAACTCCTCCAATCCGAGTCAACTCCTCCAGTCCGAATGAACTCCTCCAGTCCCAGAGTCAACTCCTCCAGTCACAGAGACAACTCCTCCAGTCCGAGTCAACTACCACTGTCCCTGAGTCATCTCCTCCAGTCCGAGTCAACTCCTCCAGCCCCAGAGGCAACTCCTCCAGTCCGAGTCAACTCCTCCAGACCCAGAGTCACCTCCTACAGTACGAGTCAACTCCACGAAACCCTGAATCATCTCCTACTATCCAAGTCAACTCCTCCAGTCCAAGAGTCAACTCCTCCAGTCCCTGAGTCAATCCTCCAGTCCGAGTCAACTCCTCCAGTCCGAGTCAACTGCTCCAGTCCAAGAGTCAAGTCCTCCAGTCCAAGTCAACTCCATCATTCCGAGTCAACACCTCCACTCCCAGAGTCAACTCCCCAGGTCCCAGAGTCAATTCCTCCAATCCGAGTCAACTCCTCCAGTCCGAGTGAACTCCTCCAGTCCCAGAGTCAACTCCTCCAGTCCCAGTCAACTCCTCCAGACCCAGAGTCAACTCCTCCAGTCCGAGTCAACTTCCACTGTCCGAGTCAACTCCTTCAATCCAAGTCAACTCCTCCAGTCCCAGAGTCAACTCCTCCACTCCGAGTCAAGTCCTCCAGTCCAAGAGTCAACTCCTCCAGTCCCAGAGTCAACTCCTCCAGTCCAAGAGTTATCTCCTCCAGTCCAAAGTCAACTCCTCCAGTCCACAGTTAACTTCTCCAGTCCGAGTCAACTCCTCCTATCCAAGTAAACTCCTCTAGTTCCAGAGTCAACTCCTCAAGTCTGAGTCCACACCCCCAGTCCCAGATTCAACTCCTCCAGAACCAGCGTTTACTCCTCCAGTCCGTGTCAACTCCTCCAGACCGAGTGAAATCCTCCAGCCCGAGTCAACTCCTCCATTGCGAGTCAACTTCTCGAATCCGAGTCAACTCCTCCAGTCCCAGAGTCAACTCCTCCAGTCCGAGTCAACACATCCAGTCCCAGAGTTTACTTCACCAGTCTCAGAGTCAACTCCTCCAGTCCGATTGAACTCCTCCAATACCTGAGTCAACTCCACCAGTCCAAGAGTCAACTCCTCCGGTCTGAGTCAACTCCTCCAGTCCAAAGTCAACTCCTCCAGTCTGAGTCAACACCACCAGTCCGAGACAACTCCTCCAGTCCGAGTCAACTCCTCCAGTCCGAGTGAACTCCTCCAGTACAAGAGTCAACTTCTCCAGTCCGAGTCAACTCCCCGAATCCCTGAGTCATCTACTACAGTCCAAGTCAAGTCCTCCAGTCCGAGTCAACTCCATCACTCCGAGTCAACACCTCCAGTCCCAGAGTCAACTCCCCCAGTCCCAGAGTCAACTCCTCCAATCCGAGTCAACTCCTCCAGTCCGAGTCAACTCCTCCAGTCTCAGAGTCAACTCCTCCAGTCACAGAGACAACTCCTCCAGTCCGAGTCAACTCCTCCCGTCCCAGTCAACTCCTCCAGTCCGAGACAACTTCTCCTGTCCCACTGTCAACTCCTCCAGTCCGAGTCAACTCCTCCAGTCCCACTGTCAACTCCTCCAGGCCGAGTCAACTCCTCCAGTCCAAAGTCAACTCCTGCAGACCCAGAGAAAACTCCTCCAGTCCCAGTCAACTCCTCCAGACCCAGAGTCAACTTCTCCAGTCCGAATCAACGCCCCCAGTCCCAGAGTCAACTCCTCCAGTCCGAGTCAACTCATCCAGTCCCAGTCAACTCCTCCAGACCCAGAGTCAACTCCTCCAGTCGTAGTCAACAACCCCAGTCCCTGAGTCATCTCCTCCAGACCGAGTCAGCTCCTCCAGCCCCAGAGGCTACTCCTCCAGTCCGAGTCAACTCCCCCTGTCCCAGTCAACTCCTTCAATCCAAGTCAACTCCTCCAGTCCCAGAGTCAACTCCTCCACTCCGAGTCACGTCCTCCAGTCCAAGAGTCAACTCCTCCAGTCCCAGAGTCAACTCCTCCAGTCCAAGAGTCATCTCCTCCAGTCCAAATTCAACTCCTCCAGTCCACAGTTAACTCCTCCAGTCCGAGTCAACTCCTCCAATCCAAGTCAACTCCTCTAGTTCCGGAGTCAACTCCTCAAGTCTGAGTCAACTCCTGCAGTCCGAGTCCACACCCCCAGTCCCAGATTCAACTCCTCCAGAGCAGGCATTTACTCCTCCAGTCCGTGTCAACTCCTCCAGTCCGAGTGAACTCCTCCAGCCCGAGTCAACTCCTCCATTGCGAGTCAACTTCTCGAGTCCGAGTCAACTCCTCCAGTCCCAGAGTCAACTCCTCCAGTGCGAGTCAACACCTCCAGTCCCAGACTCAACTTCACCAGTCCCAGAGTCAACTCCTCCAGTCCAGAGTCAACTCCTCCTGTCCGATTGAACTCCTCCAGTACCAGAGTCAACTCCACCAGTCCAAGAGTCAACTCCTCCAGTCTGAGTCAACTCCTCCAGTCCAAAGTCAACTCCTCCAGTCTGAGTCAACACCTCCAGTCCGAGTCAACACCTCCAGTCCCAGAGTCAACTCCTTCAGTCTGAGTCAACTCCTCCAGTCCCAGAGTCAACTCCTCCACTCCGAGTGAACTCCTCCAGTCCCAGAGTCAACTCCTCCACTCCGAGTGAATTCCTCCAGTACAAGAGTCAACTTCTCCAGTCCGAGTCAACTCCCCGATTCCCTGAGTCATCTACTACAGTCCAAGTCAAGTCCTCCAGTCCGAGTCAACTCCATCATTCCGAGTCAACACCTCCAGTCCCAGAGTCAACTCCCCCAGTCCCAGAGTCAACTCCTCCAATCCGAGTCAACTCCTCCAGTCCCAGGGTCAACTCCTCCAGTCCGATTCAACGCCTCCAGTCCAGAGTCAACTCCTCCACTCCGAGTCACGTCCTCCAGTCCAAGAGTCAAATCCTCCAGTCCCAAAGTCAACTCCTCCAGTCCAAGAGTCATCTTCTCCAGTCCAAAGTCAACTCCTCCAGTCCACAGTTAACTCCTTCAGTCCGAGTCAACTCCTCCAATCCAAGTCAACTCCTCCAGACCCAGAGTCAACTCCTCCAGTCCGAGTCGACGCCCCAGTCCCAGAGTCAACTCCTCCAGTCCGATTCAACTCATCCAGTGCCAGTCAACTCCTCCAGTCCGAGTCAACTACCCCAGTCCCTGAGTAATCTCCTCCAGACCGAGTCAACTCCTCCAGCCCCAGAGGCAACTCCTCCAGTCCGAGTCAACTCCTCCAGTCCAGAGTCAACTCCCCCAGTCCGAGTCAACTCACACAGTCCCTGAGTCATCTCCTCCAGTCCGAGTCAAATCCTCCAGTCCCAGAGGCAACTTCTCCAGTCAGAGTCAACTCCTCCAGACCCAGAGTCAACTCCTCCAGTCCGAGTCAACTCCCCGAGTCCCTGAGTCATCTCCTACAGTCCAAGTCAACACCTCCAGTCCAAGAGTCAACTCGTCCAGTCCGAGTCAACTCCTCGAGTCCCAGTCAACTCATCCAGTCCGAGTAAACTGCTCCAGTCCCAGAGTCAACTCCTCCAGTCCGAGTCAACGCCTCCAGTCCAGAGTCAACTCCTCCATTCCGAGTCAACTCCCCCTGTCCAAGTCAACTTCTCCAGTCACAGAGTCAATTCCTCCAGTCCGAGTCAACTCCTCCAGTCCCAGTCAACTCCTCCAGACCGAGTCAACTCCTCCAGCCCCAGAGGCAACTCCTCCAGTCCGAGTCAACTCCTCCAGACCCAGAGTCAATTCCTCCAGTCCGAGTGAACTCCCCGAATCCCTGAGTCATCTCCTACATTCCAAGTCAACTCCTGCAGTCCCTGAGTCATCTCCTCCAGTCCGAGTCAACTTCTCCATTCCCAGAGTCAACTCCTCCAGTCCGAGTCAACTCCCCGAGTCCCTGAGTCATGTCATACAGTCCAAGTCAACTCCTCCAGTCCAAGAGTCAACTCGTCCAGTCCGAGTCACTGCTCCAGTCCCAGTCAACTCCTCCAGTCCGAGTAAACTCCTCCACTTTCAGAGTCAACTCCTCCAATCCGAGTCAACTCCTCCAGACCCAGAGTCAACTCCTCCAGTCCAGAGTCAACTCCTCCAGTCCGAGTCAACTCACACAGTCCCTGAGTCATCTCCTCCAGTCCGAGTCAACTCCTCCAGTCCCAGAGGCAACTTCTCCAGTCCGAGTCAACTCCTCCAGACCCAGAGTCAACTCCTCCAGTCCGAGTCAACTCCCCGAGTCCCTGAGTCATCTCCTACAGTCCAAGTCAACACCTCCAGTCCAAGAGTCAACTCGTCCAATCCGAGTCAACTCCTCCAGTCCGAATGAACTCCTCCAGTCCCAGAGTCAACTCCTCCAGTCACAGAGACAACTCCTCCAGTCCGAGTCAACTCCTCCAGCCCCAGAGGCAACTCCTCTAGTCCGAGTCAACTCCTCCAGACCCAGAGTCAACTCCTACAGTACGAGTCAACTCCCCGAATCCCTGAATCATCTCCTACTGTCCAAGTCAACTCTTCCAGTCCAAGAGTCAACTCCTCCAGTCCCTGAGTCAATCCTCCAGTCCGAGTCAACTCCTCCAGTCCGAGTCAACTGCTCCAGTCCCAGAGTCAAGTCCTCCAGTCCGAGACAACTCCATCATTCCGAGACAACACCTCCAGTCCCAGAGTCAACTCCCCAGGTCCCAGAGTCAACTCCTCCAATCCGAGTCAACTCCTCCAGTCCGAGTGAACTCCTCCAGTCCCAGAGTTAACTCCTCCAGTCCGAGTCAACGCTCCCAGACCCAGAGTCAACTCCTCCAGTCCGAGTCAATTCATCCAGTCCCAGTCAACTCCTACAGACCCAGAGTCAACTCCTCCAGTCCGAGTCAACTCCTCCAGTCCCAGTCAACTCCTCCAGTCCCTGAGTCATCTCCTCCAGTCCGAGTCAACTTCTCCAGTCCCAGAGGCAACTGCTCCACTCCGAGTCAAGTCCTCCAGACCCAGAGTCAACTCCTCCAGTCCGAGTCAACTCCCCGAGTCCCTGAGTCATGTCCTACAGTCCAAGTCAACTCCCCCAGTCCAAGAGTCAACTCGTCCAGTCCGAGTCACTCCTCCAGTCCCAGTCAACTCCTCCAGCCCGAGTAAACTCCTCCACTTTCAGAGTCAACTCCTCCAATCCGAGTCAATTCCTCCAGACCCAGAGTCAACTCCTCCAGTCCTGTGTCAACTCCTCCAGTCCCAGAGTCAACTCCTGCAGTCTGAGTCAACTCCTCCAGTCCAGAGACAACTCCTCCAGTCCGAGTCAACTCGCACAGTCCCTGAGTCATCTCCTCCAGTCCGAGTCAACTCCTCCAGTCGCAGAGGCAACTTCTCCAGTCCGAGTCAACTCCTCCAGACCCAGAGTCAACTCCTCCAGTCCGAGTCAACTCCCCGAGTCCCTGAGTCATCTCCTACAGTCCAAGTCAACACCTCCAGTCCAAGAGTCAACTCGTCCAGTCCGAGTCAACTCCTCCAGTCCCAGTCAACTCATCCAGTCCGAGTAAACTGCTCCAGTCCCAGAGTCAACTCCTCCAGTCCGAGTCAACGCCTCCAGTCCAGAGTCAACTCCTCCATTCCGAGTCAACTCCCCCTGTCCAAGTCAACTCCTCCAGTCACAGAGTCAATTCCTCCAGTCTGAGTCAACTCCTCCAGTCCCAGTCAACTCCTCCAGTCCGAGACAACTCCTCCAGTCCCACTGTCAACTCCTCCAGACCGAGTCAACTCCTCCAGTCCCAGAGTCAAGTCCTGCAGTCCGAGTCAACTCCATCATTCCGAGTCAACACCTCCAGTCCCAGAGTCAACTCCCCCAGTCCCAGAGTCAACTCCTCCAATCCGAGTCAACTCCTCCAGTCCTAATAAACTCCTCCAGTCCCAGAGTCAACTCCTCCAGTCACAGAGACAACTCCTCCAGTCCGAGTCAACTACCCCTGTCCCTGAGTCATCTCCTCCAGTCCGAGTCAACTCTTCCAGCCCCAGAGGCAACTCCTCCAGTCCGAGTCAACTCCTCCAGACCCAGAGTCAACTCCTACAGTACGAGTCAACTCCCTGAATCCCTAAATCATCTCCTACTGTCCAAGTCAACTCTTCCAGTCCAAGAGTCAATTCCTCCAGTCCCTGAGTCAATCATCCAGTCCGAGTCAACTCCTCCAGTCCGAGTCAACTGCTCCAGTCCCAGAGTCAAGTCCTCCCGTCCGAGACAACTCCATCATTCCTAGTCAACACCTCCAGTCTCAGAGTCAACTCCCCAGGTCCCAGAGTCAACTCCTCCAATCCGAGTCAACTCCTCCAGTCCAAGTGAACTCCTCCAGTCCCAGAGTTAACTCCTCCAGTCCGAGTCAACTCCTGCAGTCCCAGAGTCAACACCTCCAGTCCCAGTCAACTCCTCCAGTCCCAGTCAACTCCTCCATTCCGAGAGAACCCCTCCAGTCCCAGAGTGAACTCCTCCAGTCCGAGTCAACTCTTCCAGTCCCAGAGTCAACACCTCCACTCCGAGATAAATCCTCCATTCCGAGTCAACTTCTCCAGTCCGATTCAACTCCTCCAGTCCCAGTGTCAACTCCTCCAGTCCCAGTATCAATTCCACAAGTCCATTGTCAGCTCTTCCCGTCCGAGTAAACTCCTCCAGTCCGAGTCAACTCCTCCAGTCCCAGAGTCAACTCCTCCAGTCCAACTCAACTCCTCCAGTCCGCGTCAACACCTCCAGTGCAATGGTCAACTCCTCCAGTACGAGTCATCTCCTGCAGTCCGATTCAACTCCTCCGTTCCCAGAGTCAACTCCTCCGCCCCGAGTCAACTCCTCCAGTCCAAGAGTCATCTCCTCCAGTCCAAAGTCAACTCCTCCAGTCCAGAGTCAACTCCTCCAGTCCGAGTGATCTCCTCCAGACCCAGAGTTAACTCCTCCAGTCCGAGTCAACTCCTGCAGTCCCAGAGTCAACTCCTCCAGTCCCAGTCAACTCCTCCACACCCAGAGTCAACTCCTCCAGTCCGAGTCAGCGCCCCCAGTCCCAGAGTCAACTCCTCCAGTCCGAGTCATTGCCCCCAGTCCAAAGTCAACTCCTCCAGTCTGAGTCAACACCTCCAGTCCGAGTCAACTCCTCCAGTCCGAGTCAACTCCTCCAGTACAAGAGTCAACTTCTCCAGTCCGATTCAACTCCCCGAATCCCTGAGCCATCTACTACAGTCCAATTCAAGTCCTCCAGTCCGAGTCAACTCCATCATTCCGAGTCAACACCTCCACTCCCAGAGTCAATTCCCCCAGTCCCAGAGTCAACTCCTCCATCCCGAGTCAACTCCTCCAGTCCGAGTGAACTCCTCCAGTCCCAGAGTCAACTCCTCCAGTCCGAGACAACTTCTCCTGTCCCACTGTCAACTCCTCCAGTCCGAGTCAATTCATCCTGTCCCAGTCAACTCCTCCAGACACAGAGTCAACTCCTCCAGTCCGAGTCAACTCACCCAGTCCCTGAGTCATCTCCTCCAGTCCGAGTCAACTCCTCCAGACCCAGAATCAACTCCTCCAGTCCGAGTCAACAACCCCAGTCCCTGAGTCATCTCCTCCAGACCGAGTCAACTCCTCCAGCCCCAGAGGCAACTCCTCCAGTCCAAGTCAACTCCTCCAGACCCAGAGTCAATTCCTCCAGTCCGAGTGAACTCCCCGAATCCCTGAGTCATCTCCTACATTCCAAGTCAACTCCTCCAGTCGAAGAGTCAACTCCTCCAGTCCGAGTCAACTCCTCCAGTCCCAGTCAACTCCTCCAGTCCCTGAGTCATCTCCTCCAGTCCGAGTCAACTTCTCCAGTCCCAGAGGCAACTGCTCCAGTCCGAGTCAAGTCCTCCAGACCCAGAGTCAACTCCTCCAGTCCGAGTCAACTCCCCGAGTCCCTGAGTCATGTCCTACAGTCCAAGTCAACTCCTCCAGTCCAAGAGTCAACTCGTCCAGTCCGAGTCACTCCTCCAGTCCCAGTCAACTCCTCCAGTCCGAGTAAACTCCTCCAGTTTCAGAGTCAACTCCTCCAATCCGAGTCAACTCCTCCAGACCCAGAGTCAACTCCTCCAGTCCAGTGTCAACTCCTCCAGTCCCAGAGTCAACTCCTGCAGTCCGAGTCAACTCCTCCAGTCCAGAGTCAACTCCTCCTGTCTGTGTCAAGTCCTCCAGTCCCAGAGTCAACTCCACCAGACCCAGAGTCAACTCCTCCAGTCCGAGTCAACTCCTCCAGTCCAAGAGTCAACTCCTCCAGTCCCAGAGACAACTCCTCCAGACCCAGCGTCAACTCCTCCTGTCTGTGTCAAAACCTCCAGTGCCAGAGTCAACTCCTCCAGACCCAGCGTCAACTCCTCCAGTCTGTGTCAACTCCTCCATTCCGACTCAAGTCCTTCAGTCCGACCAAATTCCTCCAGTCTGTGTCAACACCTCCAGTGCCAGAATCAACTCCTCCAGTCCAAGTCAACTCCTCCAGTCCCAGTCAACTCCTCCATTCCGAGACAACCCCTCCAGTCCCAGAGTGACCTCCTCCAGTCCGAGTCAACTCCTCCAGTCCCAGAGTCAACTCCTCCAGTCCGAGTCATCTCCTCCAGTCCGAGTCAACTTCTCAAGTCCTAGAGTCAACTCGTCCAGCACAAGTAAACTCCTCCAGTCCCAGAGTCAACTCCTACTGTCGCAGAGTCAACTCCTCCAGTCCAAGTCAACTCCTCCAGTCCCAGTCAACTTCTCCATTCCGAGAGAACCCCTCCAGTCCCAGAGTGAACTCCTCCAGTCCGAGTCAACTCCTCCAGTCCCAGAGTCAACACCTCCACTCCAAGATAAATCCTCCATTCCGAGTCACCTTCTCCAGTCCGAGTCAACTCCTCCAGTCCCAGTGTCAACTCCTCTTGTCCCAGTGTCAATTCCTCAAGTCCATTGTCAGCTCTTCCCGTCCGAGTAAACTCCTCCAGTCCGAGTCAACTCCTCCAGTCCCAGAGTCCACTCCTCCAGTCCAACTCAACTCCTCCAGTCCGCGTCAACACCTCCAGTGCAATAGTCAACTCCTCCAGTACGAGTCATCTCCTGCAGTCCGATTCAACTCCTCCATTCCCAGAGTCAACTCCTCCGCCCCGAGTCAACTCCTCCAGTCCAAGAGTCAACTCCTCCAGTCCCAGAGTCAACTCCTCCAGTCCAAGAGTCATCTCCTCCAGTCCAAAGTCAACTCCTCCAGTCCAGAGTCAACTCCTCCTGTCCGATTGAACTCCTCCAGTACCAGAGTCAACTCCACCAGTCCAAGAGTCAACTCCTCCGTTCTGAGTCAACTCCTCCAGTCCAAAGTCAACTCCTCCAGTCTGAGTCAACTCCTCCCGTCCGAGTCAACTCCTCCAGTCCGAGTCAACTCCTCCAGTCCCACAGTCAACTCCTCCAGTCCAAATCAACTCCTGCAGTCCGAGTGTCAACTCCTGCAGACCAGAGTCAACTCCTCCAGGCCGAGTCAACTCCTTCAGTCCGAGTCAACTACTCCAAACCTGGAGTCAACTCCGCAAGTCCGAGTCAACTCCTCCAGTCCGAGCCAACTCCTCCAGTCCCAGAGTCAACTGCTCCAGTCCCAGCGTCAACTCCTCCAGTCGGTGTCAACACCTCCAGTGCCAGAGTCAACTCCTCCAGTCCAAGTCAACACTTCCAGTCCGAGTCAAGTCCACTATTCCGAGGCAAATCCTCCAGTCCGAGTCAACTCCTCCAGTCCGAGTGTCAAATCCTCCAGTCCTAGAGTCAATTCCTCCAGTCCGAGTCAACGCCTCCAGTCCGGGTCAACGCCTCCAATCCAGAGTCAACTCCTCCAATCCGAGTCAACTCTCCCTGTACGAGTCAACTCCTTCAGTCTGAGTCAACTCCTCCAGTCCAACAGTCAACGCCTCCAATCCGAGTCAACTCCTCCACTCCAACTCAAGTCCTTCAGTCCGACCAAATTCCTCCAGTCCGAGTCAACGCCTCCAGTACGAGTCAACTCCTCCATTCCGAGTCAACCCCTCCAGTCCCAGAGTGAACTCCTCCAGTCCGAGTCAACTCCTCCAGTCCCAGAGTCAACACCTCCACTCCGAGATAAATCCTCCATTCCGAGTCAACTTCTCCAGTCCGAGTCAACTCCTCCAGTCCCAGAGTCAACTCCTCCAGTCCAACTCAACTCCTCCAGTCCGCGTCAACACCTCCAGTGCAATAGTCAACTCCTCCAGTACGAGTCATCTCCTGCAGTCCGATTCAACTCCTCCGTTCCCAGAGTCAACTCCACCGCCCCGAGTCAACTCCTCCAGTCCAAGAGTCAACTCCTCCAGTCCCAGAGTCAACTCCTCCAGTCCAAGAGTCATCTCCTCCAGTCCAAAGTCAACTCCTCCAGTCCGATTGAACTCCTCCAGTACCAGAGTCAACTCCACCAGTCCAAGAGTCAACTCCTCCGGTCTGAGTCAACTCCTCCAGTCCAAAGTCAACTCCTCCAGTCTGAGTCAACTCCTCCTGTCCGAGTCAACTCCTCCAGTCCGAGTGAACTGCTCCAGTACAAGAGTCAACTTCTCCAGTCCGAGAGTCAACTCCTTCCGTCCGAGTCAACGCCTCCAGTCCGAGTCAACTCCTCCAGTCCCACAGTCAACTCCTCCAGTCCAAATCAACTCCTCCAGTCCGAGTGTCAACTCCTGCAGTCCAGAGTCGACTTCTCCGGGCCGAATCAACTCCTTCAGTCCGAGTCAACTACTCCAAACCTGGAGTCAACTCCGCAAGTCCGAGTCAACTCCTCCAGTCCCAGTCAACTTCTCCATTCCGAGAGAACCCCTCCAGTCCCAGAGTGAACTCCTCCAGTCCGAGTCAACTCCTCCAGTCCCAGAGTCAACACCTCCACTCCAAGATAAATCCTCCATTCCGAGTCACCTTCTCCAGTCCGAGTCAACTCCTCCAGTCCCAGTGTCAACTCCTCTTGTCCCAGTGTCAATTCCTCAAGTCCATTGTCAGCTCTTCCCGTCCGAGTAAACTCCTCCAGTCCGAGTCAACTCCTCCAGTCCCAGAGTCCACTCCTCCAGTCCAACTCAACTCCTCCAGTCCGCGTCAACCCCTCCAGTGCAATAGTCAACTCCTCCAGTACGAGTCATCTCCTGCAGTCCGATTCAACTCCTCCATTCCCAGAGTCAACTCCTCCGCCCCGAGTCAACTCCTCCAGTCCAAGAGTCAACTCCTCCAGTCCCAGAGTCAACTCCTCCAGTCCAAGAGTCATCTCCTCCAGTCCAAAGTCAACTCCTCCAGTCCAGAGTCAACTCCTCCTGTCCGATTGAACTCCGCCAGTACCAGAGTCAACTCCACCAGTCCAAGAGTCAACTCCTCCGTTCTGAGTCAACTCCTCCAGTCCAAAGTCAACTCCTCCAGTCTGAGTCAACTCCTCCCGTCCGAGTCAACTCCTCCAGTCCGAGTGAACTGCTCCAGTACAAGAGTCAACTTCTCCAGTCCGAGAGTCAACTCCTCCCGTCCGAGTCAACGCCTCCAGTCCGAGTCAACTCCTCCAGTCCGAGACAACTCCTCCAGTCCGAGTGTCAAATCCTCCAGTCCTAGAGTCAATTCCTCCAGTCCGAGTCAACGCCTCCAGTCCGGGTCAACGCCTCCAATCCAGAGTCAACTCCTCCAATCCGAGTCAACTCTCCCTGAATGAGTCAACTCCTTCAGTCTGAGTCAACTCCTCCAGTCCAACAGTCAACGCCTCCAATCCGAGTCAACTCCTCCACTCCAACTCAAGTCCTTCAGTCCGACCAAATTCCTCCAGTCCGAGTCAACGCCTCCAGTACGAGTCAACTCCTCCATTCCGAGTCAACCCCTCCAGTCCCAGAGTGAACTCCTCCAGTCCGAGTCAACTCCTCCAGTCCCAGAGTCAACTCCTCC
This sequence comes from Mobula birostris, assembly GCF_030028105.1. Classification (NCBI taxonomy): domain Eukaryota; kingdom Metazoa; phylum Chordata; class Chondrichthyes; order Myliobatiformes; family Myliobatidae; genus Mobula; species Mobula birostris. The sequence continues at coordinate 162,200,361 of NC_092370.1, read as the reverse complement.
AGTCCAACTCAACTCCTCCAGTCCGCGTCAACACCTCCAGTGCAATAGTCAACTCCTCCAGTACGAGTCATCTCCTGCAGTCCGATTCAACTCCTCCGTTCCCAGAGTCAACTCCACCGCCCCGAGTCAACTCCTCCAGTCCAAGAGTCAACTCCTCCAGTCCCAGAGTCAACTCCTCCAGTCCAAGAATCATCTCCTCCAGTCCAAAGTCAACTCCTCCAGTCCGATTGAACTCCTCCAGTACCAGAGTCAACTCCACCAGTCCAAGAGTCAACTCCTCCGGTCTGAGTCAACTCCTCCAGTCCAAAGTCAACTCCTCCAGTCTGAGTCAACTCCTCCTGTCCGAGTCAACTCCTCCAGTCCGAGTGAACTGCTCCAGTACAAGAGTCAACTTCTCCAGTCCGAGAGTCAACTCCTCCCGTCCGAGTCAACGCCTCCAGTCCGAGTCAACTCCTCCAGTCCCACAGTCAACTCCTCCAGTCCAAATCAACTCCTCCAGTCCGAGTGTCAACTCCTGCAGTCCAGAGTCGACTTCTCCGGGCCGAATCAACTCCTTCAGTCCGAGTCAACTACTCCAAACCTGGAGTCAACTCCGCAAGTCCGAGTCAACTCCTCCAGTCCGAGCCAACTCCTCCAGTCCCAGAGTCAACTGCTCCAGTCCCAGCGTCAACTCCTCCAGTTGGTGTCAACACCTCCAGTGCCAGAGTCAACTCCTCCAGTCCAAGTCAACACTTCCAGTCCGAGTCAAGTCCACTATTCCGAGGCAAATCCTCCAGTCCGAGTCAACTCCTCCAGTCCGAGTGTCAAATCCTCCAGTCCTAGAGTCAATTCCTCCAGTCCGAGTCAACGCCTCCAGTCCGGGTCAACGCCTCCAATCCAGAGTCAACTCCTCCAATCCGAGTCAACTCTCCCTGTCCGAGTCAACTCCTTCAGTCTGAGTCAACTCCTCCAGTCCAACAGTCAACGCCTCCAATCCGAGTCAACTCCTCCACTCCGACTCAAGTCCTTCAGTCCGACCAAATTCCTCCAGTCCGAGTCAACGCCTCCAGTACGAGTCAACTCCTCCATTCCGAGTCAACCCCTCCAGTCCCAGAGTGAACTCTTCCAGTCCGAGTCAACTTCTCCAGACCCAGAGTCAACACCTCCACTCCGAGTCAAATCCTCCATTCCGAGTCAACTTCTCCAGTCCAAGTCAACTCCTCCAGTCCCAGTGTCAATTCCACCAGTCCCAGTGTCCGCTCTTCCCGTCCGAGTAAACTCCTCCAGTCCGAGTCAACTCCTCCAGTCCCAGAGTCAACTCCTCCAGTTCAACTCAACTCCTCCAGTCCGTGTCAACACCTCCAGTGCAATAGTCAACTCCTCCAGTCCGAGTCAACTCCTCCAGTCCGAGTGTCAAACCCTCCAGTTCCAGAGTCAATTCCTCCAGTCCGAGTCAACGCCTCCAGTCCAGAGTCATCTCCTCCAGTCCGACTCAACTCCTCCAGTCCCAGAGGCAACTGCTCCAGTCCAAGCCAAGTCCTCCAGACCCAGAGTCAACTCCTCCAGTCCAAGTCAACTCCCCGAGTCCCTGAGTCATCTCCTACAGTCCAAGTCAACTCCTCCAGTCCAAGAGTCAACTCGTCCAGTCCGAGTCACTCCTCCAGTCCCAGTCAACTCCTCCAGTCTGAGTAAACTCCTCCAGTCCCAGACTCAACTCCTCCAGGCCGAGACAACTCCCCCTGTCCAAGTCAACTCCTCCAGTCTCAGAGTCAATTCCTCAAGTCCGAGTCAACTCCTCCAGTCCCAGAGTCAACTTCTCTAGTCCGAGTCAACTCCATCATTCCGAGTCAACACCTCCAGTCCCAGAGTCAACTCCTTCAGTTTGAGTCAACTCCTCCAGTCCAGAGTCAACTCCATCTTTCCGAGTCAAATCCGCCAGTCCCAGAGTCAATTCCTCCAGTCCGAGTCAACTCCTCCAGACCCAGTGTCAACTCCACCAGTCCCAGAGTCAACTCCTGCAGTCCGAGTCAACTCTTCCAGTCCAGAGTCAACTCCTCCTGTCTGTGTCAAGTCTTCCAGTCCCAGAGTCAACTCCACCAGACCCAGAGTCAACTCCTCCAGTCCGAGTCAACTCCTCCAGTCCAAGAGTCAACTCCTCCAGTCACAGAGACAACTCCTCCAGTCCGAGTCAACTCCTCCAGCCCCAGAGTCAACTCCTACAGTACGAGTCAACTCCCCGAATCCCTGAATCATCTCCTACTGTCCAAGTCAACTCTTCCAGTCCAAGAGTCAACTCCTCCAGTCCCTGAGTCAATCCTCCAGTCCGAGACAACTCCATCATTCCGAGACAACACCTCCAGTCCCAGAGTCAACTCCCCAGGTCCCAGAGTCAACTCCTCCAATCCGAGTCAACTCCTCCAGTCCGAGTGAACTCCTCCAGTCCCAGAGTGAACTCCTCCAGTCCGAGTCAACTCCTCCAGTCCCAGAATCAACACCTCCACTCCGAGATAAATCCTCCATTCCGAGCCAACTCCTCCAGTCCCAGAGTCAACTGCTCCAGTCCCAGCGTCAACTCCTCCAGTCGGTGTCAACACCTCCTGTGCCAGAGTCAACTCCTCCAGTCCAAGTCAACACTTCCAGTCCGAGTCAAGTCCACTATTCCGAGGCAAATCCTCCAGTCCGAGTCAACTCCTCCAGTCCGAGTGTCAAATCCTCCAGTCCTAGAGTCAATTCCTCCAGTCCGAGTCAACGCCTCCAGTCCGGGTCAACGCCTCCAATCCAGAGTCAACTCCTCCAATCCGAGTCAACTCTCCCTGAACGAGTCAACTCCTTCAGTCTGAGTCAACTCCTCCAGTCCAACAGTCAACGCCTCCAATCCGAGTCAACTCCTCCACTCCAACTCAAGTCCTTCAGTCCGACCAAATTCCTCCAGTCCGAGTCAACGCCTCCAGTACGAGTCAACTCCTCCATTCCGAGTCAACCCCTCCAGTCCCAGAGTGAACTCCTCCAGTCCGAGTCAACTCCTCCAGTCCCAGAGTCAACACCTCCACTCCGAGACAAATCCTCCATTCCGAGTCAACTTCTCCAGTCCGAGTCAACTGCTCCAGTCCCAGTGTCAATTCCTCCAGTCCAGTGTCAGCTCTTCCCGTCCGAGTAAACTCCTCCAGTCCGAGTCAACTCCTCCAGTCCCAGAGTCAACTCCTCCAGTCCAACTCAACTCCTCCAGTCCGCGTCAACACCTGCAGTGCAATAGTCAACTCCTCCAGTACGAGTCATCTCCTGCTGTCCGATTCAACTCCTCCGTTCCCAGAGTCAACTCCTCCGCCCCGAGTCAACTCCTCCAGTCCAAGAGTCAACTCCTCCAGTCCCAGAGTCAACTCCTCCAGTCCAAGAGTCATCTCCTCCAGTCCAAAGTCAACTCCTCCAGTCCGATTGAACTCCTCCAGTACCAGAGTCAACTCCTCCAGTCCAAATCAACTCCTCCAGTCCGAGTGTCAACTCCTCCAGTCCAGAGTCAACTCCTCCTGTCTGTGTCAAGTCTTCCAGTCCCAGAGTCAACTCCACCAGACCCAGAGTCAACTCTTCCAGTCCAAGAGTCAACTCCTCCAGTCCCTGAGTCAATCCTCCAGTCCGAGTCAACTCCTCCAGTCCGAGTCAACTGCTCCAGTCCCAGAGTCAAGTCCTCCAGTCCGAGACAACTCCATCATTCCGAGACAACACCTCCAGTCCCAGAGTCAACTCCCCAGGTCCCAGAGTCAACTCCTCCAATCCGAGTCAACTCCTCCAGTCCGAGTGAACTCCTCCAGTTCCAGAGTTAACTCCTCCAGTCCGAGTCAACGCTCCCAGACCCAGAGTCAACTCCTCCAGTCCGAGTCAATTCATCCAGTCCCAGTCAACTCCTACAGACCCAGAGTCAACTCCTCCAGTCCGAGTCAACTCCTCCAGTCCCAGTCAACTCCTCCAGTCCCTGAGTCATCTCCTCCAGTCCGAGTCAACTTCTCCAGTCCCAGAGGCAACTGCTCCACTCCGAGTCAAGTCCTCCAGACCCAGAGTCAACTCCTCCAGTCCGAGTCAACTCCCCGAGTCCCTGAGTCATGTCCTACAGTCCAAGTCAACTCCTCCAGTCCAAGAGTCAACTCGTCCAGTCCGAGTCACTCCTCCAGTCCCAGTCAACTCCTCCAGCCCGAGTAAACTCCTCCACTTTCAGAGTCAACTCCTCCAATCCGAGTCAACTCCTCCAGACCCAGAGTCAACTCCTCCAGTCCTGTGTCAACTCCTCCAGTCCCAGAGTCAACTCCTGCAGTCCGAGTCAACTCCTCCAGTCCAGAGTCAACTCCTCCAGTCCGAGTCAACTCACACAGTCCCTGAGTCATCTCCTCCAGTCCGAGTCAACTCCTCCAGTCGCAGAGGCAACTTCTCCAGTCCGAGTCAACTCCTCCAGACCCAGAGTCAACTCCTCCAGTCCGAGTCAACTCCCCGAGTCCCTGAGTCATCTCCTACAGTCCAAGTCAACACCTCCAGTCCAAGAGTCAACTCGTCCAGTCCGAGTCAACTCCTCCAGTCCCAGTCAACTCATCCAGTCCGAGTAAACTGCTCCAGTCCCAGAGTCAACTCCTCCAGTCCAAGTCAACGCCTCCAGTCCAGAGTCAACTCCTCCATTCCGAGTCAACTCCCCCTGTCCAAGTCAACTCCTCCAGTCACAGAGTCAATTCCTCTAGTCTGAGTCAACTCCTCCAGTCCCAGTCAACTCCTCCAGTCCGAGACAACTCCTCCAGTCCCACTGTCAACTCCACCAGTCCGAGTCAACTCCTCCAGTCCCAGAGTCAAGTCCTGCAGTCCGAGTCAACTCCATCATTCTGAGTCAACACCTCCAGTCCCAGAGTCAACTCCCCCAGTCCCAGCGTCAACTCCTCCAATCCCAGTCAACTCCTCCAGTCCGAATAAACTCCTCCAGTCCCAGAGTCAACTCCTCCAGTCACAGAGACAACTCCTCCAGTCCGAGTCAACTACCCCTGTCCCTGAGTCATCTCCTCCAGTCCGAGTCAACTCCTCCAGCCCCAGAGGCAACTCCTCCAGTCCGAGTCAACTCCTCCAGACCCAGAGTCAACTCCGACAGTACGAGTCAACTCCCCGAATCCCTGAATCATCTCCTACTGTCCAAGTCAACTCTTCCAGTCCAAGAGTCAATTCCTCCAGTCCCTGAGTCAATCCTCCAGTCCGAGTCAACTTCTCCAGTCCGAGTCAACTGCTCCAGTCCCAGAGTCAAGTCCTCCAGTCCGAGACAACTCCATCATTCCTAGTCAACACCTCCAGTCTCAGAGTCAACTCCCCAGGTCCCAGAGTCAACTCCTCCAATCCGAGTCAACTCCTCCAGTCCGAGTGAACTCCTCCAGTCCCAGAGTTAACTCCTCCAGTCCGAGTCAACTCCTGCAGTCCCAGAGTCAACTCCTCCAGTCCCAGTCAACTCCTTCAGTCCCAGTCAACTCCTCCATTCCGAGAGAACCCCTCCAGTCCCAGAGTGAACTCCTCCAGTCCGAGTCAACTCCTCCAGTCCCAGAGTCAACACCTCCACTCCGAGATAAACCCTCCATTCCGAGTCAACTTCTCCAGTCCGATTCAACTCCTCCAGTCCCAGTGTCAACTCCTCCAGTCCCAGTATCAATTCCTCAAGTCCATTGTCAGCTCTTCCCGTCCGAGTAAACTCCTCCAGTCCGAGTCAACTCCTCCAGTCCCAGAGTCAACTCCTCCAGTCCAACTCAACTCCTCCAGTCCGCGTCAACACCTCCAGTGCAATGGTCAACTCCTCCAGTACGAGTCATCTCCTGCAGTCCGATTCAACTCCTCCGTTCCCAGAGTCAACTCCTCCGCCCCGAGTCAACTCCTCCAGTCCAAGAGTCAACTCCTCCAGTCCCAGAGTCAACTCCTCCAGTCCAAGAGTCATCTCCTCCAGTCCGAGTGAACTCCTCCAGTCCCAGAGTTAACTCCTCCAGTCCGAGTCAACTCCTGCAGTCCCAAGTCAACTCCTCCAGTCCCAGTCAACTCCTCCAGACCCAGAGTCAACTCCTCCAGTCCGAGTCAGCGCCCCCAGTCCCAGAGTCAACTCCTCCAGTCCGAGTCATTGCCCCCAGTCCAAAGTCAACTCCTCCAGTCTGAGTCAACACCTCTAGTCCGAGTCAACTCCTCCAGTCCGAGTCAACTCCTCCAGTACAAGAGTCAACTTCTCCAGTCCGAATCAACTCCCCGAATCCCTGAGCCATCTACTACAGTCCAATTCAAGTCCTCCAGTCCGAGTCAACTCCATCATTCCGAGTCAACACCTCCACTCCCAGAGTCAATTCCCCCAGTCCCAGAGTCAACTCCTCCATCCCGAGTCAACTCCTCCAGTCCGAGTGAACTCCTCCAGTCCCAGAGTCAACTCCTCCAGTCACAGAGACAACTTCTCCAGTCCGAGTCAACTCCTCCAGTCCCAGTCAACTCCTCCAGTCCGAGACAACTTCTCCTGTCCCACTGTCAACTCCTCCAGTCCAAAGTCAACTCCTCCAGTCTGAGTCAACTCCTCCCGTCCGAGTCAACTCCTCCAGTCCGAGTGAACTGCTCCAGTACAAGAGTCAACTTCTCCAGTCCGAGAGTCAACTCCTCCAGTCCGAGTCAACGCCTCCAGTCCGAGTCAACTCCTCCAGTCCCACAGTCAACTCCTCCAGTCCAAATCAACTCCTCCAGTCCGAGTGTCAACTCCTGCAGACCAGAGTCAACTCCTCCAGGCCGAGTCAACTCCTTCAGTCCGAGTCAACTACTCCAAACCTGGAGTCAACTCCGCAAGTCCGAGTCAACTCCTCCAGTCCGAGCCAACTCCTCCAGTCCCAGAGTCAACTGCTCCAGTCCCAGCGTCAACTCCTCCAGTCGGTGTCAACACCTCCAGTGCCAGAGTCAACTCCTCCAGTCCAAGTCAACACTTCCAGTCCGAGTCAAGTCCACTATTCCGAGGCAAATCCTCCAGTCCGAGTGTCAAATCCTCCAGTCCTAGAGTCAATTCCTCCAGTCCGAGTCAACGCCTCCAGTCCGGGTCAACGCCTCCAATCCAGAGTCAACTCCTCCAATCCGAGTCAACTCTCCCTGAACGAGTCAACTCCTTCAGTCTGAGTCAACTCCTCCAGTCCAACAGTCAACGCCTCCAATCCGAGTCAACTCCTCCACTCCAACTCAAGTCCTTCAGTCCGACCAAATTCCTCCAGTCCGAGTCAACGCCTCCAGTACGAGTCAACTCCTCCATTCCAAGTCAACCCCTCCAGTCCCAGAGTGAACTCCTCCAGTCCGAGTCAACTCCTCCAGTCCCAGAGTCAACACCTCCACTCCGAGATAAATCCTCCATTCCGAGTCAACTTCTCCAGTCCGAGTCAACTCCTCCAGTCCCAGTGTCAACTCCTCCAGTCCCAGTGTCAATTCCTCAAGTCCATTGTCAGCTCTTCCCGTCCGAGTAAACTCCTCCAGTCCGAGTCAACTCCTCCAGTCCCAGAGTCAACTCCTCCAGTCCAACTCAACTCCTCCAGTCCGCGTCAACACCTCCAGTGCAATAGTCAACTCCTCCAGTACGAGTCATCTCCTGCAGTCCGATTCAACTCCTCCGTTCCCAGAGTCAACTCCTCCGCCCCGAGTCAACTCCTCCAGTCCAAGAGTCAACTCCTCCAGTCCCAGAGTCAACTCCTCCAGTCCAAAGTCAACTCCTCCAGTCCGATTGAACTCCTCCAGTACCAGAGTCAACTCCACCAGTCCAAGAGTCAACTCCTCCAGTCCAAAGTCAACTCCTCCAGTCCGATTGAACTCCTCCAGTACCAGAGTCAACTCCTCCAGTCCAAAGTCAACTCCTCCAGTCTGAGTCAACTCCTCCTGTCCGAGTCAACTCCTCCAGTCCGAGTGAACTGCTCCAGTACAAGAGTCAACTTCTCCAGTCCGAGAGTCAACTCCTCCCGTCCGAGTCAACACCTCCAGTCCGAGTCAACTCCTCCAGTCCCACAGTCAACTCCTCCAGTCCAAATCAACTCCTCCAGTCCGAGTGTCAACTCCTGCAGTCCAGAGTCAACTTCTCCAGGCCGAATCAACTCCTTCAGTCCAAGTCAACTACTCCAAACCTGAAGTCAACTCCGCAAGTCCGAGTCAACTCCTCCAGTCCGAGCTAACTCCTCCAGTCCCAGAGTCAACTGCTCCAGTCCCAGCGTCAACTCCTCCAGTCGGTGTCAACACCTCCAGTGCCAGAGTCAACTCCTCCAGTCCAAGTCAACACTTCCAGTCCGAGTCAAGTCCACTATTCCGAGGCAAATCCTCCAGTCCGAGTCAACTCCTCCAGTCCGAGTGTCAAATCCTCCAGCCCTAGAGTCAATTCCTCCAGTCCGAGTCAACGCCTCCAGTCCGGGTCAACGCCTCCAATCCAGAGTCAACTCCTCCAATCCGAGTCAACTCTCCCTGTCCGAGTCAACTCCTTCAGTCTGAGTCAACTCCTCCAGTCCAACAGTCAACGCCTCCAATCCGAGTCAACTCCTCCACTCCGACTCAAGTCCTTCAGTCCGACCAAATTCCTCCAGTCCGAGTCAACGCCTCCAGTACGAGTCAACTCCTCCATTCCGAGTCAACCCCTCCAGTCCCAGAGTGAACTCTTCCAGTCCGAGTCAACTTCTCCAGACCCAGAGTCAACACCTCCACTCCGAGTCAAATCCTCCATTCCGAGTCAACTTCTCCAGTCCAAGTCAACTCCTCCAGTCCCAGTGTCAATTCCACCAGTCCCAGTGTCCGCTCTTCCCGTCCGAGTAAACTCCTCCAGTCCGAGTCAACTCCTCCAGTCCCAGAGTCAACTCCTCCAGTTCAACTCAACTCCTCCAGTCCGTGTCAACACCTCCAGTGCAATAGTCAACTCCTCCAGTCCGAGTCAACTCCTCCAGTCCGAGTGTCAAACCCTCCAGTTCCAGAGTCAATTCCTCCAGTCCGAGTCAACGCCTCCAGTCCAGAGTCATCTCCTCCAGTCCGACTCAACTCCTCCAGTCCCAGAGGCAACTGCTCCAGTCCAAGCCAAGTCCTCCAGACCCAGAGTCAACTCCTCCAGTCCAAGTCAACTCCCCGAGTCCCTGAGTCATCTCCTACAGTCCAAGTCAACTCCTCCAGTCCAAGAGTCAACTCGTCCAGTCCGAGTCACTCCTCCAGTCCCAGTCAACTCCTCCAGTCTGAGTAAACTCCTCCAGTCCCAGACTCAACTCCTCCAGGCCGAGACAACTCCCCCTGTCCAAGTCAACTCCTCCAGTCTCAGAGTCAATTCCTCAAGTCCGAGTCAACTCCTCCAGTCCCAGAGTCAACTTCTCTAGTCCGAGTCAACTCCATCATTCCGAGTCAACACCTCCAGTCCCAGAGTCAACTCCTTCAGTTTGAGTCAACTCCTCCAGTCCAGAGTCAACTCCATCTTTCCGAGTCAAATCCGCCAGTCCCAGAGTCAATTCCTCCAGTCCGAGTCAACTCCTCCAGACCCAGAGTCAACTCCTCCAGTCCAGTGTCAACTCCACCAGTCCCAGAGTCAACTCCTGCAGTCCGAGTCAACTCCTCCAGTCCAGACTCAACTCCTCCTGTCTGTGTCAAGTCTTCCAGTCCCAGAGTCAACTCCACCAGACCCAGAGTCAACTCCTCCAGTCCGAGTCAACTCCTCCAGTCCAAGAGTCAACTCCTCCAGTCCCAGAGACAACTCCTCCAGACCCAGCGTCAACTCCTCCTGTCTGTGTCAAAACCTCCAGTGCCAGCGTCTACTCCTCCAGACCCAGTGTCATCACCGCCAGTCTGTGTCAACTCCTCCATTCCGACTCAAGTCCTTCAGTCCGACCAAATTCCTCCAGTCTGAGTCAACACCTCCAGTCCCAGAGTCAACTCCTCCAGACCCAGAGTCAACTCCTCCAGACCCAACGTCAACTCCTCCAGTCTGTGTCAACACCTCCAGTGCCAGAATCAACTCCTCTTGTCCAAGTCAGCTCCTCCAGTCCCAGTCAACTCCTCCATTCCGAGACAACCCCTCCAGTCCCAGAGTGAACTCTTCCAGTCCGAGTCAACTCCTCCAGTCCCAGAGTCAACACCTCCAGTCCCAGTGTCAATTCCTCCAGTCCAGTGTCAGCTGTTCCTGTCCGAGTAAACTCCTCCAGTCCGAGTCAACTCCTCCAGTCCCAGGGTCAACTCCTCCAGTCCAACTCAACTCATCCAGTCTGCGTCAACACCTCCAGTGCAATAGTCAACTCCTCCAGTACGAGTCATCTCCTGCAGTCCGATTCAACACCTCCATTCCCAGAGTCAACTCCTCCGCCCCGAGTCAACTCCTCCAGTCCAAGAGTCAACTCCTCCAGTCCCAGAGTCAACTCCTCCAGTCCAAGAGTCATCTCCTCCAGTCCAAAGTCAACTCCTCCAGTCCAGAGTCAGCTCCTCCACTCCGACTCAAGTCTTTTAGTCCGACCAAATTCCTCCAGTCCGAGTCAATGCCTCCAGTCCGAGTCAACTCCTCCATTCCGAGTCAACCCCTCCAGTCCCAGAGTGAACTCTTCCAGTCCGAGTCAACTTCTCCAGACCCAGAGTCAACACCTCCACTCCGAGTCAAATCCTCCATTCCGAGTCAATATCTCCAGTCCGAGTCAACTCCTCCAGTCCCAGTGTCAATTCCTCCAGTCCCAGTGTCCACTCTTCCCGTCCGAGTAAACTCCTCCAGTCCGAGTCAACTCCTCCAGTCCCAGAGTCCACTCCTCCAGTTCAACTCAACTCCTCCAGTCCGTGTCAACACCTCCAGTGCAATAGTCAACTCCTCCAGTCCGAGTCAACTCCTCCAGTCCGAGTCAACTCCTCCAGTCCGAGTGTCAAACCCTCCAGTTCCAGAGTCAATTCCTCCAGTCCGAGTCAACGCCTCCAATCCAGAATGCACTCCTCCAATCCGAGGCAAGTCCCCCTGTCCGAGTCAACTCCTTTAGTCTGAGTCAACTCCTCCAGTCCAAGAGTCAACTCCTCCAATCCGAGTCAACTCCTCCACTCCGACTCAAGTCCTTCAGTCCAACCAAATTCCTCCAGTCTGAGTCAACTCCTCCTGTCCCAGAGTCAACTCTTCCAGACCCAGCGTCAACTCCTCCAGTCTGTGTCAACACCTCCAGTGCCAGAGTCAACTCCTCCAGTCCAAGTCAACTCCCCCTGTCCAAGTCATCTCCTCCAGTCCCAGAGTCAATTCCTCCAGTCCGAGTCAACTCCTCCAGTCCCAGAGTCAACTTCTCTAGTCCGAGTCAACTCCTCCAGTCCAAAGTCAACTCCTGCAGACCCAGAGACAACTCCTCCAGTCCCAGTCAACTCCTCCAGTCCCAGTCAACTCCTCCAGTCTGAGTAAACTCCTCCAGTCCCAGAGTCAACTCCTCCAGGCTGAGTCAACTCCCCCTGTCCAAGTCAACTCCTCCAGTCCCAGAGTCAATTCCTCCAGTCCGAGTCAACTCCTCCAGTCCCAGAGTCAACTTCTCTAGTCCGAGTCAACTCCTCCAGTCCAAAGTCAACTCCTGCAGACCCAGAGACAACTCCTCCAGTCCCAGTCAACTCCTCCAGTCCCAGTCAACTCCTCCAGTCTGAGTAAACTCCTCCAGTCCCAGAGTCAACTCCTCCAGGCCGAGTCAACTCCCCCTGTCCAAGTCAACTCCTCCAGTCCCAGAGTCAATTCCTCCAGTCCGAGTCAACTCCTCCAGTCCCAGAGTCAACTTCTCTAGTCCGAGTCAACTCCATCATTCCGAGTCAACACCTCCAGTCCCAGAGTCAACTCCTTCAGTCTGAGTCAACTCCTCCAGTCCAGAGTCAACTCCATCTTTCCGAGTCAAATCCGCCAGTCCCAGAGTCAATTCCTCCAGTCCAGTGTCAACTCCTCCAGTCCCAGAGTCAACTCCTGCAGTCCGAGTCAACTCCTCCAGTCCAGAGTCAACTCCTCCTGTCTGTGTCAAGTCTTCCAGTCCCAGAGTCAACTCCACCAGACCCAGAGTCAACTCCTCCAGTCCGAGTCAACTCCTCCAGTCCAAGAATCATCTCCTCCAGTCCCAGAGACAACTCCTCCAGACCCAGCGTCAACTCCTCCTGTCTGTGTCAAAACCTCCAGTGCCAGTGTCTACTCATCCAGACCCAGTGTCATCTCCGCCAGTCTGTGTCAACTCCTCCATTCCGACGCAAGTCCTTCAGTCCGACCAAATTCCTCCAGTCTGTGTCAACACCTCCAGTCCCAGAGTCAACTCCTCCAGACCCAGAGTCAACTCCTCCAGACCCAGCGTCAACTCCTCCAGTCTGTGTCAACACCTCCAGTGCCAGAATCAACTCCTCCAGTCCAAGTCAACTCCTCCAGTCCCAGTCAACTCCTCCATTCCGAGACAACCCCTCCAGTCCCAGAGTGAACTCCTCCAGTCCGAGTCAACTCCTCCAGTCCCAGAGTCAACACCTCCACTCCGAGACAAATCCTCCATTCCGAGTCAACTTCTCCAGTCCGAGTCAACTGCTCCAGTCCCAGTGTCAATTCCTCCAGTCCAGTGTCAGCTCTTCCCGTCCGAGTAAACTCCTCCAGTCCGAGTCAACTCCTCCAGTCCCAGAGTCAACTCCTCCAGTCCAACTCAACTCCTCCAGTCCGCGTCAACACCTCCAGTGCAATAGTCAACTCCTCCAGTACGAGTCATCTCCTGCAGTCCGATTCAACTCCTCCATTCCCAGAGTCAACTCCTCCGCCCCGAGTCAACTCCTCCAGTCCAAGAGTCAACTCCTCCAGTCCCAGAGTCAACTCCTCCAGTCCAAGAGTCATCTCCTCCAGTCCAAAGTCAACTCCTCCAGTCCAGAGTCAACTCCTCCAGTCCGATTGAACTCCTCCAGTACCAGAGTCAACTCCACCAGTCTAAGAGTCAACTCCTCCGGTCTGAGTCAACTCCTCCAGTCCAAAGTCAACACCTCCAGTCTGAGTCAACTCCTCCCGTCCGAGTCAACTCCTCCAGTCCGAGTGAAATGCTCCAGTACAAGAGTCAACTTCTCCAGTCCCAGAGTCAACTCCTCCAGTCCGAATCAACTCCTCCAGTCCGAGTCAACTCCTCCAGTCCCACAGTCAACTCCTCCAGACCGAATCAACTCCTCCAGTCCGAGTGTCAACACCTGCAGTCCAGAGTCAACTCCTCCAGGCCGAGTCAACTCCTCCAGTCCGAGTCAACTACTCCAAACCTGGAGTCAACTCCGCAAGTCCGAGTCAACTCCTCCAGTCCGAGCCAACTCCTCCAGTCCCAGAGTCAACTGCTCCAGACCCAGCGTCAACTCCTCCAGTCGGTGTCAACACCTCCAGTGCCAGAGTCAACTCCTCCAGTCCAAGTCAACACTTCCAGTCCGAGTCAAGTCCACTATTCCGAGGTAAATCCTCCAGTCCGAGTCAACTCCTCCAGTCCGAGTGTCAAATCCTCCAGTCCTAGACTCAATTCCTCAAGTCCGAGTCAACGCCTCCAGTCCGGGTCAACGCCTCCAATCCAGAGTCCACTCCTCCAATCCGAGTCAACTCCTCCACTCCGACTCAAGTCTTTAAGTCCGACCAAATTCCTCCAGTCCGAGTCAACGCCTCCAGTCCGAGTCAACTCCTCCATTCCGAGTCAACTCCTCCAGTCCAGAGTCATCTCCTCCTGTCTGTGTCAAGTCTTCCAGTCCCAGAGTCAACTCCACCAGACCCAGAGTCAACTCCTCCAGTCCGAGTCAACTCCTCCAGTCCAAGAATCATCTCCTCCAATCCCAGAGACAACTCCTCCAGACCCAGCGTCAACTCCTCCTGTCTGTGTCAAAACCTCCAGTGCCAGTGTCTACTCCTCCAGACCCAGTGTCATCTCCGCCAGTCTGTGTCAACTCCTCCATTCCGACTCAAGTCCTTCAGTCCGACCAAATTCCTCCAGTCTGAGTCAACACCTCCAGTCCCAGAGTCAACTCCTCCAGACCCAGAGTCAACTCCTCCAGACCCAGCGTCAACTCCTCCAGTCTGTGTCAACACCTCCAGTGCCAGAATCAACTCCTCCAGTCCAAGTCAACTCCTCCAGTCCCAGTCAACTCCTCCATTCCGAGACAACCCCTCCAGTCCCAGAGTGAACTCCTCCAGTCCGAGTCAACTCCTCCAGTCCCAGAGTCAACACCTCCACTCCGAGACAAATCCTCCATTCCGAGTCAACTTCTCCAGTCCGAGTCAACTGCTCCAGTCCCAGTGTCAATTCCTCCAGTCCAGTGTCAGCTCTTCCCGTCCGAGTAAACTCCTCCAATCCGAGTCAACTCCTCCAGTCCCAGAGTCAACTCCTCCAGTCCAACTCAACTCCTCCAGTCCGCGTCAACACCTCCAGTGCAATAGTCAACTCCTCCAGTACGAGTCATCTCCTGCAGTCCGATTCAACTCCTCCATTCCCAGAGTCAACTCCTCCGCCCCGAGTCAACTCCTCCAGTCCAAGAGTCAACTCCTCCAGTCCCAGAGTCAACTCCTCCAGTCCAAGAGTCATCTCCTCCAGTCCAAAGTCAACTCCTCCAGTCCAGAGTCAACTCCTCCAGTCCGATTGAACTCCTCCAGTACCAGAGTCAACTCCACCAGTCAAAGAGTCAACTCCTCCGGTCTGAGTCAACTCCTCCAGTCCAAAGTCAACACCTCCAGTCTGAGTCAACTCCTCCCGTCCGAGTCAACTCCTCCAGTCCGAGTCAACTACTCCAAACCTGGAGTCAACTCCGCAAGTCCGAGTCAACTCCTCCAGTCCGAGCCAACTCCTCCAGTCCCAGAGTCAACTGCTCCAGACCCAGCGTCAACTCCTCCAGTCGGTGTCAACACCTCCAGTGCCAGAGTCAACTCCTCCAGTCCAAGTCAACACTTCCAGTCCGAGTCAAGTCCACTATTCCGAGGTAAATCCTCCAGTCCGAGTCAACTCCTCCAGTCCGAGTGTCAAATCCTCCAGTCCTAGACTCAATTCCTCAAGTCCGAGTCAACGCCTCCAGTCCGGGTCAACGCCTCCAATCCAGAGTCCACTCCTCTAATCCGAGTCAACTCCTCCACTCCGACTCAAGTCTTTAAGTCCGACCAAATTCCTCCAGTCCGAGTCAACGCCTCCAGTCCGAGTCAACTCCTCCATTCCGAGTCAACTCCTCCAGTCCAGAGTCATCTCCTCCAATCCCAGAGACAACTCCTCCAGACCCAGCGTCAACTCCTCCTGTCTGTGTCAAAACCTCCAGTGCCAGTGTCTACTCCTCCAGACCCAGTGTCATCTCCGCCAGTCTGTGTCAACTCCTCCATTCCGACTCAAGTCCTTCAGTCCGACCAATTTTCTCCAGTCTGAGTCAACACCTCCAGTCCCAGAGTCAACTCCTCCAGACCCAGAGTCAACTCCTCCAGACCCAGCGTCAACTCCTCCAGTCTGTGTCAACACCTCCAGTGCCAGAATCAACTCCTCCAGTCCAAGTCAACTCCTCCAGTCCCAGTCAACTCCTCCATTCCGAGACAACCCCTCCAGTCCCAGAGTGAACTCCTCCAGTCCGAGTCAACTCCTCCAGTCCCAGAGTCAACACCTCCACTCCGAGACAAATCCTCCATTCCGAGTCAACTTCTCCAGTCCGAGTCAACTGCTCCAGTCCCAGTGTCAATTCCTCCAGTCCAGTGTCAGCTCTTCCCGTCCGAGTAAACTCCTCCAATCCGAGTCAACTCCTCCAGTCCCAGAGTCAACTCCTCCAGTCCAACTCAACTCCTCCAGTCCGCGTCAACACCTCCAGTGCAATAGTCAACTCCTCCAGTACGAGTCATCTCCTGCAGTCCGATTCAACTCCTCCATTCCCAGAGTCAACTCCTCCGCCCCGAGTCAACTCCTCCAGTCCAAGAGTCAACTCCTCCAGTCCCAGAGTCAACTCCTCCAGTCCAAGAGTCATATCCTCCAGTCCAAAGTCAACTCCTCCAGTCCAGAGTCAACTCCTCCAGTCCGATTGAACTCCTCCAGTACCAGAGTCAACTCCACCAGTCAAAGAGTCAACTCCTCCGGTCTGAGTCAACTCCTCCAGTCCAAAGTCAACACCTCCAGTCTGAGTCAACTCCTCCCGTCCGAGTCAACTCCTCCAGTCCGAGTCAACTACTCCAAACCTGGAGTCAACTCCGCAAGTCCGAGTCAACTCCTCCAGTCCGAGCCAACTCCTCCAGTCCCAGAGTCAACTGCTCCAGACCCAGCGTCAACTCCTCCAGTCGGTGTCAACACCTCCAGTGCCAGAGTCAACTCCTCCAGTCCAAGTCAACACTTCCAGTCCGAGTCAAGTCCACTATTCCGAGGTAAATCCTCCAGTCCGAGTCAACTCCTCCAGTCCGAGTGTCAAATCCTCCAGTCCTAGACTCAATTCCTCAAGTCCGAGTCAACGCCTCCAGTCCGGGTCAACGCCTCCAATCCAGAGTCCACTCCTCCAATCCGAGTCAACTCCTCCACTCCGACTCAAGTCTTTAAGTCCGACCAAATTCCTCCAGTCCGAGTCAACACCTCCAGTCCCAGAGTCAACTCCTCCAGACCCAGAGTCAACTCCTCCAGACCCAGCGTCAACTCCTCCAGTCTGTGTCAACACCTCCAGTGCCAGAATCAACTCCTCCAGTCCAAGTCAACTCCTCCAGTCCCAGTCAACTCCTCCATTCCGAGACAACCCCTCCAGTCCCAGAGTGAACTCCTCCAGTCCGAGTCAACTCCTCCAGTCCCAGAGTCAACACCTCCACTCCGAGACAAATCCTCCATTCCGAGTCAACTTCTCCAGTCCGAGTCAACTGCTCCAGTCCCAGTGTCAATTCCTCCAGTCCAGTGTCAGCTCTTCCCGTCCGAGTAAACTCCTCCAATCCGAGTCAACTCCTCCAGTCCCAGAGTCAACTCCTCCAGTCCAACTCAACTCCTCCAGTCCGCGTCAACACCTCCAGTGCAATAGTCAACTCCTCCAGTACGAGTCATCTCCTGCAGTCCGATTCAACTCCTCCATTCCCAGAGTCAACTCCTCCGCCCCGAGTCAACTCCTCCAGTCCAAGAGTCAACTCCTCCAGTCCCAGAGTCAACTCCTCCAGTCCAAGAGTCATCTCCTCCAGTCCAAAGTCAACTCCTCCAGTCCAGAGTCAACTCCTCCAGTCCGATTGAACTCCTCCAGTACCAGAGTCAACTCCACCAGTCAAAGAGTCAACTCCTCCGGTCTGAGTCAACTCCTCCAGTCCAAAGTCAACACCTCCAGTCTGAGTCAACTCCTCCCGTCCGAGTCAACTCCTCCAGTCCGAGTCAACTACTCCAAACCTGGAGTCAACTCCGCAAGTCCGAGTCAACTCCTCCAGTCCGAGCCAACTCCTCCAGTCCCAGAGTCAACTGCTCCAGACCCAGCGTCAACTCCTCCAGTCGGTGTCAACACCTCCAGTGCCAGAGTCAACTCCTCCAGTCCAAGTCAACACTTCCAGTCCGAGTCAAGTCCACTATTCCGAGGTAAATCCTCCAGTCCGAGTCAACTCCTCCAGTCCGAGTGTCAAATCCTCCAGTCCTAGACTCAATTCCTCAAGTCCGAGTCAACGCCTCCAGTCCGGGTCAACGCCTCCAATCCAGAGTCCACTCCTCCAATCCGAGTCAACTCCTCCACTCCGACTCAAGTCTTTAAGTCCGACCAAATTCCTCCAGTCCGAGTCAACGCCTCCAGTCCGAGTCAACTCCTCCATTCCGAGTCAACTCCTCCAGTCCAGAGTCATCTCCTCCTGTCTGTGTCAAGTCTTCCAGTCCCAGAGTCAACTCCACCAGACCCAGAGTCAACTCCTCCAGTCCGAGTCAACTCCTCCAGTCCAAGAATCATCTCCTCCAATCCCAGAGACAACTCCTCCAGACCCAGCGTCAACTCCTCCTGTCTGTGTCAAAACCTCCAGTGCCAGTGTCTACTCCTCCAGACCCAGTGTCATCTCCGCCAGTCTGTGTCAACTCCTCCATTCCGACTCAAGTCCTTCAGTCCGACCAAATTCCTCCAGTCTGAGTCAACACCTCCAGTCCCAGAGTCAACTCCTCCAGACCCAGAGTCAACTCCTCCAGACCCAGCGTCAACTCCTCCAGTCTGTGTCAACACCTCCAGTGCCAGAATCAACTCCTCCAGTCCAAGTCAACTCCTCCAGTCCCAGTCAACTCCTCCATTCCGAGACAACCCCTCCAGTCCCAGAGTGAACTCCTCCAGTCCGAGTCAACTCCTCCAGTCCCAGAGTCAACACCTCCACTCCGAGACAAATCCTCCATTCCGAGTCAACTTCTCCAGTCCGAGTCAACTGCTCCAGTCCCAGTGTCAATTCCTCCAGTCCAGTGTCAGCTCTTCCCGTCCGAGTAAACTCCTCCAATCCGAGTCAACTCCTCCAGTCCCAGAGTCAACTCCTCCAGTCCAACTCAACTCCTCCAGTCCGCGTCAACACCTCCAGTGCAATAGTCAACTCCTCCAGTACGAGTCATCTCCTGCAGTCCGATTCAACTCCTCCATTCCCAGAGTCAACTCCTCCGCCCCGAGTCAACTCCTCCAGTCCAAGAGTCAACTCCTCCAGTCCCAGAGTCAACTCCTCCAGTCCAAGAGTCATCTCCTCCAGTCCAAAGTCAACTCCTCCAGTCCAGAGTCAACTCCTCCAGTCCGATTGAACTCCTCCAGTACCAGAGTCAACTCCACCAGTCAAAGAGTCAACTCCTCCGGTCTGAGTCAACTCCTCCAGTCCAAAGTCAACACCTCCAGTCTGAGTCAACTCCTCCCGTCCGAGTCAACTCCTCCAGTCCGAGTCAACTACTCCAAACCTGGAGTCAACTCCGCAAGTCCGAGTCAACTCCTCCAGTCCGAGCCAACTCCTCCAGTCCCAGAGTCAACTGCTCCAGACCCAGCGTCAACTCCTCCAGTCGGTGTCAACACCTCCAGTGCCAGAGTCAACTCCTCCAGTCCAAGTCAACACTTCCAGTCCGAGTCAAGTCCACTATTCCGAGGTAAATCCTCCAGTCCGAGTCAACTCCTCCAGTCCGAGTGTCAAATCCTCCAGTCCTAGACTCAATTCCTCAAGTCCGAGTCAACGCCTCCAGTCCGGGTCAACGCCTCCAATCCAGAGTCCACTCCTCCAATCCGAGTCAACTCCTCCACTCCGACTCAAGTCTTTAAGTCCGACCAAATTCCTCCAGTCCGAGTCAACGCCTCCAGTCCGAGTCAACTCCTCCATTCCGAGTCAACTCCTCCAGTCCAGAGTCATCTCCTCCTGTCTGTGTCAAGTCTTCCAGTCCCAGAGTCAACTCCACCAGACCCAGAGTCAACTCCTCCAGTCCGAGTCAACTCCTCCAGTCCAAGAATCATCTCCTCCAATCCCAGAGACAACTCCTCCAGACCCAGCGTCAACTCCTCCTGTCTGTGTCAAAACCTCCAGTGCCAGTGTCTACTCCTCCAGACCCAGTGTCATCTCCGCCAGTCTGTGTCAACTCCTCCATTCCGACTCAAGTCCTTCAGTCCGACCAAATTCCTCCAGTCTGAGTCAACACCTCCAGTCCCAGAGTCAACTCCTCCAGACCCAGAGTCAACTCCTCCAGACCCAGCGTCAACTCCTCCAGTCTGTGTCAACACCTCCAGTGCCAGAATCAACTCCTCCAGTCCAAGTCAACTCCTCCAGTCCCAGTCAACTCCTCCATTCCGAGACAACCCCTCCAGTCCCAGAGTGAACTCCTCCAGTCCGAGTCAACTCCTCCAGTCCCAGAGTCAACACCTCCACTCCGAGACAAATCCTCCATTCCGAGTCAACTTCTCCAGTCCGAGTCAACTGCTCCAGTCCCAGTGTCAATTCCTCCAGTCCAGTGTCAGCTCTTCCCGTCCGAGTAAACTCCTCCAATCCGAGTCAACTCCTCCAGTCCCAGAGTCAACTCCTCCAGTCCAACTCAACTCCTCCAGTCCGCGTCAACACCTCCAGTGCAATAGTCAACTCCTCCAGTACGAGTCATCTCCTGCAGTCCGATTCAACTCCTCCATTCCCAGAGTCAACTCCTCCGCCCCGAGTCAACTCCTCCAGTCCAAGAGTCAACTCCTCCAGTCCCAGAGTCAACTCCTCCAGTCCAAGAGTCATCTCCTCCAGTCCAAAGTCAACTCCTCCAGTCCAGAGTCAACTCCTCCAGTCCGATTGAACTCCTCCAGTACCAGAGTCAACTCCACCAGTCAAAGAGTCAACTCCTCCGGTCTGAGTCAACTCCTCCAGTCCAAAGTCAACACCTCCAGTCTGAGTCAACTCCTCCCGTCCGAGTCAACTCCTCCAGTCCGAGTCAACTACTCCAAACCTGGAGTCAACTCCGCAAGTCCGAGTCAACTCCTCCAGTCCGAGCCAACTCCTCCAGTCCCAGAGTCAACTGCTCCAGACCCAGCGTCAACTCCTCCAGTCGGTGTCAACACCTCCAGTGCCAGAGTCAACTCCTCCAGTCCAAGTCAACACTTCCAGTCCGAGTCAAGTCCACTATTCCGAGGTAAATCCTCCAGTCCGAGTCAACTCCTCCAGTCCGAGTGTCAAATCCTCCAGTCCTAGACTCAATTCCTCAAGTCCGAGTCAACGCCTCCAGTCCGGGTCAACGCCTCCAATCCAGAGTCCACTCCTCCAATCCGAGTCAACTCCTCCACTCCGACTCAAGTCTTTAAGTCCGACCAAATTCCTCCAGTCCGAGTCAACGCCTCCAGTCCGAGTCAACTCCTCCATTCCGAGTCAACTCCTCCAGTCCAGAGTCATCTCCTCCTGTCTGTGTCAAGTCTTCCAGTCCCAGAGTCAACTCCACCAGACCCAGAGTCAACTCCTCCAGTCCGAGTCAACTCCTCCAGTCCAAGAATCATCTCCTCCAATCCCAGAGACAACTCCTCCAGACCCAGCGTCAACTCCTCCTGTCTGTGTCAAAACCTCCAGTGCCAGTGTCTACTCCTCCAGACCCAGTGTCATCTCCGCCAGTCTGTGTCAACTCCTCCATTCCGACTCAAGTCCTTCAGTCCGACCAAATTCCTCCAGTCTGAGTCAACACCTCCAGTCCCAGAGTCAACTCCTCCAGACCCAGAGTCAACTCCTCCAGACCCAGCGTCAACTCCTCCAGTCTGTGTCAACACCTCCAGTGCCAGAATCAACTCCTCCAGTCCAAGTCAACTCCTCCAGTCCCAGTCAACTCCTCCATTCCGAGACAACCCCTCCAGTCCCAGAGTGAACTCCTCCAGTCCGAGTCAACTCCTCCAGTCCCAGAGTCAACACCTCCACTCCGAGACAAATCCTCCATTCCGAGTCAACTTCTCCAGTCCGAGTCAACTGCTCCAGTCCCAGTGTCAATTCCTCCAGTCCAGTGTCAGCTCTTCCCGTCCGAGTAAACTCCTCCAATCCGAGTCAACTCCTCCAGTCCCAGAGTCAACTCCTCCAGTCCAACTCAACTCCTCCAGTCCGCGTCAACACCTCCAGTGCAATAGTCAACTCCTCCAGTACGAGTCATCTCCTGCAGTCCGATTCAACTCCTCCATTCCCAGAGTCAACTCCTCCGCCCCGAGTCAACTCCTCCAGTCCAAGAGTCAACTCCTCCAGTCCCAGAGTCAACTCCTCCAGTCCAAGAGTCATCTCCTCCAGTCCAAAGTCAACTCCTCCAGTCCAGAGTCAACTCCTCCAGTCCGATTGAACTCCTCCAGTACCAGAGTCAACTCCACCAGTCAAAGAGTCAACTCCTCCGGTCTGAGTCAACTCCTCCAGTCCAAAGTCAACACCTCCAGTCTGAGTCAACTCCTCCCGTCCGAGTCAACTCCTCCAGTCCGAGTCAACTACTCCAAACCTGGAGTCAACTCCGCAAGTCCGAGTCAACTCCTCCAGTCCGAGCCAACTCCTCCAGTCCCAGAGTCAACTGCTCCAGACCCAGCGTCAACTCCTCCAGTCGGTGTCAACACCTCCAGTGCCAGAGTCAACTCCTCCAGTCCAAGTCAACACTTCCAGTCCGAGTCAAGTCCACTATTCCGAGGTAAATCCTCCAGTCCGAGTCAACTCCTCCAGTCCGAGTGTCAAATCCTCCAGTCCTAGACTCAATTCCTCAAGTCCGAGTCAACGCCTCCAGTCCGGGTCAACGCCTCCAATCCAGAGTCCACTCCTCCAATCCGAGTCAACTCCTCCACTCCGACTCAAGTCTTTAAGTCCGACCAAATTCCTCCAGTCCGAGTCAACGCCTCCAGTCCGAGTCAACTCCTCCATTCCGAGTCAACTCCTCCAGTCCAGAGTCATCTCCTCCTGTCTGTGTCAAGTCTTCCAGTCCCAGAGTCAACTCCACCAGACCCAGAGTCAACTCCTCCAGTCCGAGTCAACTCCTCCAGTCCAAGAATCATCTCCTCCAATCCCAGAGACAACTCCTCCAGACCCAGCGTCAACTCCTCCTGTCTGTGTCAAAACCTCCAGTGCCAGTGTCTACTCCTCCAGACCCAGTGTCATCTCCGCCAGTCTGTGTCAACTCCTCCATTCCGACTCAAGTCCTTCAGTCCGACCAAATTCCTCCAGTCTGAGTCAACACCTCCAGTCCCAGAGTCAACTCCTCCAGACCCAGAGTCAACTCCTCCAGACCCAGCGTCAACTCCTCCAGTCTGTGTCAACACCTCCAGTGCCAGAATCAACTCCTCCAGTCCAAGTCAACTCCTCCAGTCCCAGTCAACTCCTCCATTCCGAGACAACCCCTCCAGTCCCAGAGTGAACTCCTCCAGTCCGAGTCAACTCCTCCAGTCCCAGAGTCAACACCTCCACTCCGAGACAAATCCTCCATTCCGAGTCAACTTCTCCAGTCCGAGTCAACTGCTCCAGTCCCAGTGTCAATTCCTCCAGTCCAGTGTCAGCTCTTCCCGTCCGAGTAAACTCCTCCAATCCGAGTCAACTCCTCCAGTCCCAGAGTCAACTCCTCCAGTCCAACTCAACTCCTCCAGTCCGCGTCAACACCTCCAGTGCAATAGTCAACTCCTCCAGTACGAGTCATCTCCTGCAGTCCGATTCAACTCCTCCATTCCCAGAGTCAACTCCTCCGCCCCGAGTCAACTCCTCCAGTCCAAGAGTCAACTCCTCCAGTCCCAGAGTCAACTCCTCCAGTCCAAGAGTCATATCCTCCAGTCCAAAGTCAACTCCTCCAGTCCAGAGTCAACTCCTCCAGTCCGATTGAACTCCTCCAGTACCAGAGTCAACTCCACCAGTCAAAGAGTCAACTCCTCCGGTCTGAGTCAACTCCTCCAGTCCAAAGTCAACACCTCCAGTCTGAGTCAACTCCTCCCGTCCGAGTCAACTCCTCCAGTCCGAGTGAAATGCTCCAGTACAAGAGTCAACTTCTCCAGTCCCAGAGTCAACTCCTCCAGTCCGAATCAACTCCTCCAGTCCGAGTCAACTCCTCCAGTCCCACAGTCAACTCCTCCAGACCGAATCAACTCCTCCAGTCCGAGTGTCAACACCTGCAGTCCAGAGTCAACTCCTCCAGGCCGAGTCAACTCCTCCAGTCCGAGTCAACTACTCCAAACCTGGAGTCAACTCCGCAAGTCCGAGTCAACTCCTCCAGTCCGAGCCAACTCCTCCAGTCCCAGAGTCAACTGCTCCAGACCCAGCGTCAACTCCTCCAGTCGGTGTCAACACCTCCAGTGCCAGAGTCAACTCCTCCAGTCCAAGTCAACACTTCCAGTCCGAGTCAAGTCCACTATTCCGAGGTAAATCCTCCAGTCCGAGTCAACTCCTCCAGTCCGAGTGTCAAATCCTCCAGTCCTAGAGTCAATTCCTCAAGTCCGAGTCAACGCCTCCAGTCCGGGTCAACGCCTCCAATCCAGAGTCAACTCCTCCAATCCGAGTCAACTCCTCCACTCCGACTCAAGTCTTTAAGTCCGACCAAATTCCTCCAGTCCGAGTCAACGCCTCCAGTCCGAGTCAACTCCTCAATTCCGAGTCAACCCCTCCAGTCCCAGAGTGAACTCTTCCAGTCCGAGTCAACTTCTCCAGACCCAGAGTCAACACCTCCACTCCGAGTCAAATCCTCCATTCCGAGTCAATTTCTCCAGTCCGAGTCAACTCCTCCAGTCCCAGTGTCAATTCCTCCAGTCCCAGTGTCCGCTCTTCCCGTCCGAGTAAACTCCTCCAGTCCGAGTCAACTCCTCCAGTCCCGGAGTCAACTCCTCCAGTTCAACTCAACTCCTCCAGTCAGTGTCAACACCTCCAGTGCAATAGTCAACTCCTCCAGTCCGAGTCAACTCCTCCAGTCCGAGTGTCAAACCCTCCAGTTCCAGAGTCAATTCCTCCAGTCCGAGTCAATGCCTCAAATCCAGAGTGCACTCCTCCAATCCGAGGCAACTCCCCCTCTCCGAGTCAACTCCTTCAGTCTGAGTCAACTCCTCCAGTCCAAGATTCAACTCCACCAATCCGAGTCAACTCCTCCACTCCGACTCAAGTCCTTCAGTCCAACCAAATTCCTCCAGTCTGAGTCAACTCCTCCAGTCCGAGTCAACTCCTGCAGTCCCACTGTCAACTCCTCCAGTCCGAGTCAACTCCTCCAGTCCCAGTCAACTCCTCCAGTCCGAGACAACTTCTCCTGTCCCACTGTTCACTCCTCCAGTCCGAGTCAACTCATCCAGTCCCAGTCAACTCCTCCAGACACAGAGTCAACTCCTCCAGTCCGAGTCAACTCCCCCAGTCCCAGAGTCAACTCCTCCAGTCCGAGTCAACTCTTCCAGTCCCAGTGTCAACTCCTCCAGTCTGAGTCAACTACCCCAGTCCCTGAGTCATCTCCTCCAGACCGAGTCAACTCCTCCAGCCCCAGAGGCAACTCCGCCAGTCCGAGTCAACTCCTCCAGACCCAGAGTCATTTCCTCCAGTCCGAGTGAACTCCCCGAATCCCTGAGTCATCTCCTACATTCCAAGTCAACTCCTCCAGTCGAAGAGTCAACTCCTCCAGTCTGAGTCAACTCCTCCAGTCTCAGTCAACTCCTCCAGTCCGAGTCAACGCCTCCAGTCCAGAGTCTACTCCTCCAGTCTGAGTCAACTCCTCCAGTCCCAGAGTCATCTCCTCCAGTCCGAGTCAACTCCTCCAGTCCCAGAGGCATCTGCTCCAGTCCAAGTCAAGATGTCCAGACCCAGAGTCAACTCCTCCAGTCCGAGTCAACTCCCCGAGTCCCTGAGTCATCTACTACAGTCCAAGTCAAGTCCTCCAGTCCGAGTCAACTCCATCATTCCGAGTCAACACCTCCAGTCCCAGAGTCAACTTCCCCAGTCCCAGAGTCAACTCCTCCAATCCGAGTCAACTCCTCCAGTCCGAGTGATCTCCTCCAGTCCCAGAGTCAACTCCTCCAGTCACAGAGACAACTTTTCCAGTCCGAGTCAACTCCTCCAATCCCAGTCAACTCCTCCAGTCCGAGACAACTTCTCCTGTCCCACTGTCAACTCCTCCAGTCCGAGTCAACTCATCCAGTCCCAGTCAACTCCTCCAGACACAGAGTCAACTCCTCCAGTCTGACTCAACTCCCCCAGTCCCTGAGTCATCTCCTCCAGTCCGAGTCAACTCCTCCAGTCCCAGAGTCAACCCTCCAGTCCGAGTCAACTACCCCAGTCCCTGAGTCATCTCCTCCAGACCGAGTCAACTCCTCCAGCCACAGAGGCAACTCCTCCAGTCCGAGTCAACTCCTCCAGCCCCAGAGTCAATTCCTCCAGTCCGAGTGAACTCCCCGAATCCCTGAGTCATCTCCTACATTCCAAGTCAACTCCTCCAGTCGAAGAGTCAACTCCTCCAGTCCGAGTCAACTCCTCCAGTCCCAGTCAACTCCTCCAGTCCGAGTCAACGCCTCCAGTCCAGAGTCAACTCCTCCAGTCTGACTCAACTCCCCCAGTCCCTGAGTCATCTCCTCCAGTCCGAGTCAACTCCTCCAGTCCCAGAGTCAACCCTCCAGTCCGAGTCAACTACCCCAGTCCCTGAGTCATCTCCTCCAGACCGAGTCAACTCCTCCAGCCACAGAGGCAACTCCTCCAGTCCGAGTCAACTCCTCCAGCCCCAGAGTCAATTCCTCCAGTCCGAGTGAACTCCCCGAATCCCTGAGTCATCTCCTACATTCCAAGTCAACTCCTCCAGTCGAAGAGTCAACTCCTCCAGTCCGAGTCAACTCCTCCAGTCCCAGTCAACTCCTCCAGTCCGAGTCAACGCCTCCAGTCCAGAGTCAACTCCTCCAGTCCGAGTCAACTCCTCCAGTCCAAGTCAACTCCTCCAGTCCCAGTCAACGCCTCAAGTCCAGAGTCAACTCCTCCAGTCCGAGTCAACTCCTCCAGTCCCTGAGTCATCTCCTCCAGTCCGAGTCAACTCCTCCAGTCCCAGAGGCAACTGCTCCAGTCCAAGTCAAGTCCTTCAGACCCAGAGTCAACTCCTCCAGTCCGAGTCAACTCCCCGAGTCCCTGAGTCATCTCCTACAGTCCAAGTCAACTCCTCCAGTCCAAGAGTCAACTCGTCCAGTCCAAGTCACTCCTCCAGTCCCAGTCAACTCCTCCAGTCCGAGTAAACTCCTCCAGTCCCAGAGTCAACTCCTCCAGTCCAAGTCAACGCCTCCAGTCCAGAGTCAACTCCTCCAGTCCGAGTCAACTCCCGCTGTCCAAGTCAACTCCTCCAGTCCCAGAGGCAATCCCGCCAGTCCGAGTAAACTCCTCCAGTCCCAGAGTCAACTTCTCTAGTCCGAGTCAACTCCATCATTCCGAGTCAACACCTCCAGTCCCAGAGTCAACTCCTTCAGTCTGAGTCAACTCCTCCAGTCCAGTGTCAACTCCTCCAGTCCCAGAGACAACTCCACCAGACCCAGAGTCAACTCCTCCATTCCCAGTCAACTCCTCCATTCCGAGACAACCCCTCCAGTCCCAGAGTGAACTCCTCCAGTCCGAGTCAACTCCTCCAGTCCCAGAGTCAACACCTCCACTCCGAGATAAATCCTCCATTCCGAGTCAACTTCTCCAGTCCGAGTCAACTCCTCCAGTCCCAGTGTCAATTCCTCCAGTCCAGTGTCAGCTCTGCCCGTCCGAGTAAACTCCTCCAGTCCGAGTCAACTCCTCCAGTCCCAGAGTCAACTCCTCCAGTCCAACTCAACTCCTCCAGTCCGCGTCAACACCTCCACTGCAATAGTCAACTCCTCCAGTCTGAGTCATCTCCTGCAGTCCGATTCAACTCCTCCGTTCCCAGAGTCAACTCCTCCGCCCCGAGTCAACTCCTCCAGTCCAAGAGTCAACTCCTCCTGTCCCAGAGTCAACTCCTCCAGTCCAAGAGTCATCTCCTCCAGTCCAAAGTCAACTCCTCCAGTCCGAGCCAACTCCTCCAATCCCAGAGTCAACTGCTCCAGTCCCAGAGTCAACTGCTCCAGACCCAGCGTCAACTCCTCCAGTCGGTGTCAACACCTCCAGTGCCAGAGTCAACTCCTCCAGTCCAAGTCAACACTTCCAGTCCGAGTCAAGTCCACTATTCCGAGGCAAATCCTCCAGTCCGAGTGTCAAATCCTCCAGTCCTAGAGTCAATTCCTCCAATCCGGGTCAACGCCTCCAATCCAGAGTCAACTCCTCCAATCCGAGTCAACTCCTCCACTCCGACTCAAGTCCTTCCGTCCGACCAAATTCCTCCAGTCCGAGTCAACGCCTCCAGTCCGAGTCAACTCCTCCATTCCGAGTCAACCCCTCCAGTCCCAGAGTGAACTCTTCCAGTCCGAGTCAACTTCTCCAGACCCAGCGTCAACTCCTCCAGTCGGTGTCAACACCTCCAGTGCCAGAGTCAACTCCTCCAGTCCAAGTCAACACTTCCAGTCCGAGTCAAGTCCACTATTCCGAGGCAAATCCTCCAGTCCGAGTGTCAAATCCTCCAGTCCTAGAGTCAATTCCTCCAATCCGGGTCAACGCCTCCAATCCAGAGTCAACTCCTCCAATCCGAGTCAACTCCTCCACTCCGACTCAAGTCCTTCCGTCCGACCAAATTCCTCCAGTCCGAGTCAACGCCTCCAGTCCGAGTCAACTCCTCCATTCCGAGTCAACCCCTCCAGTCCCAGAGTGAACTCTTCCAGTCCGAGTCAACTTCTCCAGACCCAGAGTCAACACCTCCACTCCGAGTCAAATCCTCCATTCCGAGTCAACTTCTCCAATCCGAGGCAACTCCTCCAGTCCGATTGAACTCATCCAGTACCAGAGTCAACTCCACCAGTCCAAGAGTCAACTCCTGCGGTCTGAGTCAACTCCTCCAGTCCAAAGTCAACTCCTCCAGTCTGAGTCAACACCTCCAGTCTGAGTCAACTCCTCCAGTCCGAGTGAACTCCTCCAGTACAACAGTCAACCTCTCCAGTCAGAGTCAACTCCCCGAATCCCTGAGTCATCTAATACAGTCCAAGTCAAGTCCTCCAGTCCGAGTCAACTCCATCATTCCGAGTCAACACCTCCAGTCCCAGAGTCAACTCCTCCAATCCGAGACAACTGCTCCAGTCCGAGTGAACTCCTCCAGTCCCAGAGTCAACTCCTCCAGTCACAGAGACAAATTCTCCAGTCCGAGTCAACTCCTCCAGTCCCAGTCAACTCCTCCAGTCCGAGACAACTTCTCCTGTCCCACTGTCAACTCCTCCAGTCCGAGTCAACTCATCCAGTCCAAGTCAACTCCTCCAGACACAGAGTCAACTCCTCCAGTCTGAGTCAACTCCCCCAGTCCCTGAGTCAACTCCTCTTGTCCCAGTGTCAACTCCTCCAGTCTGAGTCAACTACCCCAGTCCCTGAGTCATCTCCTCCAAACCGAGTCAACTCCTCCAGCCCCAGCGGCAACTCCTCCAGTCCGAGTCAACTCCTCCAGACCCAGAGTCAATTCCTCCAGTCTGAGTGAAATCCCCGAATCCCTGAGTCATCTCCTACATTCCAAGTCAACTCCTCCAGTCGAAGAGTCAACTCCTCCAGTCTGAGTCAACTCCTCCAGTCCCAGTCAACTCCTCCAGTCCGAGTCAACGCCTCCAGTCCAGAGTCAACTCCTCCAGTCCGAGTCAACTCCTCCAATCACTGAGTCATCTCCTCCAGTCCGAGTCAACTCCTCCAGTCCCAGAGGCAACTGCTCCAGTCCAAGTCAAGTCGTCCAGACCCAGAGTCAACTCCTCCAGTCCGAGTCAACTCCCCGAGTCCCTGAGTCATCTCCTACAGTCCAAGCCAACTCCTCCAGTCCAAGAGTCAACTCGTCCAGTCTGAGTCAACTCCTCCAGTCCGAGTGAACTCCTCCAGTACAACAGTCAACTTCTCCAGTCCGAGTCAACTCCCCGAATCCCTGAGTCATCTTCTACAGTCCAAGTCAAGTCATCCAGTCCGAGTCAACTCCATCATTCCGAGTCAACACCTCCAGTCCCAGAGTCAACTCCCCCAGTCCCAGAGTCAACTCCTCAAATCCGAATCAACTCCTCCAGTCCGAGTGAACTCCTCCAGACCCAGAGTCAACTCCTCCAGTCACAGAGACAACTTCTCCAGTCCGAGTCAACTCCTCCAATCCCAGTCAACTCCTCCAGTCCGAGACTACTTCTCCTGTCCCACTGTCAACTCCTCCAGTCCGAGTCAACTCCCCCAGTCCCTGAGTCATCTCTTCCAGTCCAAGTCAACTCCTCCAGTGCCAGAGTCAACTCCTCCAGTCCAAGTCAACACTTCCAGTCCAAGTCAAGTCCACTATTCCGAGGCAAATCCTCCAGTCCGAGTCAACTCCTCCAGTCCGAGTGTCAAATCCTCCAGTCCGAGAGTCAATTCCTCCAGTCCGAGTCAACGCCTCCAGTCCGGGTCAACGCCTCCAATCCAGAGTCAAATCCTCCAATCCGAGTCAACTCTCCCTGTCCGAGTCAACTCCTTCAGTCTGAGTCAACTCCTCCAGTCCAAGAGTCAACGCCTCCAATCCGAGTCAACTCCTCCACTCTGACTCAAGTCTTTAAGTCCGACCAAATTCCTCCAGTCCGAGTCAACGCCTCCAGTCCGAGTCAACTCCTCCATTCCGAGTCAACCCCTCCAGTCCCAGAGTGAACTCTTCCAGTCCGAGTCAACTTCTCCAGACCCAGAGTCAACACCTCCACTCCGAGTCAAATCCTCCATTCCGAGTCAATTTCTCCAGTCCGAGTCAACTCCTCCATTCCCAGTGTCAATTCCTCCAGTCCCAGTGTCCGCTCTTCCCGTCAGAGTAAACTCCTCCAGTCCGAGTCAACTCCTCCAGTCCCAGAGTCAACTCCTCCAGTTCAACTCAACTCCTCCAGTCCGTGTCAATACCTCCAGTGCAATAGTCAACTCGCCAGTCCGAGTCAACTCCTCCAGTCCGAGTCAACTCCTCCAGTCCCAGAGTCAACTCCTCCAGTTCAACTCAACTCCTCCAGTCCGTGTCAACACCTCCAGTGCAATAGTCAACTCGCAAGTCCGAGTCAACTCCTCCAGTCCGAGTCAACGCCTCCAATCCAGAGTGCACACCTCCAATCCGAGGCATCTCCCCCTGTCCGAGTCAACTCCTTCAGTCTGAGTCAACTCCTCCAGTCCAAGAGTCAACTCCTCCAATCCGAGTCAACTCCTCCACTCCGACTCAAGTCCTTCAGTCCAACCAAATTCCTCCAGTCTGAGTCAACTCCTCCTGTCCCAGAGTCAACTCTTCCAGACCCAGCGTCAACTCCTCCAGTCTGTGTCAACACCTCCAGTGCCAGAGTCAACTCCTCCAGTCCAAGTCAACCCCTCCAGGCCTAGAGTGAACACCTCCAGTCCGAGTCAACTCCTCCAGTCCCAGAGTCAACACCTCCACTCCGAGACAAATCCTCCATTCCGAGTCAACTTCTCCAGTCCGAGTGAACTCCTCCAGTCACGGAGTCAACTCCTCCACTCTGAGTCAACTCCTGCAGTCCCAGAGTCAACTCCTCCAGTCCTAGTCAACTCCTCCAGTCCCAGAGTCAACTCCTACAGTCCCAGAGACAACTCCTCCAGTCCCAGTCAACTCCTCCAGACCCAGAGTCAACTCCTCCAGTCCGAGTCAACGCCCCCAGTCCCAGAGTCAACTCCACCAGTCCAAGAGTCAACTCCTCCGGTCTGAGTCAACTCCTCCAGTCCGAGTGAACTCCTCCAGTACAAGAGTCAACTTCTCCAGTCCGAGTCAACTCCCCGAATCCCTGAGTCATCTCCTACAGTCCAAGTCAAGTCCTCCAGTCCGAGTCAACTCCATCATTCCGAGTCAACACCTCCAGTCCCAGAGTCAACTCCCCCAGTCCCAGAGTCAACTCCTCCAATCCGAGTCAACTCCTCCAGTCCGAGTGAACTCCTCCAGTGCCAGAATCAACTCCTCCAGTCCAAGTCAACTCCTCCAGTCCCAGTCAACTCCTCCATTCCGAGACAACCCCTCCAGTCCCAGAGTGAACTCCTCCAGCCCGAGTCAACTCCTCCAGTCCCAGAGTCAGCACCTCCACTCCGAGATAAATCCTCCATTCCGAGTCAACTTCTCCAGTCCGAGTGAACTCCTCCAGTCACGTAGTCAACTCCTCCACTCTGAGTCAACTCCTGCAGTCCTAGAGTCAACTCTTCCAGTCCGAGTCAACTCCTGCAGTCCCACTGTCAACTCCTCCAGTCCTAGTCAACTCCTCCAGTCCCAGAGTCAACTCCTACAGTCCCAGAGACAACTCCTCCAGTCCCAGTCAACTCCTCCAGACCCAGAGTCAACTCCTCCAGTCCGAGTCAACGCCCCCAGTCCCAGAGTCAACTTCTCCAGTCCAGAGTCAACTCCTCCAGTCCGATTGATCTCCTCCAGTACCAGAGTCAACTCCACCAGTCCAAGAGTCAACTCCTCCGGTCTGAGTCAACTCCTCCAGTCTGAGTGAACTCCTCCAGTACAAGAGTCAACTTCTCCAGTCCGAGTCAACTCCCCGAATCCCTGAGTCATCTCCTACAGTCCAAGTCAAGTCCTCCAGTCCGAGTCAACTCCATCATTCCGAGTCAACACATCCAGTCCCAGAGTCAACTCCCCCAGTCCCAGAGTCAACTCCTCCAATCCGAGTCAACTCCTCCAGTCCGAGTGAACTCCTCCAGTGCCAGAATCAACTCCTCCAGTCCAAGTCAACTCCTCCAGTCCCAGTCAACTCCTCCATTCCGAGACAACCCCTCCAGTCCCAGAGTGAACTCCTCCAGTCCGAGTCAACTCCTCCAGTCCCAGAGTCAACACCTCCACTCCGAGATAAATCCTCCATTCCGAGTCAACTTCTCCAGTCCGAGTGAACTCCTCCAGTCACGGAGTCAACTCCTCCACTCTGAGTCAACTCCTGCAGTCCTAGAGTCAACTCTTCCAGTCCGAGTCAACTCCTGCAGTCCCACTGTCAACTCCTCCAGTCCTAGTCAACTCCTCCAGTCCCAGAGTCAAATCCTACAGTCCCAGAGACAACTCCTCCAGTCCCAGTCAACTCCTCCAGACCCAGAGTCAACTCCTCCCGTCCGAGTCAACGCCCCCAGTCCCAGAGTCAACTCCTCCAGTCCAGAGTCAACTCCTCCAGTCCGATTGATCTCCTCCAGTACCAGAGTCAACTCCACCAGTCCAAGAGTCAACTCCTCCGGTCTGAGTCAACTCCTCCAGTCTGAGTGAACTCCTCCAGTACAAGAGTCAACGTCTCCAGTCCGAGTCAACTCCCCGAATCCCTGAGTCATCTCCTACAGTCCAAGTCAAGTCCTCCAGTCCGAGTCAACTCCATCATTCCGAGTCAACACCTCCAGTCCCAGAGTCAATTCCCCCAGTCCCAGAGTCAACTCCTCCAATCCGAGTCAACTCCTCCAGTCCGAGTGAACTCCTCCAGTCCCAGAGTCAACTCCTCCAGTCACAGAGACAACTTCTCCAGTCCGAGTCAACTCCTCCAGTCCCAGTCAACTCCTCCAGTCCGAGACAACATCTCCTGTCCCACTGTTCACTCCTCCAGTCCGAGTCAACTCCTCCAGTCCGAGTCAACTCCCCCAGTCCCAGAGTCAACTCCTCCAGTCCGAGTCAACTCTTCCAGTCCCAGTGTCAACTCCTCCAGTCCGAGTCAACTACCCCAGTCCCTGAGTCATCTCCTCCAGACCGAGTCAACTCCTCCAGCCCCAGAGGCAACTCCTCCAGTCCGAGTCAACTCCTCCAGAACCAGAGTCAATTCCTCCAGTCCGAGTGAACTCCCCGAATCCCTGAGTCATCTCCTACATTCCAAGTCAACTCCTCCAGTCGAAGAGTCAACTCCTCCAGTCTGAGTCAACTCCTCCAGTCTCAGTCAACTCCTCCAGTCCGAGTCAACGCCTCCAGTCCAGAGTCAACTCCTCCAGTCTGAGTCAACCCCTCCAGTCCCTGAGTCATCTCCTCCAGTCCGAGTCAACTCCTCCAGTCCCAGAGGTATCTGCTCCAGTCCAAGTCAAGTCGTCCAGACCCAGAGTCAACTCCTCCAGTCCGAGTCAACTCCCCGAGTCCCTGAGTCATCTACTACAGTCCAAGTCAAGTCCTCCAGTCCGAGTCAACTCCATCATTCCGAGTCAACACCTCCAGTCCCAGAGTCAACTTCCCCAGTCCCAGAGTCAACTCCTCCAATCCGAGTCAACTCCTCCAGTCCGAGTCAACTCCTCCAATCCCAGTCAACTCCTCCAGTCCGAGACAACTTCTCCTGTCCCACTGTCAACTCCTCCAGTCCGAGTCAACTCATCCAGTCCCAGTCAACTCCTCCAGACACAGAGCCAACTCCTCCAGACTGACTCAACTCCCCCAGTCCCTGAGTCATCTCCTCCAGTCCGAGTCAACTCCTCCTGTCCCTGAGTCAACCCTCCAGTCCGAGTCAACTACCCCAGTCCCTGAGTCATCTCCTCCAGACCGAGTCAACTCCTCCAGCCACAGAGGCAACTCCTCCAGTCCGAGTCAACTCCTCCAGCCCCAGAGTCAATTCCTCCAGTCCGAGTGAACTCCCCGAATCCCTGAGTCATCTCCTACATTCCAAGTCAACTCCTCCAGTCGAAGAGTCAACTCCTCCAGTCCGAGTCAACTCCTCCAGTCCCAGTCAACTCCTCCAGTCCGAGTCAACGCCTCCAGTCCAGAGTCAACTCCTCCAGTCCGAGTCAAATCCTCCAGTCCAAGTCAACTCCTCCAGTCCCAGTCAACGCCTCAAGTCCAGAGTCAACTCCTCCAGTCCGAGTCAACTCCTCCAGTCCCTGAGTCATCTCCTCCAGTCCGAGTCAACTCCTCCAGTCCCAGAGGCAACTGCTACAGTCCAAGTCAAGTCCTTCAGACCCAGAGTCAGCTCCTCCAGTCCGAGTCAACTCCCCGAGTCCCTGAGTCATCTCCTACAGTCCAAGTCAACTCCTCCAGTCCAAGAGTCAACTCGTCCAGTCCGAGTCACTCCTCCAGTCCCAGTCAACTCCTCCAGTCCGAGTAAACTCCTCCAGTCCCAGAGTCAACTCCTCCAGTCCAAATCAACGCCTCCAGTCCAGAGTCAACTCCTCCAGTCCGAGTCAACTCCCGCTGTCCAAGTCTACTCCTCCAGTCCCAGAGGCAATCCCGCCAGTCCGAGTAAACTCCTCCAGTCCCAGAGTCAACTTCTCTAGTCCGAGTCAACTCCATCATTCTGAGTCAACACCTCCAGTCCCAGAGTCAACTCCTTCAGTCTGAGTCAACTCCTCCAGTCCAGTGTCAACTCCTCCAGTCCCAGAGACAACTCCACCAGACCCAGAGTCAACTCCTCCAGTCCGAGTCAACTCCTCCAGTCCAAGAGTCAACTCCTCCAGTCCCAGAGACAACACCTCCAGACCCAGCGTCAACTCCTCCTGTCTGTGTCAAAACCTCCAGTGCCAGAGTCAACTCCCCCAGACCCAGCATCATCTCCTCCAGTCTGTGTCAACTCCTCCATTCCGACTCAAGTACTTCAGTCCGACCAAATTCCTTCAGTCTGAGTCAACACCTCCAGTCCAGGTGTCAACTCCTCAAGACCCAGAGTCAACTCCTCCAGACCCAGCGTCAACTCCTCCAGTCTGTGTCAACACCTCCAGTGCCAGAATCAACTCCTCCAGTCCAAGTCAACTCCTCCTGTCCCAGTCAACTCCTCCATTCCGAGACAACACCTCCAGTCCCAGAGTGAACTCCTCCAGTCCGAGTCAACTCCTCCAGTCCCAGAGTCAACACCTCCACTCCGAGATAAATCCTCCATTCCGAGTCAACTTCTCCAGTCCGAGTCAACTCCTCCAGTCCCAGTGTCAATTCCTCCAGTCCAGTGTCAGCTCTGCCCGTCCGAGTAAACTCCTCCAGTCCGAGTCAACTCCTCCAGTCCCAGAGTCAACTCCTCCAGTCCAACTCAACTCCTCCAGTCCGCGTCAACACCTCCACTGCAATAGTCAACTCCTCCAGTCTGAGTCATCTCCTGCAGTCCGATTCAACTCCTCTGTTCCCAGAGTCAACTCCTCCGCCCCGAGTCAACTCCTCCAGTCCAAGAGTCAACTCCTCCTGTCCCAGAGTCAACTCCTCCAGTCCAAGAGTCATCTCCTCCAGTCCAAAGTCAACTCCTCCAGTCCGAGCCAACTCCTCCAGTCCCAGAGTCAACTGCTCCAGTCCCGGAGTCAACTGCTCCAGACCCAGCGTCAACTCCTCCAGTCGGTGTCAACACCTCCAGTGCCAGAGTCAACTCCTCCAGTCCAAGTCAACACTTGCAGTCCGAGTCAAGTCCACTATTCCGAGGCAAATCCTCCAGTCCGAGTCAACTCCTCCAGTCCGAGTGTCAAATCCTCCAGTCCTAGAGTCAATTCCTCCAATCCGGGTCAACGCCTCCAATCCAGAGTCAACTCCTCCAATCCGAGTCAACTCCTCCACTCCGACTCAAGTCCTTCAGTCCGACCAAATTCCTCCAGTCCGAGTCAACGCCTCCAGTCCGAGTCAACTCCTCCATTCCGAGTCAACCCCTCCAGTCCCAGAGTGAACTCTTCCAGTCCGAGTCAACTTCTCCAGACCCAGAGTCAACACCTCCACTCCGAGTCAAATCCTCCATTCCGAGTCAACTTCTCCAGTCCGAGTCAGCTCCTCCAGTCCCAGTGTCAATTCCTCCAGTCCCAGTGTCCGCTCTTCCCGTCCGAGTAAACTCCTCCAGTCCGAGTCAACTCCTCCAGTCCCAGAGTCAACTCCTCCAGTCTGAGTCAACTCCCCCAGTCCCTGAGTCATCTCTTCCAGTCCGAGTCAACTCCTCCAGTCCCAGTGTCAACTCCTCCAGTCTGAGTCAACTACCCCAGTCCCTGAGTCATCTCCTCCAGACCGAGTCAACTCCTCCA
This sequence comes from Mobula birostris, assembly GCF_030028105.1. Classification (NCBI taxonomy): domain Eukaryota; kingdom Metazoa; phylum Chordata; class Chondrichthyes; order Myliobatiformes; family Myliobatidae; genus Mobula; species Mobula birostris. The sequence continues at coordinate 162,164,108 of NC_092370.1, read as the reverse complement.
GCCCCAGAGGCAACTCCTCCACTCCGAGTCAACTCCTCCAGACCCAGAGTCAATTCCTCCAGTCTGAGTGAACTCCCCGAATCCCTGAGTCATCTCCTACATTCCAAGTCAACTCCTCCAGTCGAAGAGTCAACTCCTCCAGTCTGAGTCAACTCCTCCAGTCCCAGTCAACTCCTCCAGTCCGAGTCAACGCCTCCAGTCCAGAGTCAACTCCTCCAGTCCGAGTCAACTCCTCCAGTCACTGAGTCATCTCCTCCAGTCCGAGTCAACTCCTCCAGTCCCAGAGTCAAATCCTCCAGTCCGAGTCAACTCCCCCAGTCCCTAGTCATCTCCTCCAGTCCGAGTCAACATCTCCAGTCCCAGAGGTAACTCCTCCAGTCCGAGTCAACTCCTCCAGACCCAGAGTCAACTCCTCCAGTCCGAGTCAACTCCCCGAGTCCCTGAGAAATCTCCTACAGTCCAAGTCAACTACTCCAGTCCAAGAGTCAACTCCTCCAGTCCGAGTCAACTCCTCCAGTCCCAGAGGCAACTGCTGCAGTCCGAGTCAACTCCTCCAGACCCAGAGTCAACTCCTCCAGTCTGAGTCAACTCCCCGAGTCCCTGAGTCATCTCGTACAGTCCAAGTCAACTCCCCCAGTCCAAGAGTCAACTCGTCCAGTCCGAGTGAACTCTTCCAATACAAGAGTCATCTTCTCCAGTCCGAGTCAACTCCCCGAGTCCCTGAGTCATCTCCTACAGTCCAAGCCAACTCCTCCAGTCCAAGAGTCAACTCGTCCAGTCTGAGTCAACTCCTCCAGTCCGAGTCAACTCCCCGAATCCCTGAGTCATCTCCTACAGTCCAAGTCAAGTCCTCCAGTCCGAGTCAACTCCATCATTCCGAGTCAACACCTCCAGTCCCAGAGTCAACTCCCCCAGTCCCAGAGTCAACTCCTCCAATCCGAGTCAACTCCTCCAGTCCGAGTGAACTCCTCCAGACCCAGAGTCAACTCCTCCAGTCACAGAGACAACTTCTCCAGTCCGAGTCAACTCCTCCAGTCCCAGTCAACTCCTCCAGTCCGAGACAACTTCTCCTGTCCCACTGTCAACTCCTCCAGTCCGAGTCAACTCATCCAGTCCTAGTCAACTCCTCCAGACACATAGTCAACTCCTCCAGTCCGAGTCAACTCCCCCAGTCCCTGAGTCATCTCCTCCAGTCCAAGTCAACTCCTCCAGTGCCAGAGTCAACTCCTCCAGTCCAAGTCAACACTTCCAGTCCGAGTCAAGTCCACTATTCCGAGGCAAATCCTCCAGTCCGAGTCAACTCCTCCAGTCCGAGTGTCAAATCCTCCAGTCCGAGAGTCAATTCCTCCAGTCCGAGTCAACGCCTCCAGTCCGGGTCAACGCCTCCAATCCAGAGTCAAATCCTCCAATCCGAGTCAACTCTCCCTGTCCGAGTCAACTCCTTCAGTCTGAGTCAACTCCTCCAGTCCAAGAGTCAACGCCTCCAATCCGAGTCAACTCCTCCACTCCGACTCAAGTCTTTAAGTCCGACCAAATTCCTCCAGTCCGAGTCAACGCCTCCAGTCCGAGTCAACTCCTCCATTCCGAGTCAACCCCTCCCGTCCCAGAGTGAACTCTTCCAGTCCGAGTCAACTTCTCCGGACCCAGAGTCAACACCTCCACTCCGAGTCAAATCCTCCATTCCGAGTCAATTTCTCCAGTCCGAGTCAACTCCTCCATTCCCAGTGTCAATTCCTCCAGTCCCAGTGTCCGCTCTTCCCGTCCGAGTAAACTCCTCCAGTCCGAGTCAACTCCTCCAGTTCCAGAGTCAACTCCTCCAGTTCAACTCAACTCCTCCAGTCCGTGTCAACACCTCCAGTGCAATAGTCAACTCGCCAGTCCGAGTCAACTCCTCCAGTCCGAGTCAACTCCTCCAGTCCGAGTGTCAACCCTCCAGTTCCAGAGTCAATTCCTCCAGTCCGAGTCAACGCCTCCAATCCAGAGTGCACTCCTCCAATCCGAGGCAACTCCCCCTGTCCGAGTCAACTCCTTCAGTCTGAGTCAACTCCTCCAGTCCAAGAGTCAACTCCTCCAATCCGAGTCAACTCCTCCACTCCGACTCAAGTCCTTCAGTCCAACCAAATTCCTCCAGTCTGAGTCAACTCCTCCTGTCCCAGAGTCAACTCTTCCAGACCCAGCGTCAACTCCTCCAGTCTGTGTCAACACCTCCAGTGCCAGAGTCAACTCCTCCAGTCCAAGTCAACCCCTCCAGGCCTAGAGTGAACACCTCCAGTCCGAGTCAACTCCTCCAGTCCCAGAGGCAACTCCTCCACTCCGAGTCAACTCCTCCAGACCCAGAGTCAATTCCTCCAGTCTGAGTGAACTCCCCGAATCCCTGAGTCATCTCCTACATTCCAAGTCAACTCCTCCAGTCGAAGAGTCAACTCCTCCAGTCTGAGTCAACTCCTCCAGTCCCAGTCAACTCCTCCAGTCCGAGTCAACGCCTCCAGTCCAGAGTCAACTCCTCCAGTCCGAGTCAACTCCTCCAGTCACTGAGTCATCTCCTCCAGTCCGAGTCAACTCCTCCAGTCCCAGAGTCAAATCCTCCAGTCCGAGTCAACTCCCCCAGTCCCTAGTCATCTCCTCCAGTCCGAGTCAACATCTCCAGTCCCAGAGGTAACTCCTCCAGTCCGAGTCAACTCCTCCAGACCCAGAGTCAACTCCTCCAGTCCGAGTCAACTCCCCGAGTCCCTGAGAAATCTCCTACAGTCCAAGTCAACTACTCCAGTCCAAGAGTCAACTCCTCCAGTCCGAGTCAACTCCTCCAGTCCCAGAGGCAACTGCTGCAGTCCGAGTCAACTCCTCCAGACCCAGAGTCAACTCCTCCAGTCTGAGTCAACTCCCCGAGTCCCTGAGTCATCTCGTACAGTCCAAGTCAACGCCCCCAGTCCAAGAGTCAACTCGTCCAGTCCGAGTGAACTCTTCCAATACAAGAGTCATCTTCTCCAGTCCGAGTCAACTCCCCGAGTCCCTGAGTCATCTCCTACAGTCCAAGCCAACTCCTCCAGTCCAAGAGTCAACTCGTCCAGTCTGAGTCAACTCCTCCAGTCCGAGTCAACTCCCCGAATCCCTGAGTCATCTCCTACAGTCCAAGTCAAGTCCTCCAGTCCGAGTCAACTCCATCATTCCGAGTCAACACCTCCAGTCCCAGAGTCAACTCCCCCAGTCCCAGAGTCAACTCCTCCAATCCGAGTCAACTCCTCCAGTCCGAGTGAACTCCTCCAGACCCAGAGTCAACTCCTCCAGTCACAGAGACAACTTCTCCAGTCCGAGTCAACTCCTCCAGTCCCAGTCAACTCCTCCAGTCCGAGACAACTTCTCCTGTCCCACTGTCAACTCCTCCAGTCCGAGTCAACTCATCCAGTCCTAGTCAACTCCTCCAGACACATAGTCAACTCCTCCAGTCCGAGTCAACTCCCCCAGTCCCTGAGTCATCTCCTCCAGTCCAAGTCAACTCCTCCAGTGCCAGAGTCAACTCCTCCAGTCCAAGTCAACACTTCCAGTCCGAGTCAAGTCCACTATTCCGAGGCAAATCCTCCAGTCCGAGTCAACTCCTCCAGTCCGAGTGTCAAACCCTCCAGTCCGAGAGTCAATTCCTCCAGTCCGAGTCAACGCCTCCAGTCCGGGTCAACGCCTCCAATCCAGAGTCAAATCCTCCAATCCGAGTCAACTCTCCCTGTCCGAGTCAACTCCTTCAGTCTGAGTCAACTCCTCCAGTCCAAGAGTCAACGCCTCCAATCCGAGTCAACTCCTCCACTCCGACTCAAGTCTTTAAGTCCGACCAAATTCCTCCAGTCCGAGTCAACGCCTCCAGTCCGAGTCAACTCCTCCATTCCGAGTCAACCCCTCCCGTCCCAGAGTGAACTCTTCCAGTCCGAGTCAACTTCTCCGGACCCAGAGTCAACACCTCCACTCCGAGTCAAATCCTCCATTCCGAGTCAATTTCTCCAGTCCGAGTCAACTCCTCCATTCCCAGTGTCAATTCCTCCAGTCCCAGTGTCCGCTCTTCCCGTCCGAGTAAACTCCTCCAGTCCGAGTCAACTCCTCCAGTTCCAGAGTCAACTCCTCCAGTTCAACTCAACTCCTCCAGTCCGTGTCAACACCTCCAGTGCAATAGTCAACTCGCCAGTCCGAGTCAACTCCTCCAGTCCGAGTCAACTCCTCCAGTCCGAGTGTCAACCCTCCAGTTCCAGAGTCAATTCCTCCAGTCCGAGTCAACGCCTCCAATCCAGAGTGCACTCCTCCAATCCGAGGCAACTCCCCCTGTCCGAGTCAACCCCTTCAGTCTGAGTCAACTCCTCCAGTCCAAGAGTCAACTCCTCCAATCCGAGTCAACTCCTCCACTCCGACTCAAGTCCTTCAGTCCAACCAAATTCCTCCAGTCTGAGTCAACTCCTCCTGTCCCAGAGTCAACTCTTCCAGACCCAGCGTCAACTCCTCCAGTCTGTGTCAACACCTCCAGTGCCAGAGTCAACTCCTCCAGTCCAAGTCGTCTCCTCCAGTCCGAGTCAACTCCTCCATTCCGAGTCATCTCCTCCATTCCGAGTCAACCCCTCCAGGCCTAGAGTGAACACCTCCAGTCCGAGTCAACTCCTCCAGTCCCAGAGTCAACACCTCCACTCCGAGACAAATCCTCCATTCCGAGTCAACTTCTCCAGTCCGAGTGAACTCCTCCAGTCACGGAGTCAACTCCTCCACTCTGAGTCAACTCCTGCAGTCCCAGAGTCAACTCTTCCAGTCCGAGTCAACTCCTGCAGTCCCACTGTCAACTCCTCCAGTCCTAGTCAACTCCTCCAGTCCCAGAGTCAACTCCTACAGTCCCAGAGACAACTCCTCCAGTCCCAGTCAACTCCTCCAGACCCAGAGTCAACTCCTCCAGTCCGAGTCAACGCCCCCAGTCCCAGAGTCAACTCCTCCAGTCCAGAGTCAACTCCTCCAGTCCGATTGATCTCCTCTAGTACCAGAGTCAACTCCACCAGTCCAAGAGTCAACTCCTCCGGTCTGAGTCAACTCCTCCAGTCCGAGTGAACTCCTCCAGTACAGGAGTCAACTTCTGCAGTCCGAGTCAACTCCCCGAATCCCTGAGTCATCTCCTACAGTCCAAGTCAAGTCCTCCAGTCCGAGTCATCTCCATCATTCCGAGTCAACACCTCCAGTCCCAGAGTCAACTCCCCCAGTCCCAGAGTCAACTCCTCCAATCCGAGTCAACTCCTCCAGTTCGAGTGAACACCTCCAGTGGCAGAATCAACTCCTCCAGTCCAAGTCAACTCCTCCAGTCCCAGTCAACTCCTCCATTCCGAGACAACCCCTCCAGTCCCAGAGTGAACTCCTCCATTCCGAGTCAACTCCTCCAGTCCCAGAGTCAACACCTCCACTCCGAGATAAATCCTCCATTCCGAGTCAACTTCTCCAGTCCGAGTCAACTCCTCCAGTCCCAGTGTCAATTCCTTCAGTCCAGTGTCAGCTCTTCCCGTCCGAGTGAACTCCTCCAGTCCGAGTCAACTCCTCCAGTCCCAGAGTCAACTCCTCCAGTCCGAGTCAACTGCTCCAGTCCCAGAGGCAACTGCTCCAGTCCAAGTCAAGTCCTCCAGACCCAGAGTCAACTCCTCCAGTCCGAGTCAACTCCCCGAGTCCCTGAGTCATCTCCTACAGTCCAAGTCAACTCCCCCAGTCCCAGAGTCAGCTCCTCCAATCCGAGTCAACTCCTCCAGTCCGAGTGAACGCCTCCAGACCCAGAGTCAACTCCTCCAGTCACAGAGAAAACTTCTCCAGTCCGAGTCAACTCCTCCAGTCCCAGTCAACTCCTCCAGTCCGAGACAACTTCTCCTGTCCCACTGTCAACTCCTCCAGTCCGAGTCAACTCATCCAGTCCTAGTCAACTCCTCCAGACACATAGTCAACTCCTCCAGTCCCAGTCAACTCGCCCAGTCCCTGAGTCATCTCCTCCACTCCAAGTCAACTCCTCCAGTGCCAGAGTCAACTTCTCCAGTCCAAGTCAACACTTCCAGTCCGAGTCAAGTCCACTATTCCGAGGCAAATCCTCCAGTCCGAGTCAACTCCTCCAGTCCGAGTGTCAAATCCTCCAGTCCGAGAGTCAATTCCTCCAGTCCGAGTCAACGCCTCCAGTCCGGGTCAACGCCTCCAATCCAGAGTCAAATCCTCCAATCCGAGTCAACTCTCCCTGTCCGAGTCAACTCCTTCAGTCTGAGTCAACTCCTCCAGTCCAAGAGTCAACGCCTCCAATCCGAGTCAACTCCTCCACTCCGACTCAAGTCTTTAAGTCCGACCAAATTCCTCCAGTCCGAGTCAACCCCTCCAGTCCCAGAGTGAACTCTTCCAGTCCGAGTCAACTTCTCCAGACCCAGAGTCAACACCTCCACTCCGAGTCAAATCCTCCATTCCGAGTCAATTTCTCCAGTCCGAGTCAACTCCTCCATTCCCAGTGTCAATTCCTCCAGTCCCAGTGTCCGCTCTTCCCGTCCGAGTAAACTCCTCCAGTCCGAGTCAACTCCTCCAGTCCCAGAGTCAACTCCTCCAGTTCAACTCAACTCCTCCAGTCCGTGTCAACACCTCCAGTGCAATAGTCAACTCCTCCAGTCCGAGTCAACTCCTCCAGTCCGAGTCAACTCCTCCAGTCCGAGTGTCAAACCCTCCAGTTCCAGAGTCAATTCCTCCAGTCCGAGTCAACGCCTCCAATCCAGAGTGCACTCCTCCAATCCGAGGCAAGTCCCCCTGTCCGAGTCAACTCCTTCAGTCTGAGTCAACTCCTCCAGTCCAAGAGTTTACTCCTCCAATCCGAGTCAACTCCTCCACTCCGACTCAAGTCCTTCAGTCCAACCAAATTCCTCCAGTCTGAGTCAACTCCTCCTGTCCCAGAGTCAACTCTTCCAGACACAGCGTCAACTCCTCCAGTCTGTGTCAACACCTCCAGTGCCAGAGTCAACTCCTCCAGTCCAAGTCAACTCCTCCAGTCCGAGTCAACTCCTCCATTCCGAGTCAACCCCTCCAGGCCTAGAGTGAACACCTCCAGTCCGAGTCAACTCCCCGAGTCCCTGAGTCATCTCCTACAGTCCAAGTCAACTCCTCCAGTCCAAGAGTCAACTCGTCCAGTCCGAGTCACTCCTCCAGTCCCAGTCAACTCCTCCAGTCCGAGTAAACTCCTCCAGTCCCAGAGTCAACTCCTCCAGTCCAAGTCAACGCCTCCAGTCCAGAGTCAACTCCTCCAGTCCGAGTCAACTCCCGATGTCCAAGTCAACTCTTCCAGTCCCAGAGGCAATCCCGCCAGTCCGAGTAAACTCCTCCAGTCCCAGAGTCAACTTCTCTAGTCCGAGTCAACTCCATCATTCCGAGTCAACACCTCCAGTCCCAGAGTCAACTCCTTCAGTCTGAGTCAACTCCTCCAGTCCAGTGTCAACTCCTCCAGTCCCAGAGACAACTCCACCAGACCCAGAGTCAACTCCTCCAGTCCGAGTCAACTCCTCCAGTCCAAGAGTCAACTCCTCCAGTCCCAGAGACAACTCCTCCAGACCCAGCGTCAACTCCTCCTGTCTGTGTCAAAACCTCCAGTGCCAGAGTCAACTCCTCCAGACCCAGCATCATCTCCTCCAGTCTGTGTCAACTCCTCCATTCCGACTCAAGTCCTTCAGTCCGACCAAATTCCTTCAGTCTGAGTCAACACCTCCAGTCCCAGTGTCAACTCCTCAAGACCCAGAGTCAACTCCTCCAGACCCAGCGTCAACTCCTCCAGTCTGTGTCAACACCTCCAGTGCCAGAATCAACTCCTCCAGTCCAGTGTCAACTCCTCCAGTCCCAGAGACAACTCCACCAGACCCAGAGTCAACTCCTCCAGTCCGAGTCAACTCCTCCAGTCCAAGAGTCAACTCCTCCAGTCCCAGAGACAACTCCTCCAGACCCAGCGTCAACTCCTCCTGTCTGTGTCAAAACCTCCAGTGCCAGAGTCAACTCCTCCAGACCCAGCATCATCTCCTCCAGTCTGTGTCAACTCCTCCATTCCGACTCAAGTCCTTCAGTCCGACCAAATTCCTTCAGTCTGAGTCAACACCTCCAGTCCCAGTGTCAACTCCTCAAGACCCAGAGTCAACTCCTCCAGACCCAGCGTCAACTCCTCCAGTCTGTGTCAACACCTCCAGTGCCAGAATCAACTCCTCCAGTCCAAGTCAACTCCTGCAGTCCCAGTCAACTCCTCCATTCCGAGACAACCCCTCCAGTCCCAGAGTGAACTCCTCCATTCCGAGTCAACCCCTCCAGGCCTAGAGTGAACACCTCCAGTCCGAGTCAACTCCTCCAGTCCCAGAGTCAACACCTCCACTCCGAGACAAATCCTCCATTCCGAGTCAACTTCTCCAGTCCAAGTGAACTCCTCCAGTCACGGAGTCAACTCCTCCACTCTGAGTCAACTCCTGCAGTCCCAGAGTCAACTCTTCCAGTCCGAGTCAACTCCTGCAGTCCCACTGTCAACTCCTCCAGTCCTAGTCAACTCCTCCAGTCCCAGAGTCAACTCCTACAGTCCCAGAGACAACTCCTCCAGTCCCAGTCAACTCCTCCAGACCCAGGGTCAACTCCTCCAGTCCGAGTCAACGCCCCCAGTCCCAGAGTCAACTCCTCCAGTCCAGAGTCAACTCCTCCAGTCTGATTGATCTCCTCCAGTACCAGAGTCAACTCCACCAGTCCAAGAGTCAACTCCTCTGGTCTGAGTCAACTCCTCCAGTCTGAGTGAACTCCTCCAGTACAAGAGTCAACTTCTCCAGTCCGAGTCAACTCCCCGAATCCCTGAGTCATCTCCAACAGTCCAAGTCAAGTCCTCCAGTCCGAGTCAACTCCATCATTCCGAGTCAACACCTCCAGTCCCAGAGTCAACTCCCCCAGTCCCAGAGTCAACTCCTCCAATCCGAGTCAACTCCTCCAGTCCGAGTGAACTCCTCCAGTCCCAGAGTCAACTCCTCCAGTCACAGAGACAACTTCTCCAGTCCGAGTCAACTCCTCCAGTCCCAGTCAACTCCTCCAGTCCGAGACAACTTCTCCTGTCCCACTGTTCACTCCTCCAGTCCGAGTCAACTCATCCAGTCCCAATCAACTCCTCCAGACACAGAGTCAACTCCTCCAGTCCGAGTCAACTCCCCCAGTCCCAGAGTCAACTCCTCCAGTCCGAGTCAACTCTTCCAGTCCCAGTGTCAACTCCTCCAGTCCGAGTCAACTACCCCAGTCCCTGAGTCATCTCCTCCAGACCGAGTCAACTCCTCCAGCCCCAGAGGCAACTCCTCCAGTCCGAGTCAACTCCTCCAGAACCAGAGTCAATTCCTCCAGTCCGAGTGAACTCCCCGAATCCCTGAGTCATCTCCTACATTCCAAGTCAACTCCTCCAGTCGAAGAGTCAACTCCTCCAGTCTGAGTCAACTCCTCCAGTCTCAGTCAACTCCTCCAGTCTGAGTCAACGCCTCCAGTCCAGAGTCAACTCCTCCAGTCTGAGTCAACCCCTCCAGTCCCTGAGTCATCTCCTCCAGTCCGAGTCAACTCCTCCAGTCCCAGAGGCATCTGCTCCAGTCCAAGTCAAGTCGTCCAGACCCAGAGTCAACTCCTCCAGTCCGAGTCAACTCCCCGAGTCCCTGAGTCATCTACTACAGTCCAAGTCAAGTCCTCCAGTCCGAGTCAACTCCATCATTCCGAGTCAACACCTCCAGTCCCAGAGTCAACTTCCCCGGTCCCAGAGTCAACTCCTCCAATCCGAGTCAACTCCTCCAGTCCGAGTCAACTCCTCCAATCCCAGTCAACTCCTCCAGTCCGAGACAACTTCTCCTGTCCCACTGTCAACTCCTCCAGTCCGAGTCAACTCATCCAGTCCCAGTCAACTCCTCCAGACACAGAGTCAACTCCTCCAGTCTGACTCAACTCCCCCAGTCCCTGAGTCATCTCCTCCAGTCCGAGTCAACTCCTCCAGTCCCAGAGTCAACCCTCCAGTCCGAGTCAACTACCCCAGTCCCTGAGTCATCTCCTCCAGACCGAGTCAACTCCTCCAGCCCCAGAGTCAATTCCTCCAGTCCGAGTGAACTCCCCGAATCCCTGAGTCATCTCCTACATTCCAAGTCAACTCCTCCAGTCGAAGAGTCAACTCCTCCAGTCCGAGTCAACTCCTCCAGTCCCAGTCAACTCCTCCAGTCCGAGTCAACGCCTCCAGTCCAGAGTCAACTCCTCCAGTCCGAGTCAACTCCTCCAGTCCAAGTCAACTCCTCCAGTCCCAGTCAACGCCTCAAGTCCAGAGTTAACTCCTCCAGTCCGAGTCAACTCCACCAGTCCCTGAGTCATCTCCTCCAGTCCGAGTCAACTCCTCCAGTCCCAGAGGCAACTGCTCCAGTCCAAGTCAAGTCCTTCAGACCCAGAGTCAACTCCTCCAGTCCGAGTCAACTCCCCGAGTCCCTGAGTCATCTCCTACAGTCCAAGTCAACTCCTCCAGTCCAAGAGTCAACTCGTCCAGTCCGAGTCACTCCTCCAGTCCCAGTCAACTCCTCCAGTCCGAGTAAACTCCTCCAGTCCCAGAGTCAACTCCTCCAGTCCAAGTCAACGCCTCCAGTCCAGAGTCAACTCCTCCAGTCCGAGTCAACTCCCGATGTCCAAGTCAACTCTTCCAGTCCCAGAGGCAATCCCGCCAGTCCGAGTAAACTCCTCCAGTCCCAGAGTCAACTTCTCTAGTCCGAGTCAACTCCATCATTCCGAGTCAACACCTCCAGTCCCAGAGTCAACTCCTTCAGTCTGAGTCAACTCCTCCAGTCCAGTGTCAACTCCTCCAGTCCCAGAGACAACTCCACCAGACCCAGAGTCAACTCCTCCAGTCCGAGTCAACTCCTCCAGTCCAAGAGTCAACTCCTCCAGTCCCAGAGACAACTCCTCCAGACCCAGCGTCAACTCCTCCTGTCTGTGTCAAAACCTCCAGTGCCAGAGTCAACTCCTCCAGACCCAGCATCATCTCCTCCAGTCTGTGTCAACTCCTCCATTCCGACTCAAGTCCTTCAGTCCGACCAAATTCCTTCAGTCTGAGTCAACACCTCCAGTCCCAGTGTCAACTCCTCAAGACCCAGAGTCAACTCCTCCAGACCCAGCGTCAACTCCTCCAGTCTGTGTCAACACCTCCAGTGCCAGAATCAACTCCTCCAGTCCAGTGTCAACTCCTCCAGTCCCAGAGACAACTCCACCAGACCCAGAGTCAACTCCTCCAGTCCGAGTCAACTCCTCCAGTCCAAGAGTCAACTCCTCCAGTCCCAGAGACAACTCCTCCAGACCCAGCGTCAACTCCTCCTGTCTGTGTCAAAACCTCCAGTGCCAGAGTCAACTCCTCCAGACCCAGCATCATCTCCTCCAGTCTGTGTCAACTCCTCCATTCCGACTCAAGTCCTTCAGTCCGACCAAATTCCTTCAGTCTGAGTCAACACCTCCAGTCCCAGTGTCAACTCCTCAAGACCCAGAGTCAACTCCTCCAGACCCAGCGTCAACTCCTCCAGTCTGTGTCAACACCTCCAGTGCCAGAATCAACTCCTCCAGTCCAAGTCAACTCCTGCAGTCCCAGTCAACTCCTCCATTCCGAGACAACCCCTCCAGTCCCAGAGTGAACTCCTCCATTCCGAGTCAACCCCTCCAGGCCTAGAGTGAACACCTCCAGTCCGAGTCAACTCCTCCAGTCCCAGAGTCAACACCTCCACTCCGAGACAAATCCTCCATTCCGAGTCAACTTCTCCAGTCCAAGTGAACTCCTCCAGTCACGGAGTCAACTCCTCCACTCTGAGTCAACTCCTGCAGTCCCAGAGTCAACTCTTCCAGTCCGAGTCAACTCCTGCAGTCCCACTGTCAACTCCTCCAGTCCTAGTCAACTCCTCCAGTCCCAGAGTCAACTCCTACAGTCCCAGAGACAACTCCTCCAGTCCCAGTCAACTCCTCCAGACCCAGGGTCAACTCCTCCAGTCCGAGTCAACGCCCCCAGTCCCAGAGTCAACTCCTCCAGTCCAGAGTCAACTCCTCCAGTCTGATTGATCTCCTCCAGTACCAGAGTCAACTCCACCAGTCCAAGAGTCAACTCCTCTGGTCTGAGTCAACTCCTCCAGTCTGAGTGAACTCCTCCAGTACAAGAGTCAACTTCTCCAGTCCGAGTCAACTCCCCGAATCCCTGAGTCATCTCCAACAGTCCAAGTCAAGTCCTCCAGTCCGAGTCAACTCCATCATTCCGAGTCAACACCTCCAGTCCCAGAGTCAACTCCCCCAGTCCCAGAGTCAACTCCTCCAATCCGAGTCAACTCCTCCAGTCCGAGTGAACTCCTCCAGTCCCAGAGTCAACTCCTCCAGTCACAGAGACAACTTCTCCAGTCCGAGTCAACTCCTCCAGTCCCAGTCAACTCCTCCAGTCCGAGACAACTTCTCCTGTCCCACTGTTCACTCCTCCAGTCCGAGTCAACTCATCCAGTCCCAATCAACTCCTCCAGACACAGAGTCAACTCCTCCAGTCCGAGTCAACTCCCCCAGTCCCAGAGTCAACTCCTCCAGTCCGAGTCAACTCTTCCAGTCCCAGTGTCAACTCCTCCAGTCCGAGTCAACTACCCCAGTCCCTGAGTCATCTCCTCCAGACCGAGTCAACTCCTCCAGCCCCAGAGGCAACTCCTCCAGTCCGAGTCAACTCCTCCAGAACCAGAGTCAATTCCTCCAGTCCGAGTGAACTCCCCGAATCCCTGAGTCATCTCCTACATTCCAAGTCAACTCCTCCAGTCGAAGAGTCAACTCCTCCAGTCTGAGTCAACTCCTCCAGTCTCAGTCAACTCCTCCAGTCTGAGTCAACGCCTCCAGTCCAGAGTCAACTCCTCCAGTCTGAGTCAACCCCTCCAGTCCCTGAGTCATCTCCTCCAGTCCGAGTCAACTCCTCCAGTCCCAGAGGCATCTGCTCCAGTCCAAGTCAAGTCGTCCAGACCCAGAGTCAACTCCTCCAGTCCGAGTCAACTCCCCGAGTCCCTGAGTCATCTACTACAGTCCAAGTCAAGTCCTCCAGTCCGAGTCAACTCCATCATTCCGAGTCAACACCTCCAGTCCCAGAGTCAACTTCCCCGGTCCCAGAGTCAACTCCTCCAATCCGAGTCAACTCCTCCAGTCCGAGTCAACTCCTCCAATCCCAGTCAACTCCTCCAGTCCGAGACAACTTCTCCTGTCCCACTGTCAACTCCTCCAGTCCGAGTCAACTCATCCAGTCCCAGTCAACTCCTCCAGACACAGAGTCAACTCCTCCAGTCTGACTCAACTCCCCCAGTCCCTGAGTCATCTCCTCCAGTCCGAGTCAACTCCTCCAGTCCCAGAGTCAACCCTCCAGTCCGAGTCAACTACCCCAGTCCCTGAGTCATCTCCTCCAGACCGAGTCAACTCCTCCAGCCCCAGAGTCAATTCCTCCAGTCCGAGTGAACTCCCCGAATCCCTGAGTCATCTCCTACATTCCAAGTCAACTCCTCCAGTCGAAGAGTCAACTCCTCCAGTCCGAGTCAACTCCTCCAGTCCCAGTCAACTCCTCCAGTCCGAGTCAACGCCTCCAGTCCAGAGTCAACTCCTCCAGTCCGAGTCAACTCCTCCAGTCCAAGTCAACTCCTCCAGTCCCAGTCAACGCCTCAAGTCCAGAGTTAACTCCTCCAGTCCGAGTCAACTCCACCAGTCCCTGAGTCATCTCCTCCAGTCCGAGTCAACTCCTCCAGTCCCAGAGGCAACTGCTCCAGTCCAAGTCAAGTCCTTCAGACCCAGAGTCAACTCCTCCAGTCCGAGTCAACTCCCCGAGTCCCTGAGTCATCTCCTACAGTCCAAGTCAACTCCTCCAGTCCAAGAGTCAACTCGTCCAGTCCGAGTCACTCCTCCAGTCCCAGTCAACTCCTCCAGTCCGAGTAAACTCCTCCAGTCCCAGAGTCAACTCCTCCAGTCCAAGTCAACGCCTCCAGTCCAGAGTCAACTCCTCCAGTCCGAGTCAACTCCCGATGTCCAAGTCAACTCTTCCAGTCCCAGAGGCAATCCCGCCAGTCCGAGTAAACTCCTCCAGTCCCAGAGTCAACTTCTCTAGTCCGAGTCAACTCCATCATTCCGAGTCAACACCTCCAGTCCCAGAGTCAACTCCTTCAGTCTGAGTCAACTCCTCCAGTCCAGTGTCAACTCCTCCAGTCCCAGAGACAACTCCACCAGACCCAGAGTCAACTCCTCCAGTCCGAGTCAACTCCTCCAGTCCAAGAGTCAACTCCTCCAGTCCCAGAGACAACTCCTCCAGACCCAGCGTCAACTCCTCCTGTCTGTGTCAAAACCTCCAGTGCCAGAGTCAACTCCTCCAGACCCAGCATCATCTCCTCCAGTCTGTGTCAACTCCTCCATTCCGACTCAAGTCCTTCAGTCCGACCAAATTCCTTCAGTCTGAGTCAACACCTCCAGTCCCAGTGTCAACTCCTCAAGACCCAGAGTCAACTCCTCCAGACCCAGCGTCAACTCCTCCAGTCTGTGTCAACACCTCCAGTGCCAGAATCAACTCCTCCAGTCCAAGTCAACTCCTGCAGTCCCAGTCAACTCCTCCATTCCGAGACAACCCCTCCAGTCCCAGAGTGAACTCCTCCATTCCGAGTCAACCCCTCCAGGCCTAGAGTGAACACCTCCAGTCCGAGTCAACTCCTCCAGTCCCAGAGTCAACACCTCCACTCCGAGACAAATCCTCCATTCCGAGTCAACTTCTCCAGTCCAAGTGAACTCCTCCAGTCACGGAGTCAACTCCTCCACTCTGAGTCAACTCCTGCAGTCCCAGAGTCAACTCTTCCAGTCCGAGTCAACTCCTGCAGTCCCACTGTCAACTCCTCCAGTCCTAGTCAACTCCTCCAGTCCCAGAGTCAACTCCTACAGTCCCAGAGACAACTCCTCCAGTCCCAGTCAACTCCTCCAGACCCAGGGTCAACTCCTCCAGTCCGAGTCAACGCCCCCAGTCCCAGAGTCAACTCCTCCAGTCCAGAGTCAACTCCTCCAGTCTGATTGATCTCCTCCAGTACCAGAGTCAACTCCACCAGTCCAAGAGTCAACTCCTCTGGTCTGAGTCAACTCCTCCAGTCTGAGTGAACTCCTCCAGTACAAGAGTCAACTTCTCCAGTCCGAGTCAACTCCCCGAATCCCTGAGTCATCTCCAACAGTCCAAGTCAAGTCCTCCAGTCCGAGTCAACTCCATCATTCCGAGTCAACACCTCCAGTCCCAGAGTCAACTCCCCCAGTCCCAGAGTCAACTCCTCCAATCCGAGTCAACTCCTCCAGTCCGAGTGAACTCCTCCAGTCCCAGAGTCAACTCCTCCAGTCACAGAGACAACTTCTCCAGTCCGAGTCAACTCCTCCAGTCCCAGTCAACTCCTCCAGTCCGAGACAACTTCTCCTGTCCCACTGTTCACTCCTCCAGTCCGAGTCAACTCATCCAGTCCCAATCAACTCCTCCAGACACAGAGTCAACTCCTCCAGTCCGAGTCAACTCCCCCAGTCCCAGAGTCAACTCCTCCAGTCCGAGTCAACTCTTCCAGTCCCAGTGTCAACTCCTCCAGTCCGAGTCAACTACCCCAGTCCCTGAGTCATCTCCTCCAGACCGAGTCAACTCCTCCAGCCCCAGAGGCAACTCCTCCAGTCCGAGTCAACTCCTCCAGAACCAGAGTCAATTCCTCCAGTCCGAGTGAACTCCCCGAATCCCTGAGTCATCTCCTACATTCCAAGTCAACTCCTCCAGTCGAAGAGTCAACTCCTCCAGTCTGAGTCAACTCCTCCAGTCTCAGTCAACTCCTCCAGTCTGAGTCAACGCCTCCAGTCCAGAGTCAACTCCTCCAGTCTGAGTCAACCCCTCCAGTCCCTGAGTCATCTCCTCCAGTCCGAGTCAACTCCTCCAGTCCCAGAGGCATCTGCTCCAGTCCAAGTCAAGTCGTCCAGACCCAGAGTCAACTCCTCCAGTCCGAGTCAACTCCCCGAGTCCCTGAGTCATCTACTACAGTCCAAGTCAAGTCCTCCAGTCCGAGTCAACTCCATCATTCCGAGTCAACACCTCCAGTCCCAGAGTCAACTTCCCCGGTCCCAGAGTCAACTCCTCCAATCCGAGTCAACTCCTCCAGTCCGAGTCAACTCCTCCAATCCCAGTCAACTCCTCCAGTCCGAGACAACTTCTCCTGTCCCACTGTCAACTCCTCCAGTCCGAGTCAACTCATCCAGTCCCAGTCAACTCCTCCAGACACAGAGTCAACTCCTCCAGTCTGACTCAACTCCCCCAGTCCCTGAGTCATCTCCTCCAGTCCGAGTCAACTCCTCCAGTCCCAGAGTCAACCCTCCAGTCCGAGTCAACTACCCCAGTCCCTGAGTCATCTCCTCCAGACCGAGTCAACTCCTCCAGCCCCAGAGTCAATTCCTCCAGTCCGAGTGAACTCCCCGAATCCCTGAGTCATCTCCTACATTCCAAGTCAACTCCTCCAGTCGAAGAGTCAACTCCTCCAGTCCGAGTCAACTCCTCCAGTCCCAGTCAACTCCTCCAGTCCGAGTCAACGCCTCCAGTCCAGAGTCAACTCCTCCAGTCCGAGTCAACTCCTCCAGTCCAAGTCAACTCCTCCAGTCCCAGTCAACGCCTCAAGTCCAGAGTTAACTCCTCCAGTCCGAGTCAACTCCACCAGTCCCTGAGTCATCTCCTCCAGTCCGAGTCAACTCCTCCAGTCCCAGAGGCAACTGCTCCAGTCCAAGTCAAGTCCTTCAGACCCAGAGTCAACTCCTCCAGTCCGAGTCAACTCCCCGAGTCCCTGAGTCATCTCCTACAGTCCAAGTCAACTCCTCCAGTCCAAGAGTCAACTCGTCCAGTCCGAGTCACTCCTCCAGTCCCAGTCAACTCCTCCAGTCCGAGTAAACTCCTCCAGTCCCAGAGTCAACTCCTCCAGTCCAAGTCAACGCCTCCAGTCCAGAGTCAACTCCTCCAGTCCGAGTCAACTCCCGATGTCCAAGTCAACTCTTCCAGTCCCAGAGGCAATCCCGCCAGTCCGAGTAAACTCCTCCAGTCCCAGAGTCAACTTCTCTAGTCCGAGTCAACTCCATCATTCCGAGTCAACACCTCCAGTCCCAGAGTCAACTCCTTCAGTCTGAGTCAACTCCTCCAGTCCAGTGTCAACTCCTCCAGTCCCAGAGACAACTCCACCAGACCCAGAGTCAACTCCTCCAGTCCGAGTCAACTCCTCCAGTCCAAGAGTCAACTCCTCCAGTCCCAGAGACAACTCCTCCAGACCCAGCGTCAACTCCTCCTGTCTGTGTCAAAACCTCCAGTGCCAGAGTCAACTCCTCCAGACCCAGCATCATCTCCTCCAGTCTGTGTCAACTCCTCCATTCCGACTCAAGTCCTTCAGTCCGACCAAATTCCTTCAGTCTGAGTCAACACCTCCAGTCCCAGTGTCAACTCCTCAAGACCCAGAGTCAACTCCTCCAGACCCAGCGTCAACTCCTCCAGTCTGTGTCAACACCTCCAGTGCCAGAATCAACTCCTCCAGTCCAAGTCAACTCCTGCAGTCCCAGTCAACTCCTCCATTCCGAGACAACCCCTCCAGTCCCAGAGTGAACTCCTCCAGTCCGAGTCAACTCCTCCAGTCCCAGAGTCAACACCTCCACTCCGAGATAAATCCTCCATTCCGAGTCAACTTCTCCAGTCCGAGTCAACTCCTCCAGTCCCAGTGTCAATTCCTCCAGTCCAGTGTCAGCGCTGCCCGTCCGAGTAAACTCCTCCAGTCCGAGTCAACTCCTCCAGTCCCAGAGTCAACTCCTCCAGTCCAACTCAACTCCTCCAGTCCGCGTCAACACCTCCACTGCAATAGTCAACGCCTCCAGTCTGAGTCATCTCCTGCAGTCCGATTCAACTCCTCCGTTCCCAGAGTCAACTCCTCCGCCCCGAGTCAACTCCTCCAGTCCAAGAGTCAACTCCTCCTGTCCCAGAGTCAACTCCTCCAGTCCAAGAGTCATCTCCTCCAGTCCAAAGTCAACTCCTCAAGTCCGAGCCAACTCCTCCAGTCCCAGAGTCAACTGCTCCAGTCCCAGAGTCAACTGCTCCAGACCCAGCGTCAACTCCTCCAGTCGGTGTCAACACCTCCAGTGCCAGAGTCAACTCCTCCAGTCCAAGTCAACACTTGCAGTCCGAGTCAAGTCCACTATTCCGAGGCAAATCCTCCAGTCCGAGTCAACTCCTCCAGTCCGAGTGTCAAATCCTCCAGTCCTAGAGTCAATTCCTCCAATCCGGGTCAACGCCTCCAATCCAGAGTCAACTCCTCCAATCCGAGTCAACTCCTCCACTCCGACTCAAGTCCTTCAGTCCGACCAAATTCCTCCAGTCCGAGTCAACGCCTCCAGTCCGTGTCAACTCCTCCATTCCGAGTCAACCCCTCCAGTCCCAGAGTGAACTCTTCCAGTCCGAGTCAACTTCTCCAGACCCAGAGTCAACACCTCCACTCCGAGTCAAATCCTCCATTCCGAGTCAACTTCTCCAGTCCGAGTCAGCTCCTCCAGTCCCAGTGTCAATTCCTCCAGTCCCAGTGTCCGCTCTTCCCGTCCGAGTAAACTCCTCCAGTCCGAGTCAACTCCTCTAGTCCCAGAGTCAACTCCTCCAGTTCAACTCAACTCCTCCAGTCCGAGACAACTCCTCCAGTCCGAGTCAACTCCTCCAGTCCGAGTGTCAAACCCTCCAGTTCTAGAGTCAATTCCTCCAGTCCGAGTCAACGCCTCCAATCCAGAGTCCACTCCTCCAATCCGAGGCAACTCCTCCAGTCCGATTGAACTCATCCAGTACCAGAGTCAACTCCACCAGTCCAAGAGTCAACTCCTCCGGTCTGAGTCAACTCCTCCAGTCCAAAGTCAACTCCTCCAGTCTGAGTCAACACCTCCAGTCTGAGTCAACTCCTCCAGTCCGAGTGAACTCCTCCAGTACAAGAGTCAACTTCTCCAGTCAGAGTCAACTCCCCGAATCCCTGAGTCATCTCCTACAGTCCAAGTCAAGTCCTCCAGTTCGAGTCAACTCCATCATTCCGAGTCAACACCTCCAGTCCCAGAGTCAACTCCTCCAGTCACAGAGACAACTTCTCCAGTCCGAGTCAACTCCTCCAGTCCCAGTCAACTCCTCCAGTCCGAGACAACTTCTCCTGTCCCACTGTCAACTCCTCCAGTCCGAGTCAACTCATCCAGTCCCAGTCAACTCCTCCAGACACAGAGTCAACTCCTCCAGTCTGAGTGAACTACCCCAGTCCCTGAGTCATCTCCTCCAGTCCGAGTCAACTACTCCAGTCCCAGTGTCAACTCCTCCAGTCCGAGTCAACTACCCCAGTCCCTGAGTCATCTCCTCCAGACCGAGTCAACTCCTCCAGCCCCAGAGGCAACTCCTCCAATCCGAGTCAACTCCTCCAGACCCAGAGTCAATTCCTCCAGTCTGAGTGAACTCCCCGAATCCCTGAGTCATCTCCTACATTCCAAGTCAACTCCTCCAGTCGAAGAGTCAACTCCTCCAGTCTGAGTCAACTCCTCCAGTCCCAGTCAACTCCTCCAGTCCGAGTCAACGCCTCCAGTCCAGAGTCAACTCCTCCAGTCCGAGTCAACTCCTCCAGTCACTGAGTCATCTCCTCCAGTCCGAGTCAACTCCTCCAGTCCCAGAGGCAACTGCTCCAGTCCAAGTCAAGTCGTCCAGACCCAGAGTCAACTCCTCCAGTCCGAGTCAACTCCCCGAGTCCCTGAGTCATCTCCTACAGCCAAGCCAACTCCTCCAGTCCAAGAGTCAACTCGTCCAGTCTGAGTCAACTCCTCCAGTCCGAGTCAACTCCCCGAATCCCTGAGTCATCTCCAACAGTCCAAGTCAAGTAATTCAGTCCGAGTCAACTCCATCATTCCGAGTCAACACCTCCAGTCCCAGAGTCAACTCCCCCAGTCCCAGAGTCAACTCCTCCAATCCGAGTCAACTCCTCCAGTCCGAGTCAACTCCTCCAGACCCAGAGTCAACTCCTCCAGTCACAGAGACAACTTCTCCAGTCCGAGTCAACTCCTCCAGTCCCAGTCAACCCCTCCAGTCCGAGACAACTTCTCCTGTCACACTGTCAACTCCTCCAGTCCGAGTCAACTCATCCAGTCCTAGTCAACTCCTCCAGACACATAGTCAACTCCTCCAGTCCGAGTCAACTCCCCCAGTCCCTGAGTCATCTCCTCCAGTCCAAGTCAACTCCTCCAGTGCCAGAGTCAACTCCTCCAGTCCATGTCAACACTTCCAGTCCGAGTCAAGTCCACTATTCCGAGGCAAATCCTCCAGTCCGAGTCAACTCCTCCAGTCCGAGTGTCAAATCCTCCAGTCCGAGAGTCAATTCCTCCAGTCCGAGTCAACGCCTCCAGTCCGGGTCAACGCCTCCAATCCAGAGTCAAATCCTCCAATCCGAGTCAACTCTCCCTGTCCGAGTCAACTCCTTCAGTCTGAGTCAACTCCTCCAGTCCAAGAGTCAACGCCTCCAATCCGAGTCAACTCCTCCACTCCGACTCAAGTCTTTAAGTCCGACCAAATTCCTCCAGTCCGAGTCAACGCCTCCAGTCCGAGTCAACTCCTCCATTCCGAGTCAACCCCTCCAGTCCCAGAGTGAACTCTTCCAGTCCGAGTCAACTTCTCCAGACCCAGAGTCAACACCTCCACTCCGAGTCAAATCCTCCATTCCGAGTCAATTTCTCCAGTCCGAGTCAACTCCTCCATTCCCAGTGTCAATTCCTCCAGTCCCAGTGTCCGCTCTTCCCGTCCGAGTAAACTCCTCCAGTCCGAGTCAACTCCTCCAGTCCCAGAGTCAACTCCTCCAGTTCAACTCAACTCCTCCAGTCCGTGTCAACACCTCCAGTGCAATAGTCAACTCGCCAGTCCGAGTCAACTCCTCCAGTCCGAGTCAACTCCTCCAGTCCGAGTGTCAAACCCTCCAGTTCCAGAGTCAATTCCTCCAGTCCGAGTCAACGCCTCCAATCCAGAGTGCACTCCTCCAATCCGAGGCAACTCCCCCTGTCCGAGTCAACTCCTTCAGTCTGAGTCAACTCCTCCAGTCCAAGAGTCAACTCCTCCAATCCGAGTCAACTCCTCCACTCCGACTCAAGTCCTTCAGTCCAACCAAATTCCTCCAGTCTGAGTCAACTCCTCCTGTCCCAGAGTCAACTCTTCCAGACCCAGCGTCAACTCCTCCAGTCTGTGTCAACACCTCCAGTGCCAGAGTCAACTCCTCCAGTCCATGTCAACTCCTCCAGTCCGAGTCAACTCCTCCATTCCGGGTCAACCCCTCCAGGCCTAGAGTGAACACCTCCAGTCCGAGTCAACTCCTCCAGTCCCAGAGTCAACACCTCCACTCCGAGACAAATCCTCCATTCCGAGTCAACTTCTCCAGTCCGAGTGAACTCCTCCAGTCACGGAGTCAACTCCTCCACTCTGAGTCAACTCCTGCAGTCCCAGAGTCAACTCTTCCAGTCCGAGTCAACTCCTGCAGTCCCACTGTCAACTCCTCCAGTCCTAGTCAACTCCTCCAGTCCCAGAGTCAACTCCTACAGTCCCAGAGACAACTCCTCCAGTCCCAGTCAACTCCTCCAGACCCAGAGTCAACTCCTCCAGTCCGAGTCAACGCCCCCAGTCCCAGAGTCAACTCCTCCAGTCCAGAGTCAACTCCTCCAGTCCGAGTCAACGCCCCCAGTCCCAGAGTCAACTCCTCCAGTCCAGAGTCAACTCCTCCAGTCCGATTGATCTCCTCCAGTACCAGAGTCAACTCCACCAGTCCAAGAGTCAACTCCTCCGGTCTGAGTCAACTCCTCCAGTCCGAGTTAACTCCTCCAGTACAAGAGTCAACTTCTCCAGTCCGAGTCAATTCCCCGAATCCCTGAGAAATCTCCTACAGTCCAAGTCAAGTCCTCCAGTCCGAGTCAACTCCATCATTCCGAGTCAACACCTCCAGTCCCAGAGTCAACTCCCCCAGTCCCAGAGTCAACTCCTCCAATCCGAGTCAACTCCTCCAGTCCGAGTGAACTCCTCCAGTCCCAGAGTGAACTCCTCCAGTCCGAGTCAACTCCTCCAGTCCCAGAATCAACACCTCCACTCCGAGATAAATCCTCCATTCCGAGTCAACTTCTCCAGTCCGAGTCAACTCCTCCAGTCCCAGTGTCAATTCCTCCAGTCCAGTGTCAGCTCTTCCCGTCCGAGTAAACTCCTCCAGTCCGAGTCAACTCCTCCAGTCCCAGAGTCAACTCCTCCAGTCCGAGTCAACTCCTCCAGTCCCAGAGGCAACTGCTCCAGTCCAAGTCAAGTCCTCCAGACCCAGAGTCAACTCCTCCATTCCGAGTCAACTCCCCGAGTCCCTGAGTCATCTCCTACAGTCCAAGTCAACTCCCCCAGTCCCAGAGTCAACTCCTCCAATCCGAGTCAACTCCTCCAGTCCGAGTCAACTCCTCCAGACCCAGAGTCAACTCCTCCAGTCACAGAGACAACTTCTCCAGTCCGAGTCAACTCCTCCAGTCGCAGTCAACTCCTCCAGTCCGAGACAACTTCTCCTGTCCCACTGTCAACTCCTCCAGTCCGAGTCAACTCATCCAGTCCTAGTCAACTCCTCCAGACACATAGTCAACTCCTCCAGTCCCAGTCAACTCCCCCAGTCCCTGAGTCATCTCCTCCAGTCCAAGTCAACTCCTCCAGTGCCAGAGTCAACTCCTCCAGTCCAAGTCAACACTTCCAGTCCGAGTCAAGTCCACTATTCCGAGGCAAATCCTCCAGTCCGAGTCAACTCCTCCATTCCCAGTGTCAATTCCTCCAGTCCCAGTGTCCGCTCTTCCCGTCCGAGTAAACTCCTCCAGTCCGAGTCAACTCCTCCAGTCCCAGAGTCAACTCCTCCAGTTGAACTCAACTCCTCCAGTCCGTGTCAACACCACCAGTGCAATAGTCAACTCGCCAGTCCGAGTCAACACCTCCACTCCGAGACAAATCCTCCATTCCGAGTCAACTTCTCCAGTCCGAGTGAACTCCTCCAGTCACGGAGTCAACTCCTCCACTCTGAGTCAACTCCTGCAGTCCCAGAGTCAACTCTTCCAGTCCGAGTCAACTCCTGCAGTCCCAGAGTCAACTCCTACAGTCCCAGAGACAACTCCTCCAGTCCCAGTCAACTCCTCCAGACCCAGAGTCAACTCCTCCAGTCCGAGTCAACGCCCCCAGTCCCAGAGTCAACTCCTCCAGTCCAGAGTCAACTCCTCCAGTCCGATTGATCTCCTCCAGTGCCAGAGTCAACTCCACCAGTCCAAGAGTCAACTCCTCCGGTCTGAGTCAACTCCTCCAGTCCGAGTGAACTCCTCCAGTACAAGAGTCAACTTCTCCAGTCCGAGTCAACTCCCCGAATCCCTGAGTCATCTCCTACAGTCCAAGTCAAGTCCTCCAGTCCGAGTCAACTCCATCATTCCGAGTCAACACCTCCAGTCCCAGAGTCAACTCCCCCAGTCCCAGAGTCAACTCCTCCAATCCGAGTCAACTCCTCCAGTCCGAGTGAACTCCTCCAGTCCCAGAGTCAACTCCTCCAGTCACAGAGACAACTTCTCCAGTCCGAGTCAACTCCTCCAGTCTGAGTCAACTCCTCCAGTCCGAGACAACTTCTCCTGTCCCACTGTTCACTCCTCCAGTCCGAGTCAACTCATCCAGTCCCAGTCAACTCCTCCAGACACAGAGTCAACTCCTCCAGTCCGAGTCAACTCCCCCAGTCCCAGAGTCAACTCCTCCAGTCCGAGTCAACTCTTCCAGTCCCAGTGTCAACTCCTCCAGTCCGAGTCAACTACCCCAGTCCCTGAGTCATCTCCTCCAGACCGAGTCAACTCCTCCAGCCCCAGAGTCATCTCCTCCAGTCCGAGTCAACTCCTCCAGAACCAGAGTCAATTCCTCCAGTCCGAGTGAACTCCCCGAATCCCTGAGTCATCTCCTACATTCCAAGTCAACTCCTCCAGTCGAAGAGTCAACTTCTCCAGTCCGAGTCAACTCCTCCATTCCCAGTGTCAATTCCTCCAGTCCCAGTGTCCGCTCTTCCCGTCCGAGTAAACTCCTCCAGTCCGAGTCAACTCCTCCAGTCCCAGAGTCTACTCCTCCAGTTCAACTCAACTCCTCCAGTCCGTGTCAACACCTCCAGTGCAATAGTCAACTCGCCAGTCCGAGTCAACTCCTCCAGTCCGAGTCAACTCCTCCAGTCCGAGTGTCAAACCCTCCAGTTCCAGAGTCAATTCCTCCAGTCCGAGTCAACGCCTCCAATCCAGAGTGCACTCCTCCAATCCGAGGCAACTCCCCCTGTCCGAGTCAACTCCTTCAGTCTGAGTCAACTCCTCCAGTCCAAGAGTCAACTCCTCCAATCCGAGTCAACTCCTCCACTCCGACTCAAGTCCTTCAGTCCAGCCAAATTCCTCCAGTCTGAGTCAACTCCTCCTGTCCCAGAGTCAACTCTTCCAGACCCAGCGTCAACTCCTCCAGTCTGTGTCAACACCTCCAGTGCCAGAGTCAACTCCTCCAGTCCAAGTCAACTCCTCCAGTCCGAGTCAACTCCTCCATTCCGAGTCAACCCCTCCAGCCCTAGAGTGAACACCTCCAGTCCGAGTCAACTCCTCCAGTCCCAGAGTCAACACCTCCACTCCGAGACAAATCCTCCATTCCGAGTCAACTTCTCCAGTCCGAGTGAACTCCTCCAGTCACGGAGTCAACTCCTCCACTCTGAGTCAACTCCTGCAGTCCCAGAGTCAACTCTTCCAGTCCGAGTCAACTCCTGCAGTCCCAGAGACAACTCCTCCAGTCCCAGTCAACTCCTCCAGACCCAGAGTCAACTCCTCCAGTCCGAGTCAACGCCCCCAGTCCCAGAGTCAACTCCTTCAGTCCAGAGTCAACTCCTCCAGTCCGAGTCAACGCCCCCAGTCCCAGAGTCAACTCCTCCAGTCCAGAGTCAACTCCTCCAGTCCGATTGATCTCCTCCAGTGCCAGAGTCAACTCCACCAGTCCAAGAGTCAACTCCTCCGGTCTGAGTCAACTCCTCCAGTCTGAGTGAACTCCTCCAGTACAAGAGTCAACTTCTCCAGTCCGAGTCAACTCCCCGAATCCCTGAGTCATCTCCTACAGTCCAAGTCAAGTCCTCCAGTCCGAGTCAACTCCATCATTCCGAGTCAACACCTCCAGTCCCAGAGTCAACTCCCCCAGTCCCAGAGTCAACTCCTCCAATCCGAGTCAACTCCTCCAGTCCGAGTGAACTCCTCCAGTCCCAGAGTCAACTCCTCCAGTCACAGAGACAACTTCTCCAGTCCGAGTCAACTCCTCCAGTCCCAGTCAACTCCTCCAGTCCGAGACAACTTCTCCTGTCCCACTGTTCACTCCTCCAGTCCGAGTCAACTCATCCAGTCCCAGTCAACTCCTCCAGACACAGAGTCAACTCCTCCAGTCCGAGTCAACTCCCCCAGTCCCAGAGTCAACTCCTCCAGTCCGAGTCAACTCTTCCAGTCCCAGTGTCAACTCCTCCAGTCCGAGTCAACTCCTCCAGCCCCAGAGGCAACTCCTCCAGTCCGAGTCAACTCCTCCAGAACCAGAGTCAATTCCTCCAGTCCGAGTGAACTCCCCGAATCCCTGAGTCATCTCCTACATTCCAAGTCAACTCCTCCAGTCGAAGAGTCAACTCCTCCAGTCTGAGTCAACTCCTCCAGTCTCAGTCAACTTGTCCAGTCCGAGTCAACTCCTCCAGTCCCAGTCAACCACTCCAGTCCGAGACAACTTCTCCTGTCCCACTGTCAACTCCTCCAGTCCGAGTCAACTCATCCAGTCCTAGTCAACTCCTCCAGACGCATAGTCATCTCCTCCAGTCCAAGTCAACTCCTCCAGTGCCAGAGTCAACTCCTCCAGTTCAAGTCAACACTTCCAGTCCGAGTCAAGTCCACTATTCCGAGGCAAATCCTCCAGTCCGAGTCAACTCCTCCAGTCCGAGTGTCAAATCCTCCAGTCCGAGAGTCAATTCCTCCAGTCCGAGTCAACGCCTCCAGTCCGGGTCAACGCCTCCAATCCAGAGTCAAATCCTCCAATCCGAGTCAACTCTCCCTGTCCGAGTCAACTCCTTCAGTCTGAGTCAACTCCTCCAGTCCAAGAGTCAACGCCTCCAATCCGAGTCAACTCCTCCACTCCGACTCAAGTCTTTAAGTCCGACCAAATTCCTCCAGTCCGAGTCAACGCCTCCAGTCCGAGTCAACTCCTCCATTCCGAGTCAACCCCTCCAGTCCCAGAGTGAACTCTTCCAGTCCGAGTCAACTTCTCCAGACCCAGAGTCAACACCTCCACTCCGAGTCAAATCCTCCATTCCGAGTCAATTTCTCCAGTCCGAGTCAACTCCTCCATTCCCAGTGTCAATTCCTCCAGTCCCAGTGTCCGCTCTTCCCGTCCGAGTAAACTCCTCCAGTCCGAGTCAACTCCTCCAGTCCCAGAGTCAACTCCTCCAGTTCAACTCAACTCCTCCAGTCCGTGTCAACACCTCCAGTGCAATAGTCAACTCGCCAGTCCGAGTCAATTCCTCCAGTCCGAGTCAACGCCTCCAATCCAGAGTGCACTCCTCCAATCCGAGGCAACTCCCCCTGTCCGAGTCAACTCCTTCAGTCTGAGTCAACTCCTCCAGTCCAAGAGTCAACTCCTCCAATCCGAGTCAACTCCTCCACTCCGACTCAAGTCCTTCAGTCCAACCAAATTCCTCCAGTCCGAGTCAACTCCTCCTGTCCCAGAGTCAACTCTTCCAGACCCAGCGTCAACTCCTCCAGTCTGTGTCAACACCTCCAGTGCCAGAGTCAACTCCACCAGTCCATGTCAACTCCTCCAGTCCGAGTCAACTCCTCCATTCCGAGTCAACCCCTCCAGGCCTAGAGTGAACACCTCCAGTCCGAGTCAACTCCTCCAGTCCCAGAGTCAACACCTCCACTCCGAGACAAATCCTCCATTCCGAGTCAACTTCTCCAGTCCGAGTGAACTCCTCCAGTCACGGAGTCAACTCCTCCACTCTGAGTCAACTCCTGCAGTCCCAGAGTCAACTCCTCCAGTCCTAGTCAACTCCTCCAGTCCCAGAGTCAACTCCTACAGTCCCAGAGACAACTCCTCCAGTCCCAGTCAACTCCTCCAGACCCAGAGTCAACTCCTCCAGTCCGAGTCAACGCCCCCAGTCCCAGAGTCAACTCCTCCAGTCCAGAGTCAACTCCTCCAGTCCGAGTCAACGCCCCCAGTCCCAGAGTCAACTCCTCCAGTCCAGAGTCAACTCCTCCAGTCCGATTGATCTCCTCCAGTACCAGAGTCAACTCCACCAGTCCAAGAGTCAACTCCTCCGGTCTGAGTCAACTCCTCCAGTCCGAGTTAACTCCTCCAGTACAAGAGTCAACTTCTCCAGTCCGAGTCAATTCCCCGAATCCCTGAGTCATCTCCTACAGTCCAAGTCAAGTCCTCCAGTCCGAGTCAACTCCATCATTCCGAGTCAACACCTCCAGTCCCAGAGTCAACTCCCCCAGTCCCAGAGTCAACTGCTCCAATCCGAGTCAACTCCTGCAGTCCGAGTGAACTCCTCCAGTCCCAGAGTGAACTCCTCCAGTCCAAGTCAACTCCTCCAGTCCCAGAATCAACACCTCCACTCCGAGATAAATCCTCCATTCCGAGTCAACTTCTCCAGTCCGAGTCAACTCCTCCAGTCCCAGTGTCAATTCCTCCAGTCCAGTGTCAGCTCTTCCCGTCCGAGTAAACTCCTCCAGTCCGAGTCAACTCCTCCAGTCCCAGAGTCAACTCCTCCAGTCCGAGTCAACTCCTCCAGTCCCAGAGGCAACTGCTCCAGTGCAAGTCAAGTCCTCCAGACCCAGAGTCAACTCCTCCATTCCGAGTCAACTCCCCGAGTCCCTGAGTCATCTCCTACATTCCAAGTCAACTCCCCCAGTCCCAGAGTCAACCCCTCCAATCCGAGTCAACTCCTCCAGTCCGAGTCAACTCCTCCAGACCCAGAGTCAACTCCTCCAGTCACAGAGACTACTTCTCCAGTCCGACTCAACTCCTCCAGTCCGAGACAACTTCTCCTGTCCCACTGTCAACTCCTCCAGTCCGAGTCAACTCATCCAGTCCTAGTCAACTCCTCCAGACACATAGTCAACTACTCCAGTCCCAGTCAACTCCCCCAGTCCCTGAGTCATCTCCTCCAGTCCAAGTCAACTCCTCCAGTGCCAGAGTCAACTCCTCCAGTCCAAGTCAACACTTTCAGTCCGAGTCAAGTCCACTATTCCGAGGCAAATCCTCCAGTCCGAGTCAACTCCTCCAGTCCGAGTGTCAAATCCTCCAGTCCGAGAGTCAATTCCTCCAGTCCGAGTCAACGCCTCCAGTCCGGGTCAACGCCTCCAATCCAGAGTCAAATCCTCCAATCTGAGTCAACTCTCCCTGTCCGAGTCAACTCCTTCAGTCTGAGTCAACTCCTCCAGTCCAAGAGTCAACGCCTCCAATCCGAGTCAACTCCTCCACTCCGACTCAAGTCTTTAAGTCCGACCAAATTCCTCCAGTCCGAGTCAACGCCTCCAGTCCGAGTCAACTCCTCCATTCCGAGTCAAACCCTCCAGTCCCAGAGTGAACTCTTCCAGTCCGAGTCAACTTCTCCAGACCCAGAGTCAACACTTCCACTCCGAGTCAAATCCTCCATTCCGAGTCAATTTCTCCAGTCCGAGTCAACTCCTCCATTCACAGTGTCAATTCCTCCAGTCCCAGTGTCCGCTCTTCCCGTCCGAGTAAACTCCTCCAGTCCGAGTCAACTCCTCCAGTCCCAGAGTCAACTCCTCCAGTTAAACTCAACTCCTCCAGTCCGTGTCAACACCTCCAGTGCAATAGTCAACTCGCCAGTCCGAGTCAACTCCCCCAGTCCCTGAGTCATCTCCTCCAGTCCGAGTCAACTCCTCCAGTCCCAGTGTCAACTCCTCCAGTCTGAGTCAACTACCCCAGTCCCTGAGTCATCTCCTCCAGACCGAGTCAACTCCTCCAGCCCCAGAGGCAACTCCTCCAGTCCGAGTCAACTCCTCCAGACCCAGAGTCAATTCCTCCAGTCTGAGTGAACTCCCCGAATCCCTGAGTCATCTCTTACATTCCAAGACAACTCCTCCAGTCGAAGAGTCAACTCCTCCAGTCTGAGTCAACTCCTCCAGTCCCAGTCAACTCCTCCAGTCCGAGTCAACGCCTCCAGTCCAGAGTCAACCCCTCCAGTCCGAGTCAACTCCTCCAGTCACTGAGTCATCTCCTCCAGTCCGAGTCAACTCCTCCAGTCCCAGAGGCAACTGCTCCAGTCCCAGTCAAGTCGTCCAGACCCAGAGTCAACCCCTCCAGTCCGAGTCAACTCCTCCAGTCCCAGTGTCAATTCCTCCAGTCCAGTGTCAGCTCTGCCCGTCCGAGTAAATTCCTCCAGTCCGAGTCAACTCCTCCAGTCCCAGAGTCAACTCCTCCAGTCCAACTCAACTCCTGCAGTCCGCGTCAACACCTCCAGTGCAATAGTCAACTCCTCCAGTCTGAGTCATCTCCTGCAGTCCGATTCAACTCCTCCGTTCCCAGAGTCAACTCCTCCGCCCCGAGTCAACTCCTCCAGTCCAAGAGTCAACTCCTCCTGTCCCAGAGTCAACTCCTCCAGTCCAAGAGTCATCTCCTCCAGTCCAAAGTCAACTCCTCCAGTCCGAGCCAACTCCTCCAGTCCCAGAGTCAACTGCTCCAGTCCCAGAGTCAACTGCTCCAGACCCAGTGTCAACTCCTCCAGTCGGTGTCAACACCTCCAGTGCCAGAGTCAACTCCTCCAGTCCAAGTCAACACTTCCAGTCCGAGTCAAGTCCACTATTCCGAGTCAATTCCTCCAGTCCGGGTCAACGCCTCCAATCCAGAGTCAACTCCTCCAATCCAAGTCAACTCCTCCACTCCGAGTCAAGTCCTTCAGTCCGACCAAATTCCTCCAGTCCGAGTCAACGCCTCCAGTCCGAGTCAACTCCTCCATTCCGAGTCAACCCCTCCAGTCCCAGAGTGAACTCTTCCAGTCCGAGTCAACTTCTCCAGACCCAGAGTCAACACCTCCACTCCGAGTCAAATCCTCCATTCCGAGTCAACTTCTCCAGTCCGAGCCAGCTCCTCCAGTCCCAGTGTCAATTCCTCCAGTCCCAGTGTCCGCTCTTCCCGTCCGAGTAAATTCCTCCAGTCCGAGTCAACTCCTCTAGTCCCAGAGTCAACTCCTCCAGTTCAACCCAACTCCTCCAGTCCGAGTCAACTCCTCCAGTCCGAGTGTCAAACCCTCCAGTTCCAGAGTCAATTCCTCCAGTCCGAGTCAACGCCTCCAATCCAGAGTCCAGTCCTCCAATCCGAGGCAACTCCTCCAGTCCGATTGAACTCATCCAGTACCAGAGTCAACTCCACCAGTCCAAGAGTCAACTCCTCCAGTCTGAGTCAACACCTCCAGTCTGAGTCAACTCCTCCAGTCCGAGTGAACTCCTCCAGAACAAGAGTCAACTTCTCCAGTCCGAGTCAACTCCCCGAATCCCTGAGTCATCTCCTACAGTCCAAGTCAAGTCCTCCAGTCCGAGTCAACTCCATCATTCCGAGTCAACACCTCCAGTCCCAGAGTCAACTCCCCCAGTCCCAGAGTCAACTCCTCCAATCCGAGACAACTCCTCCAGTCCGAGTGAACTCCTCCAGTCCCAGAGTCAACTCCTCCAGTCACAGAGACAACTCCTCCAGTCCGAGTCAACTCCTCCAGTCCCAGTCAACTCCTCCAGTCCGAGACAACTTCTCCTGTCCCACTGTCAACTCCTCCAGTCCGAGTCAACTCATCCAGTCCAAGTCAGCTCCTCCAGACACCGAGTCAACTCCTCCAGTCTGAGTCAACTCTCCCAGTCCCTGAGTCATCTCCTCCAGTCCGAGTCAACTCCTCCAGTCCCAGTGTCAACTCCTCCAGTCTGAGTCAACTACCCCAGTCCCTGAGTCATCTCCTCCAGACCGAGTCAACTCCTCCAGCCCCAGAGGCAACTCCTCCAGTCCGAGTCAACTCCTCCAGACCCAGAGTCAATTCCTCCAGTCTGAGTGAACTCCCCGAATCCCTGAGTCATCTCCTACATTCCAAGTCAACTCCTCCAGTCGAAGAGTCAACTCCTCCAGTCTGAGTCAACTCCTCCAGTCCCAGTCAACTCCTCCAGTCCGAGTCAACGCCCCCAGTCCAGAGTCAACTCCTCCAGACCGAGTCAACTCCTCCAGCCACAGAGGCAACTCCTCCAGTCCGAGTCATTTCCTCCAGACCCAGAGTCAATTCCTCCAGTCCGAGTGAACTCCCCGAATCCCTAAGTCATCTCCTACATTCCATGTCAACTCCTCCAGTCGAAGAGTCAACTCCTCCAGTCCGAGTCAACTCCTCCAGTCCCAGTCAACTCCTCCTGTCCGAGTAAACTCTTCCAGTCCCAGAGTCAACTCCTCCAGTCCAAGGCAACGCCTCCAGTCCGGAGACAACTCCTTCAGTCCGAGTCAACTCCCCCTGTCCAAGTCAACTCCTCCAGTCCCAGAGGCAATTCCGCCAGTCCGAGTAAACTCCTCCAGTCCCAGAGTCAACTTCTCTAGTCCGAGTCAACTCCATCATTCCGAGTCAACACCTCCAGTCCCAGAGTCAACTCCTTCAGTCTGAGTCAACTCCTCCAGTCCAGTGTCAACTCCTTCAGTCACAGAGAAAACTCCACCAGACCCAGAGTCAACTCCTCCAGTCCGAGTCAACTCCTCCAGTCCAAGAGTCAACTCCTCCAGGCCCAGAGACAACTCCTCCAGACCCAGCGTCAACTCCTCCTGTCTGTGTCAAAACCTCCAGTGCCAGAGTCAACTCCTCCAGACCCAGCATCATCTCCTCCAGTCTGTGTCAACTCCTCCATTCCGACTCAAGTCCTTCAGTCCGACCAAATTCCTTCAGTCTGAGTCAACACCTCCAGTCCCAGTGTCAACTCCTTCAGACCCAGAGTCAACTCCTCCAGACCCAGCGTCAACTCCTCCAGTCTGTGTCAAAACCTCCAGTGCCAGAGTCAACTCCTCCAGACCCAGCGACATCTCCTCCAGTCTGTGTCAACTCCTCCATTCCGACTCAAGTCCTTCAGTCCGAACAAATTCCTCCAATCCGAGTCAACTCATTCAGTCACAGTCAACTCCTCCAGACCCAGCGTCAACTCCTCCAGTCTGTGTCAACACCTCCAGTGCCAGAATCAACTCCTCCAGTCCAAGTCAACTCCTCCAGTCCCAGTCAACTCCTCCATTCCGAGACAACCCCTCCAGTCCCAGAGTGAACTCCTCCAGTCCGAGTCAACTCCTCCAGTCCCAGAGTCAACACCTCCACTCCGAGATAAATCCTCCATTCCGAGTCAACTTCTCCAGTCCGAGTCAACTCCTCCAGTCCCAGTGTCAATTCCTCCAGTCCAGTGTCAGCTCTTCCCGTCCGAGTGAACTCATCCAGTCCGAGTCAACTCCTCCAGTCCCAGAGTCAACTCCTCCAGTCCGAGTCAACTCTTCCAGTCCCAGAGGCAACTGCTCCAGTCCAAGTCAAGTCCTCCAGACCCAGAGTCAACTCCTCCAGTCCGAGTCAACTCCCCGAGTCCCTGAGTCATCTCCTACAGTCCAAGTCAACTCCCCCAGTCCCAGAGTCAACTCCTCCAATCCGAGTCAACTCCTCCAGTCCGAGTGAACTCCTCCAGACCCAGAGTCAACTCCTCCAGTCACAGAGACAACTTCTCCAGTCCGAGTCAACTCCTCCAGTCCCAGTCAACTCCTCCAGTCCGAGACAACTTCTCCTGTCCCACTGTCAACTCCTCCAGTCCGAGTCAACTCATGCAGTCCTAGTCAACTCCTCCAGACACATAGTCAACTCCTCCAGTCCCAGTCAACTCGCCCAGTCCCTGAGTCATCTCCTCCAGTCCAAGTCAACACTTCCAGTCCGAGTCAAGTCCACTATTCCGAGGCAAATCCTCCAGTCCGAGTCAACTCCTCCAGTCCGAGTGTCAAATCCTCCAGTCCGAGAGTCAATTCCTCCAGTCCGAGTCAACGCCTCCAGTCCGGGTCAACGCCTCCAATCCAGAGTCAAATCCTCCAATCCGAGTCAATTCTCCCTGTCCGAGTCAACTCCTTCAGTCTGAGTCAACTCCTCCAGTCCAAGAGTCAACGCCTCCAATCCGAGTCAACTCCTCCACTCCGACTCAAGTCTTTAAGTCCGACCAAATTCCTCCAGTCCGAGTCAACGCCTCCAGTCCGAGTCAACTCCTCCATTCCGAGTCAACCCCTCCAGTCCCAGAGTGAACTCTTCCAGTCTGAGTCAACTTCTCCAGACCCAGAGTCAACACCTCCACTCCGAGTCAAATCCTCCATTCCGAGTCAATTTCTCCAGTCCGAGTCAACTCCTCCATTCCCAGTGTCAATTCCTCCAGTCCCAGTGTCCGCTCTTCCCGTCCGAGTAAACTCCTCCAGTCCGAGTCAACTCCTCCAGTCCCAGTGTCAACTCCTCCAGTCTGAGTCAACTACCCCAGTCCCTGAGTCATCTCCTCCAGACCGAGTCAACTCCTCCAGCCCCAGAGGCAACTCCTCCAGTCCGAGTCAACTCCTCCAGCCCCAGAGGCAACTCCTCCAGTCTGAGTGAACTCCCCGAATCCCTGAGTCATCTCCTACATTCCAAGTCAACTCCTCCAGTCCAAGTCAACGCCCCCAGTCCAGAGTCAACTCCTCCAGACCGAGTCAACTCCTCCAGCCACAGAGGCAACTCCTCCAGTCCGAGTCATTTCCTCCAGACCCAGAGTCAATTCCTCCAGTCCGAGTGAACTCCCCGAATCCCTAAGTCATCTCCTACATTCCATGTCAACTCCTCCAGTCGAAGAGTCAACTCCTCCAGTCCGAGTCAACTCCTCCAGTCCCAGTCAACTCCTCCTGTCCGAGTAAACTCTTCCAGTCCCAGAGTCAACTCCTCCAGTCCAAGGCAACGCCTCCAGTCCGGAGACAACTCCTTCAGTCCGAGTCAACTCCCCCTGTCCAAGTCAACTCCTCCAGTCCCAGAGGCAATTCCGCCAGTCCGAGTAAACTCCTCCAGTCCCAGAGTCAACTTCTCTAGTCCGAGTCAACTCCATCATTCCGAGTCAACACCTCCAGTCCCAGAGTCAACTCCTCCAGTCCGAGTGAACTCCTCCAGACCCAGAGTTAACTCCTCCAGTCACAGAGACAACTTCTCCAGTCCGAGTCAACTCCTCCAGTCCCAGTCAACTCCTCCAGTCCGAGACAAATTCTCCTGTCCCACTGTCAACTCCTCCAGTCCGAGTCAACTCATCCAGTCCTAGTCAACTCCTCCAGACACATAGTCAACTCCTCCAGTCCCAGTCAACTCGCCCAGTCCCTGAGTCATCTCCTCCAGTCCAAGTCAACACTTCCAGTCCGAGTCAAGTACACTATTCCGAGGCAAATCCTCCAGTCCGAGTCAACTCCTCCAGTCCGAGTGTCAAATCCTCCAGTCCGAGAGTCAATTCCTCCAGTCCGAGTCAACGCCTCCAGTCCGGGTCAACGCCTCCAATCCAGAGTCAAATCCTCCAATCCGAGTCAACTCTCCCTGTCCGAGTCAACTCCTTCAGTCTGAGTCAACTCCTCCAGTCCAAGAGTCAACGCCTCCAATCCGAGTCAACTCCTCCACTCCGACTCAAGTCTTTAAGTCCGACCAAATTCCTCCAGTCCGAGTCAACGCCTCCAGTCCGAGTCAACTCCTCCATTCCGAGTCAACCCCTCCAGTCCCAGAGTGAACTCTTCCAGTCTGAGTCAACTTCTCCAGACCCAGAGTCAACACCTCCACTCCGAGTCAAATCCTCCATTCCGAGTCAATTTCTCCAGTCCGAGTCAACTCCTCCATTCCCAGTGTCAATTCCTCCAGTCCCAGTGTCCGCTCTTCCCGTCCGAGTAAACTCCTCCAGTCCGAGTCAACTCCTCCAGTCCCAGTGTCAACTCCTCCAGTCTGAGTCAACTACCCCAGTCCCTGAGTCATCTCCTCCAGACCGAGTCAACTCCTCCAGCCCCAGAGGCAACTCCTCCAGTCCGAGTCAACTCCTCCAGACCCAGAGTCAATTCCTCCAATCCGAGTCAACTCCATCATTCCGAGTCAACACCTCCAGTCCCAGAGTCAACTCCCCCAGTCCCAGAGTCAACTCCTCCAATCCGAGACAACTCCTCCAGTCCGAGTGAACTCCTCCAGTCCCAGAGTCAACTCCTCCAGTCACAGAGACAACTTCTCCAGTCCGAGTCAACTCCTCCAGTCCCAGTCAACTCCTCCAGTCCGAGACAACTTCTCCTGTCCCACTGTCAACTCCTCCAGTCCGAGTCAACTCATCCAGTCCAAGTCAACTCCTCCAGACACCAAGTCAACTCCTCCAGTCTGAGTCAACTCCCCCAGTCCCTGAGTCATCTCCTCCAGTCCGAGTCAACTCCTCCAGTCCCAGTGTCAACTCCTCCAGTCTGAGTCAACTACCCCAGTCCCTGAGTCATCTCCTCCAGACCGAGTCAACTCCTCCAGCCCCAGAGGCAACTCCTCCAGTCCGAGTCAACTCCTCCAGACCCAGAGTCAATTCCTCCAGTCTGAGTGAACTCCCCGAATCCCTGAGTCATCTCTTACATTCCAAGACAACTCCTCCAGTCGAAGAGTCAACTCCTCCAGTCTGAGTCAACTCCTCCAGTCCCAGTCAACTCCTCCAGTCCGAGTCAACGCCTCCAGTCCAGAGTCAACCCCTCCAGTCCGAGTCAACTCCTCCAGTCACTGAGTCATCTCCTCCAGTCCGAGTCAACTCCTCCAGTCCCAGAGGCAACTGCTCCAGTCCCAGTCAAGTCGTCCAGACCCAGAGTCAACCCCTCCAGTCCGAGTCAACTCCTCCAGTCCCAGTGTCAATTCCTCCAGTCCAGTGTCAGCTCTGCCCGTCCGAGTAAATTCCTCCAGTCCGAGTCAACTCCTCCAGTCCCAGAGTCAACTCCTCCAGTCCAACTCAACTCCTGCAGTCCGCGTCAACACCTCCAGTGCAATAGTCAACTCCTCCAGTCTGAGTCATCTCCTGCAGTCCGATTCAACTCCTCCGTTCCCAGAGTCAACTCCTCCGCCCCGAGTCAACTCCTCCAGTCGAAGAGTCAACTCCTCCAGTCTGAGTCAACTCCTCCAGTCCCAGTCAACTCCTCCAGTCCGAGTCAACGCCTCCAGTCCAGAGTCAACCCCTCCAGTCCGAGTCAACTCCTCCAGTCACTGAGTCATCTCCTCCAGTCCGAGTCAACTCCTCCAGTCCCAGAGGCAACTGCTCCAGTCCCAGTCAAGTCGTCCAGACCCAGAGTCAACCCCTCCAGTCCGAGTCAACTCCTCCAGTCCCAGTGTCAATTCCTCCAGTCCAGTGTCAGCTCTGCCCGTCCGAGTAAATTCCTCCAGTCCGAGTCAACTCCTCCAGTCCCAGAGTCAACTCCTCCAGTCCAACTCAACTCCTGCAGTCCGCGTCAACACCTCCAGTGCAATAGTCAACTCCTCCAGTCTGAGTCATCTCCTGCAGTCCGATTCAACTCCTCCGTTCCCAGAGTCAACTCCTCCGCCCCGAGTCAACTCCTCCAGTCCAAGAGTCAACTCCTCCTGTCCCAGAGTCAACTCCTCCAGTCCAAGAGTCATCTCCTCCAGTCCAAAGTCAACTCCTCCAGTCCGAGCCAACTCCTCCAGTCCCAGAGTCAACTGCTCCAGTCCCAGAGTCAACTGCTCCAGACCCAGTGTCAACTCCTCCAGTCGGTGTCAACACCTCCAGTGCCAGAGTCAACTCCTCCAGTCCAAGTCAACACTTCCAGTCCGAGTCAAGTCCACTATTCCGAGTCAATTCCTCCAGTCCGGGTCAACGCCTCCAATCCAGAGTCAACTCCTCCAATCCAAGTCAACTCCTCCACTCCGAGTCAAGTCCTTCAGTCCGACCAAATTCCTCCAGTCCGAGTCAACGCCTCCAGTCCGAGTCAACTCCTCCATTCCGAGTCAACCCCTCCAGTCCCAGAGTGAACTCTTCCAGTCCGAGTCAACTTCTCCAGACCCAGAGTCAACACCTCCACTCCGAGTCAAATCCTCCATTCCGAGTCAACTTCTCCAGTCCGAGCCAGCTCCTCCAGTCCCAGTGTCAATTCCTCCAGTCCCAGTGTCCGCTCTTCCCGTCCGAGTAAATTCCTCCAGTCCGAGTCAACTCCTCTAGTCCCAGAGTCAACTCCTCCAGTTCAACCCAACTCCTCCAGTCCGAGTCAACTCCTCCAGTCCGAGTGTCAAACCCTCCAGTTCCAGAGTCAATTCCTCCAGTCCGAGTCAACGCCTCCAATCCAGAGTCCAGTCCTCCAATCCGAGGCAACTCCTCCAGTCCGATTGAACTCATCCAGTACCAGAGTCAACTCCACCAGTCCAAGAGTCAACTCCTCCAGTCTGAGTCAACACCTCCAGTCTGAGTCAACTCCTCCAGTCCGAGTGAACTCCTCCAGAACAAGAGTCAACTTCTCCAGTCCGAGTCAACTCCCCGAATCCCTGAGTCATCTCCTACAGTCCAAGTCAAGTCCTCCAGTCCGAGTCAACTCCATCATTCCGAGTCAACACCTCCAGTCCCAGAGTCAACTCCCCCAGTCCCAGAGTCAACTCCTCCAATCCGAGACAACTCCTCCAGTCCGAGTGAACTCCTCCAGTCCCAGAGTCAACTCCTCCAGTCACAGAGACAACTCCTCCAGTCCGAGTCAACTCCTCCAGTCCCAGTCAACTCCTCCAGTCCGAGACAACTTCTCCTGTCCCACTGTCAACTCCTCCAGTCCGAGTCAACTCATCCAGTCCAAGTCAGCTCCTCCAGACACCGAGTCAACTCCTCCAGTCTGAGTCAACTCTCCCAGTCCCTGAGTCATCTCCTCCAGTCCGAGTCAACTCCTCCAGTCCCAGTGTCAACTCCTCCAGTCTGAGTCAACTACCCCAGTCCCTGAGTCATCTCCTCCAGACCGAGTCAACTCCTCCAGCCCCAGAGGCAACTCCTCCAGTCCGAGTCAACTCCTCCAGACCCAGAGTCAATTCCTCCAGTCTGAGTGAACTCCCCGAATCCCTGAGTCATCTCCTACATTCCAAGTCAACTCCTCCAGTCGAAGAGTCAACTCCTCCAGTCTGAGTCAACTCCTCCAGTCCCAGTCAACTCCTCCAGTCCGAGTCAACGCCCCCAGTCCAGAGTCAACTCCTCCAGACCGAGTCAACTCCTCCAGCCACAGAGGCAACTCCTCCAGTCCGAGTCATTTCCTCCAGACCCAGAGTCAATTCCTCCAGTCCGAGTGAACTCCCCGAATCCCTAAGTCATCTCCTACATTCCATGTCAACTCCTCCAGTCGAAGAGTCAACTCCTCCAGTCCGAGTCAACTCCTCCAGTCCCAGTCAACTCCTCCTGTCCGAGTAAACTCTTCCAGTCCCAGAGTCAACTCCTCCAGTCCAAGGCAACGCCTCCAGTCCGGAGACAACTCCTTCAGTCCGAGTCAACTCCCCCTGTCCAAGTCAACTCCTCCAGTCCCAGAGGCAATTCCGCCAGTCCGAGTAAACTCCTCCAGTCCCAGAGTCAACTTCTCTAGTCCGAGTCAACTCCATCATTCCGAGTCAACACCTCCAGTCCCAGAGTCAACTCCTTCAGTCTGAGTCAACTCCTCCAGTCCAGTGTCAACTCCTTCAGTCACAGAGAAAACTCCACCAGACCCAGAGTCAACTCCTCCAGTCCGAGTCAACTCCTCCAGTCCAAGAGTCAACTCCTCCAGGCCCAGAGACAACTCCTCCAGACCCAGCGTCAACTCCTCCTGTCTGTGTCAAAACCTCCAGTGCCAGAGTCAACTCCTCCAGACCCAGCATCATCTCCTCCAGTCTGTGTCAACTCCTCCATTCCGACTCAAGTCCTTCAGTCCGACCAAATTCCTTCAGTCTGAGTCAACACCTCCAGTCCCAGTGTCAACTCCTTCAGACCCAGAGTCAACTCCTCCAGACCCAGCGTCAACTCCTCCAGTCTGTGTCAAAACCTCCAGTGCCAGAGTCAACTCCTCCAGACCCAGCGACATCTCCTCCAGTCTGTGTCAACTCCTCCATTCCGACTCAAGTCCTTCAGTCCGAACAAATTCCTCCAATCCGAGTCAACTCATTCAGTCACAGTCAACTCCTCCAGACCCAGCGTCAACTCCTCCAGTCTGTGTCAACACCTCCAGTGCCAGAATCAACTCCTCCAGTCCAAGTCAACTCCTCCAGTCCCAGTCAACTCCTCCATTCCGAGACAACCCCTCCAGTCCCAGAGTGAACTCCTCCAGTCCGAGTCAACTCCTCCAGTCCCAGAGTCAACACCTCCACTCCGAGATAAATCCTCCATTCCGAGTCAACTTCTCCAGTCCGAGTCAACTCCTCCAGTCCCAGTGTCAATTCCTCCAGTCCAGTGTCAGCTCTTCCCGTCCGAGTGAACTCATCCAGTCCGAGTCAACTCCTCCAGTCCCAGAGTCAACTCCTCCAGTCCGAGTCAACTCTTCCAGTCCCAGAGGCAACTGCTCCAGTCCAAGTCAAGTCCTCCAGACCCAGAGTCAACTCCTCCAGTCCGAGTCAACTCCCCGAGTCCCTGAGTCATCTCCTACAGTCCAAGTCAACTCCCCCAGTCCCAGAGTCAACTCCTCCAATCCGAGTCAACTCCTCCAGTCCGAGTGAACTCCTCCAGACCCAGAGTCAACTCCTCCAGTCACAGAGACAACTTCTCCAGTCCGAGTCAACTCCTCCAGTCCCAGTCAACTCCTCCAGTCCGAGACAACTTCTCCTGTCCCACTGTCAACTCCTCCAGTCCGAGTCAACTCATCCAGTCCTAGTCAACTCCTCCAGACACATAGTCAACTCCTCCAGTCCCAGTCAACTCGCCCAGTCCCTGAGTCATCTCCTCCAGTCCAAGTCAACACTTCCAGTCCGAGTCAAGTCCACTATTCCGAGGCAAATCCTCCAGTCCGAGTCAACTCCTCCAGTCCGAGTGTCAAATCCTCCAGTCCGAGAGTCAATTCCTCCAGTCCGAGTCAACGCCTCCAGTCCGGGTCAACGCCTCCAATCCAGAGTCAAATCCTCCAATCCGAGTCAACTCTCCCTGTCCGAGTCAACTCCTTCAGTCTGAGTCAACTCCTCCAGTCCAAGAGTCAACGCCTCCAATCCGAGTCAACTCCTCCACTCCGACTCAAGTCTTTAAGTCCGACCAAATTCCTCCAGTCCGAGTCAACGCCTCCAGTCCGAGTCAACTCCTCCATTCCGAGTCAACCCCTCCAGTCCCAGAGTGAACTCTTCCAGTCTGAGTCAACTTCTCCAGACCCAGAGTCAACACCTCCACTCCGAGTCAAATCCTCCATTCCGAGTCAATTTCTCCAGTCCGAGTCAACTCCTCCATTCCCAGTGTCAATTCCTCCAGTCCCAGTGTCCGCTCTTCCCGTCCGAGTAAACTCCTCCAGTCCGAGTCAACTCCTCCAGTCCCAGTGTCAACTACTCCAGTCTGAGTCAACTACCCCAGTCCCTGAGTCATCTCCTCCAGACCGAGTCAACTCCTCCAGCCCCAGAGGCAACTCCTCCAGTCCGAGTCAACTCCTCCAGCCCCAGAGGCAACTCCTCCAGTCTGAGTGAACTCCCCGAATCCCTGAGTCATCTCCTACATTCCAAGTCAACTCCTCCAGTCCAAGTCAACGCCCCCAGTCCAGAGTCAACTCCTCCAGACCGAGTCAACTCCTCCAGCCACAGAGGCAACTCCTCCAGTCCGAGTCATTTCCTCCAGACCCAGAGTCAATTCCTCCAGTCCGAGTGAACTCCCCGAATCCCTAAGTCATCTCCTACATTCCATGTCAACTCCTCCAGTCGAAGAGTCAACTCCTCCAGTCCGAGTCAACTCCTCCAGTCCCAGTCAACTCCTCCTGTCCGAGTAAACTCTTCCAGTCCCAGAGTCAACTCCTCCAGTCCAAGGCAACGCCTCCAGTCCGGAGACAACTCCTTCAGTCCGAGTCAACTCCCCCTGTCCAAGTCAACTCCTCCAGTCCCAGAGGCAATTCCGCCAGTCCGAGTAAACTCCTCCAGTCCCAGAGTCAACTTCTCTAGTCCGAGTCAACTCCATCATTCCGAGTCAACACCTCCAGTCCCAGAGTCAACTCCTCCAGTCCGAGTGAACTCCTCGAGACCCAGAGTTAACTCCTCCAGTCACAGAGACAACTTCTCCAGTCCGAGTCAACTCCTCCAGTCCCAGTCAACTCCTCCAGTCCGAGACAACTTCTCCTGTCCCACTGTCAACTCCTCCAGTCCGAGTCAACTCATCCAGTCCTAGTCAACTCCTCCAGACACATAGTCAACTCCTCCAGTCCCAGTCAACTCGCCCAGTCCCTGAGTCATCTCCTCCAGTCAAAGTCAACACTTCCAGTCCGAGTCAAGTCCACTATTCCGAGGCAAATCCTCCAGTCCGAGTCAACTCCTCCAGTCCGAGTGTCAAATCCTCCAGTCCGAGAGTCAATTCCTCCAGTCCGAGTCAACGCCTCCAGTCCGGGTCAACGCCTCCAATCCAGAGTCAAATCCTCCAATCCGAGTCAACTCTCCCTGTCCGAGTCAACTCCTTCAGTCTGAGTCAACTCCTCCAGTCCAAGAGTCAACGCCTCCAATCCGAGTCAACTCCTCCACTCCGACTCAAGTCTTTATGTCCGACCAAATTCCTCCAGTCCGAGTCAACGCCTCCAGTCCGAGTCAACTCCTCCATTCCGAGTCAACCCCTCCAGTCCCAGAGTGAACTCTTCCAGTCTGAGTCAACTTCTCCAGACCCAGAGTCAACACCTCCACTCCGAGTCAAATCCTCCATTCCGAGTCAATTTCTCCAGTCCGAGTCAACTCCTCCATTCCCAGTGTCAATTCCTCCAGTCCCAGTGACCGCTCTTCCCGTCCGAGTAAACTCCTCCAGTCCGAGTCAACTCCTCCAGTCCCAGTGTCAACTCCTCCAGTCTGAGTCAACTACCCCAGTCCCTGAGTCATCTCCTCCAGACCGAGTCAACTCCTCCAGCCCCAGAGGCAACTCCTCCAGTCCGAGTCAACTCCTCCAGACCCAGAGTCAATTCCTCCAGTCTGAGTTAACTCCCCGAATCCCTGAGTCATCTCCTACATTCCAAGTCAACTCCTCCAGTCGAAGAGTCAACTCCTCCAGTCTGAGTCAACTCCTCCAGTCCCAGTCAACTCCTCCAGTCCGAGTCAACGCCCCCAGTCCAGAGTCAACTCCTCCAGACCGAGTCAACTCCTCCAGCCACAGAGGCAACTCCTCCAGTCCGAGTCATTTCCTCCAGACCCAGAGTCAATTCCTCCAGTCCGAGTGAACTCCCCGAATCCCTAAGTCATCTCCTACATTCCATGTCAACTCCTCCAGTCGAAGAGTCAACTCCTCCAGTCCGAGTCAACTCCTCCAGTCCCAGTCAACTCCTCCTGTCCGAGTAAACTCTTCCAGTCCCAGAGTCAACTCCTCCAGTCCAAGGCAACGCCTCCAGTCCCAGAGTCAACTTCTCTAGTCCGAGTCAACTCCATCATTCCGAGTCAACACCTCCAGTCCCAGAGTCAACTCCTTCAGTCTGAGTCAACTCCTCCAGTCCAGTGTCAACTCCTTCAGTCACAGAGAAAACTCCACCAGACCCAGAGTCAACTCCTCCAGTCCGAGTCAACTCCTCCAGTCCAAGAGTCAACTCCTCCAGGCCCAGAGACAACTCCTCCAGACCCAGCGTCAACTCCTCCTGTCTGTGTCAAAACCTCCAGTGCCAGAGTCAAATCCTCCAGACCCAGCATCATCTCCTCCAGTCTGTGTCAACTCCTTCATTCCGACTCAAGTCCTTCAGTCCGACCAAATTCCTTCAGTCTGAGTCAACACCTCCAGTCCCAGTGTCAACTCCTCCAGACCCAGAGTCAACTCCTCCAGACCCAGCGTCAACTCCTCCAGTCTGTGTCAAAACCTCCAGTGCCAGAGTCAACTCCTCCAGACCCAGCGACATCTCCTCCAGTCTGTGTCAACTCCTCCATTCCGACTCAAGTCCTTCAGTCCGAACAAATTCCTCCAATCCGAGTCAACTCATTCAGTCACAGTCAACTCCTCCAGACCCAGCGTCAACTCCTCCAGTCTGTGTCAACACCTCCAGTGCCAGAATCAACTCCTCCAGTCCAAGTCAACTCCTCCAGTCCCAGTCAACTCCTCCATTCCGAGACAACCCCTCCAGTCCCAGAGTGAACTCCTCCAGTCCGAGTCAACTCCTCCAGTCCCAGAGTCAACACCTCCACTCCGAGATAAATCCTCCATTCCGAGTCAACTTCTCCAGTCCGAGTCAACTCCTCCAGTCCCAGTGTCAATTCCTCCAGTCCAGTGTCAGCTCTTCCCGTCCGAGTGAACTCATCCAGTCCGAGTCAACTCCTCCAGTCCCAGAGTCAACTCCTCCAGTCCGAGTCAACTCCTCCAGTCCCAGAGGCAACTGCTCCAGTCCAAGTCAAGTCCTCCAGACCCAGAGTCAACTCCTCCAGTCC
Organism: Mobula birostris; assembly: GCF_030028105.1. Lineage (NCBI taxonomy): Eukaryota > Metazoa > Chordata > Chondrichthyes > Myliobatiformes > Myliobatidae > Mobula > Mobula birostris. Next base: position 162,120,447 of record NC_092370.1, on the reverse strand, counting down.
GAGTCAACTCCCCGAGTCCCTGAGTCATCTCCTACAGTCCAAGTCAACTCCCCCAGTCCCAGAGTCAACTCCTCCAATCCGAGTCAACTCCTCCAGTCCGAGTGAACTCCTCCAGACCCAGAGTCAACTCCTCCAGTCACAGAGACAACTTCTCCAGTCCGAGTCAACTCCTCCAGTCCCAGTCAACTCCTCCAGTCCGAGACAACTTCTCCTGTCCCACTGTCAACTCCTCCAGTCCGAGTCAACTCATCCAGTCCTAGTCAACTCCTCCAGACACATAGTCAACTCCTCCAGTCCCAGTCAACTCGCCCAGTCCCTGAGCCATCTCCTCCAGTCCAAGTCAACACTTCCAGTCCGAGTCAAGTCCACTATTCCGAGGCAAATCCTCCAGTCCAAGTCAACTCCTCCAGTCCGAGTGTCAAATCCTCCAGTCCGAGAGTCAATTCCTCCAGTCCGAGTCAACGCCTCCAGTCCGGGTCAACGCCTCCAATCCAGAGTCAAATCCTCCAATCCGAGTCAACTCTCCCTGTCCGAGTCAACTCCTTCAGTCTGAGTCAACTCCTCCAGTCCGAGTGTCAAACCCTCCAGTTCCAGAGTCAATTCCTCCAGTCCGAGTCAACGCCTCCAATCCAGAGTGCACTCCTCCAATCCGAGGCAACTCCCCCTGTCCGAGTCAACTCCTTCAGTCTGAGTCAACTCCTCCAGTCCAAGAGTCAACTCCTCCAATCCGAGTCAACTCCTCCACTCCGACTCAAGTCCTTCAGTCCAACCAAATTCCTCCAGTCTGAGTCAACTCCTCCTGTCCCAGGGTCAACTCTTCCAGACCCAGCGTCAACTCCTCCAATCTGTGTCAACACCTCCAGTGCCAGAGTCAACTCCTCCAGCCCAAGTCAACTCCTCCAGTCCGAGTCAACTCCTCCATTCCGAGTCAACCCCTCCAGGCCTAGAGTGAACACCTCCAGTCCGAGTCAACTCCTCCAGTCCCAGAGTCAACACCTCCACTCCGAGACAAATCCTCCATTCCGAGTCAACTTCTCCAGTCCGAGTGAACTCCTCCAGTCACGGAGTCAACTCCTCCACTCTGAGTCAACTCCTGCAGTTCCAGAGTCAACTCTTCCAGTCCGAGTCAACTCCTGCAGTCCCACTGTCAACTCCTCCAGTCCTAGTCAACTCCTCCAGTCCCAGAGTCAACTCCTACAGTCCCAGAGACAACTCCTCCAGTCCCAGTCAACTCCTCCAGACCCAGAGTCAACTCCTCCAGTCCGAGTCAACGTCCCCAGTCCCAGAGTCAACTCCTCCAATCCGAGTCAACTCCTCCAGTCCGAGTGAACTCCTCCAGTCATAGAGTCAACTCCTCCAGTCACAGAGACAACTTCTCCAGTCCGAGTCAACTCCTCCAGTCCCAGTCAACTCCTCCAGTCCGAGACAACTTCTCCTGTCCCACTGTTCACTCCTCCAGTCCGAGTCAACTCCCCCAGCCCCAGAGTCAACTCCTCCAGTCCGAGTCAACTCTTCCAGTCCCAGTGTCAACTCCTCCAGACCGAGTCAACTACCCCAGTCCCTGAGTCATCTCCTCCAGACCGAGTCAACTCCTCCAGCCCCAGAGGCAACTCCTCCAGTCCGAGTCAACTCCTCCAGAGCCAAAGTCAATTCCTCCAGTCCGAGTGAACTCCCCGAATCCCTGAGTCATCTCCTACATTCCAAGTCAACTCCTCCAGACGAAGAGTCAACTCCTCCAGTCTGAGTCAACTCCCTCAGTCTCAGTCAACTCCTCCAGTCCGAGTCAACTCCTCCAATCCAAGTAAACTCCTCTAGTTACGGAGTCAACTCCTCAAGTCTGAGTCAACTCCTGCAGTCCGAGTCCACACCCCCAGTCCCAGATTCAACTCCTCCAGAACCAGCGTTTACTCCTCCAGTCCGTGTCAACTCCTCCAGACCGAGTGAACTCCTCCAGCCCGAGTCAACTCCTCCATTGCGAGTCAACTTCTCGAGTCCGAGTCAACTCCTCCAGTCCCAGAGTCAACTCCTCCAGTCCGAGTCAACTACCCCTGTCCCTGAGTCATCTCGTCCAGTCCGAGTCAACTCCTCCAGCCCCAGAGGCAACTCCTCCAGTCCGAGTCAACTCCTCCAGACCCAGAGTCAACTCCTACAGTACGAGTCAACTCCCCGAATCCCTGAGTCATCTCTTACTGTCCAAGTCAACTCCTGCAGACCAAGAGTCAACTCCTCCAGTCCCTGAGTCAATCCTCCAGTCCGAGTCAACTCCTCCAGTCCGAGTCAACTGCTCCAGTCCCAGAGTCAAGTCCTCCAGTCCGAGTCAACTCCATCATTCCAAGTCAACACCTCCAGTCACAGAGTCAACTCCCCAGGTCCCAGAGTCAACTCCTCCAATCCGAGTCAACTCCTCCAGTCCGAGTGAACTCCTTCAGTCCCAGAGTCAACTCCTCCAGTCCGAGTCAACTCCTGCAGACCCAGAGTCAACTCTTCCAGTCCGAGTCAACTCCTGCAGTCCCACTGTCAACTCCTCCAGTCCCAGTCAACTCCCCCAGTCCGAGTCAACTCGTCCATTCCGAGTCAACCCCTCCAGTCCTAGAGTGAACTCCTCCAGTCCGAGACAACTCCTCCAGTCCCAGAGTCAACACCTCCACTCCGAGACAAATCCTCCATTCCGAGTCAACTTCTCCAGTCCGAGTGAACTCCTCCAGTCACAGAGTCAACTCCTCCAGTCCGAGTCAACTCCTGCAGTCCCAGAGTCAACTCCGCCATTCCGTGTCAACTCCTGCAGTCCCACTGTCAACTCCTCCAGTCCGAGTCAACTCCTCCAGTCCCAGAGTCAACTCCTACAGTCCCAGAGACACCTCCTCCAGTCCCAGTCAACTCCTCCAGACCCAGAGTCAACTCCTCCAGTCCGAGTCAACTCATCCAGTCCCAGTCAACTCCTACAGACCCAGAGTCGACTCCTCCAGTCCGAGTCAACTCCTCCAGTCCGAGTAAACTCCTCCAGTCCCAGGGTCAACTCCTCCAGTCCGAGTCAACTCCTCCAGTCCCAGAGTCAACTCCTCCACTCCAAGTCAAGTCCTCCAGTCCAAGAGTCAACTCCTCCAGTCCCAGAGTCAACTCCTCCAGTCCAAGAGTCATCTCCTCCAGTCCAAAGTCTACTCCTCCAGTCCACAGTTAACTCCTCCAGTCCGAGTCAACTCCTCCAATCCAAGTAAACTCCTCTAGTTACAGAGTCAACTCCTCAAGTCTGAGTCAACTCCTGCAGTCCGAGTCCACACCCCCAGTCCCAGATTCAACTCCTCCAGAACCGGCATTTACTCCTCCAGCCCGAGTCAACTCCTCCATTGCGAGTCAACTTCTCGAGTCCGAGTCAACTACCCCTGTCCCTGAGTCATCTCCTCCAGTCCCAGGGTCAACTCCTCCAGTCCGAGTCAACTCCTCCAGTCCAGAGTCAACTCCTCCAGTCCAAGTCAACTCCCCCTGTCCGAGTCAACTCCTTCAATCCAAGTCAACTCCTCCAGTCCCAGAGTCAACTCCTCCACTCCAAGTCAAGTCCTCCAGTCCAAGAGTCAACTCCTCCAGTCCCAGAGTCAACTCCTCCAGTCCAAGAGTCATCTCCTCCAGTCCAAAGTCTACTCCTCCAGTCCACAGTTAACTCCTCCAGTCCGAGTCAACTCCTCCAATCCAAGTAAACTCCTCTAGTTACGGAGTCAACTCCTCAAGTCTGAGTCAACTCCTGCAGTCCGAGTCCACACGCCCAGTCCCAGATTCAACTCCTCCAGAACCGGCGTTTACTCCTCCAGCCCGAGTCAACTCCTCCATTGCGAGTCAACTTCTCGAGTCCGAGTCAACTACCCCTGTCCCTGAGTCATCTCCTCCAGTCCGAGTCAACTCCTCCAGCCCCAGAAGCAACTCCTCCAATCCGAGTCAACTCATCAAGTCACAGTCAACTCCTCCAGACCCAGAGTCAACTCCTCCAGTCCGAGTCAACTCCCCCAGTCCCTGAATCATCTCATCCATTCCGAGTCATCTCCTCCAGACCTAGAGTCAACTGCTCCAGTCCGAGTCAACTCCCCGAGTCCCTGAGTCATCTCTTACATTCCAAGTCAACTCCTCCAGTCCAAGAGCCAACTCGTCCAGTCCGAGTCAACTCCTCCAGTCTCAGAGGCAATTCCTCCAGTCCGAGTCAACTCCATCATTCCGAGTCAACACCTCCAGTCCCAGAGTCAACTCCTCCAGTTCCAGAGTTAACTCCTCCAGTCCGAGTCAACTCCTCCAGTCCCAGTCAACTCCTCCAGTCCGAGTCAAATCCTCCAGTCCCAGAGTCAATTCCTCCAGTCCGAGTCAACTCCTCCAGTCCCAGAGTCAACTTCTCCAGTCCGAGTTAACTCCATCATTCCGAGTCAACACCTCCAGTCCCAGAATCAACTCCTCCAGTCTGAGTCAACTCCCCGAGTCCTTGAGTCATCTCCTACAGTCCAAGTCAACTCCTCCAGTCCAAGAGTCAACTCCTCCAGTCCCAGTCAACTCCTCCAGCCCGAGTAAACTCCTCCAGTCCCAGAGTCAATTCCTCCAGTCCGAGTCAACTCCTCCAGTCCCAGAGTCAACTTCTCCAGTCCGAGTCAACTCCATCATTCCGAGTCAACACCTCCAGTCTCAGAGTCAACTCCTTCAGTCTGAGTGAACTCTTCCTGTCCCAGAGTCAACTCCTCCACTCCGAGTGAACTCCTCCAGTCCCAGCGTCAACTCCTCCGGTCCCAGAGTCAACTCCATCATTCCGAGTCAAATCCTCCAGTCCCAGATTCAAATCCTTCAGTCCGAGTCAATTCCACCAGACCCGGCGTCAACTCCTCCAGTCCAGAGCCAACTCCTCCAGTCCCAGAGTCAACTCCTGCAGTCCGAGTCAACTTCTCCAGTCCAGAGTCAACACCTCCAGTCTGAGTCAAGTCCTCCAGTCCCAGAGTCAACTCCTCCAGACGCAGAGTCAACTCCTCCAGTCCGATTCAACTCCTCCAGACGCAGAGTCAACTCCTCCAGTCCGAGTCAACTACCCCAGTCCCTGAGTCATCTCCTCCAGTCCGAGTCAACTCCTCCAGCCCCAGAGGCTCTCCTCCAGTCCAAGTCAACTCCTCCAGACCCAGAGTCACTCCTCCAGTCCGAGTCAACGCCCCCAGTCCCAGAGTCAACTGCTCCAGTCCGAGTCAACTCATCCAGTCACAGTCAACTCCTCCAGACCCAGAGTCAACTCCTCCAGTCCGAGTCAACTCCCCCAGTCCCTGAGTCATCTCATCCAGTCCGAGTCAACTCCTCCAGTCCCAGAGTCAACTCCTCCAGACCCAGAGTCAACTGCCCCAGTCCGAGTCAACTCCCCGAATCCCTGAGTCGTCTCCTACATTCCAAGTCAACTCCTCCAGACCCAGAGTCAACTCCTCCAGTCCGAGTCAACTCCCCCAGTCCCTGAATCATCTCATCCAGTCCGAGTCAACTCCTCCAGTCCAAGAGCCAACTCGTCCAGTCCGAGTCAACTAGTCCAGTTCCAGAGTCAACTCCTCCAGTCCGAGTCAACTCCTCTAGTCCCAGTCAACTCCTCCAGTCCGAGTCAAATCCCCCAGTCCCTGAGTCATCTCCTCCAGTCCGAGTCAATTCCTCCAGACCCAGAGTCAACTCCTCCAGTCCGAGTCAAATCCCCCAGTCCCTGAGTCATCTCCTCCAGTCCGACTCAACCCCTCCAGTCCCAGAGTCAACTTCTCCAGCCCGAGTCAACTCCATCATTCCGAGTCAACACCTCCAGTCTCAGAGTCAACTCCTTCAGTCTGAGTCAACTCTTCCAGTCCCAGAGTCAACTCCTCCGGTCCCAGAGTCAACTCATCCGGTCCCAGAGTCAACTCTATCATTCCGAGTCAAATCCTTCAGTCTGAGTCAATTCCAGCAGACCCGGAGTCAACTCCTCCAGTCCAGAGTCAACTCCTCCAGTCCCAGAGTCAACTCCTGCAGTCCGAGTCAAGTTCTCCAGTCCAGAGTCAACTCCTCCAGTCTGAGTCAAGTCCTCCAGTCCCAGAGTCATCTCCTCCAGACCCAGAGTCAACTCCTCCAGTCCGATTCAACTCCTCCAGAGGCAGAGTCAACTCCTCCAGTCCGAGTCAACTCCCCGAATGCCTGAGTCATCTCCTACATTCCAAGTCAACTCCTGCAGTCCAAGAGTCAACTCCTCCAGTCCGAGTCAACTCCTCCAGTCCCAGTCAACTCCTCCAGTCCAAGTAAACTCCTCCAGTCCCACAGTCAACTCCTCCAATCCGAGTCAACTCATCAAGTCACAGTCAACTCCTCCAGTCCAGAGTCAACTCCTCCAGTCCGAGTCAACTCCCCCTGTCCGAGTCAACTCCTTCAATCCAAGTCAACTCCTCCAGTCCCAGAGTCAACTCCTCCACTCCAAGTCAAGTCCTCCAGTCCAAGAGTCAACTCCTCCAGTCCCAGAGTCAACTCCTCCAGTCCAAGAGTCATCTCCTCCAGTCCAAAGTCTACTCCTCCAGTCCACGGTTAACTCCTCCAGTCCGAGTCAACTCCTCCAATCCAAGTAAACTCCTCTAGTTACAGAGTCAACTCCTCAAGTCTGAGTCAACTCCTGCAGTCCGAGTCCACACCCCCAGTCCCAGATTCAACTCCTCCAGAACCGGCGTTTACTCCTCCAGCCCGAGTCAACTCCTCCATTGCGAGTCAACTTCTCGAGTCCGAGTCAACTACCCCTGTCCCTGAGTCATCTCCTCCAGTCCCAGGGTCAACTCCTCCAGTCCGAGTCAACGCCTCCAGTCCAGAGTCAACTCCTCCAGTCCAAGTCAACTCCCCCTGTCCGAGTCAACTCCTTCAATCCAAGTCAACTCCTCCAGTCCCAGAGTCAACTCCTCCACTCCAAGTCAAGTCCTCCAGTCCAAGAGTCAACTCCTCCAGTCCCAGAGTCAACTCCTCCAGTCCAAGAGTCATCTCCTCCAGTCCAAAGTCTTATCCTCCAGTCCACAGTTAACTCCTCCAGTCCGAGTCAACTCCTCCAATCCAAGTAAACTCCTCTAGTTACGGAGTCAACTCCTCAAGTCTGAGTCAACTCCTGCAGTGAGAGTCCACACCCCCAGTCCCAGATTCAACTCCTCCAGAACCGGCGTTTACTCCTCCAGCCCGAGTCAACTCCTCCATTACGAGTCAACTTCTCGAGTCCGAGTCAACTACCCCTGTCCCTGAGTCATCTCCTCCAGTCCGAGTCAACTCCTCCAGCCCCAGAAGCAACTCCTCCACTCCGAGTCAACTCCTCCAGACCCAGAGTCAACTCCTACAGTACGAGTCAACTCCCCGAATTCCTGAGTCATCTCCTACTGTCGAAGTCAACTCCTCCAGTCCAAGAGTCAACACCTCCAGTCCCTGAGTCAATCCTCCAGTCCGAGTCAACTCCTCCAGTCCGAATCAACTTCTCGAGTCCCAGAGTCAACTCCTCCAGTCTCACAATGGACTCCTCCAGTCCAGAGTCAACTCCTCCAGCCCAGAGTCAACCCCTCCAGACCCAGTCGACTCCTAAAGACCGAGTGAACTCCTCAAGGCCCAGAATCAAATCCTGCAGTCCCAGAGTCAACTCCTCCAGTCCGAGTCAACGCCTCCAGTCCGAGTCAACTCCTCCAGTCCCACAGTCAACTCCTCCAGTCCAAATCAACTCCTCCAGTCTGAGTGTCAACTCCTGCAGTCCAGAGTCAACTCCTCCAGGCCGAGTGAACTCCTCCAGTCCCAGAGTCAAATGTTCCAGCCCCAGAGTCAACTCCTCCAGTCCTAATCAATTCCCGCAGTCCCAGAGTCAACTCCTCCAGTCCGAGTCAACTTCTCCAGTCTCAGAGACAACTCCTCCAGTCCAGAGTCAACTCCTCCAATCCCAGAGTCAAATCCTCTAGTCCCAGAGTCAACTCCTCCAGTCCGAGTCAACTCCTCCAGTTCCAGAGTCAACTCCTCCAGTTCATGTCAACTCCTGCAGTCCGAGTCAACGCCTCCATTCCGACTCAACTCCTCTAGTCCCAGAGTCAACTCCTCCAGTCCGAGTCAACTAATCCAAACCTGGAGTCAACTCCGCAAGTCTGAGTCAACTCCTCCAGTCCGAGCCAACTCCTCCAGTCCCACAGTCAACTGCTCCAGACCCAGAGTCAACTGCTCCAGTCGGTGTCAACACCTCCAGTGCCAGAGTCAACTGCTCCAGACCCAGCGTCAACTCCTCCATTCGGTGTCAACACCTCCAGTGCCAGAGTCAACTCCTCCAGTCCAAGTCAACACTTCCAGTCCGAGTCAAGTCCACTATTCCGAGGCAAATCCTCCAGTCCCAGTCAACTCCTCCAGTCCGAGTGTCAAATCCTCCAGTCCTAGAGTCAATTCCTCCAGTCCGAGTCAACGCCTCCAGTCCGGGTCAACGCCTCCAATCCAGAGTCAACTCCTCCAATCCGAGTCAACTCCTCCACTCCGACTCAAGTCCTTCAGTCCGACCAAATTAGTCCGGTCCGTGTCAACGCCTCCAGTCCGAGTCAACCTCCAGTCCAAGTAAACTCCTCCAGTCCCACAGTCAACTCCTCCAATCCGAGTCAACTCATCAAGTCACAGTCAACTCCTCCAGACCCAGAGTCAACTCCTCCAGTCCGAGTCAACTCCCCCAGTCCCTGAATCATCTCATCCAGTCCGAGTCATCTCCTCCAGACCTAGAGTCAACTGCTCCAGTCCGAGTCAACTCCCCGAGTCCCTGAGTCATCTCTTACATTCCAAGTCAACTCCTCCAGTCCAAGAGCCAACTCGTCCAGTCCGAGTCAACTCCTCCAGTCTCAGAGGCAATTCCTCCATTCCGAGTCAACTCCATCATTCCGAGTCAACACCTCCAGTCCCAGAGTCAACTCCTCCAGTTCCAGAGTTAACTCCTCCAGTCCGAGTCAACTCCTCCAGTCCCAGTCAACTCCTCCAGTCCGAGTCAAATCCTCCAGTCCCAGAGTCAATTCCTCCAGCCGAGTCAACTCCTCCAGTCCCAGAGTCAACTTCTCCAGTCCGAGTTAACTCCATCATTCCGAGTCAACACCTCCAGTCCCAGAATCAACTCCTCCAGTCCGAGTCAACTCCCCGAGTCCTTGAGTCATCTCCTACAGTCCAAGTCAACTCCTCCAGTCCAAGAGTCAACTCCTCCAGTCCCAGTCAACTCCTCCAGCCCGAGTAAACTCCTCCAGTCCCAGAGTCAATTCCTCCAGTCCGAGTCAACTCCTCCAGTCCCAGAGTCAACTTCTCCAGTCCGAGTCAACTCCATCATTCCGAGTCAACACCTCCAGTCTCAGAGTCAACTCCTTCAGTCTGAGTGAACTCTTCCAGTCCCAGAGTCAACTCCTCCACTCCGAGTGAACTCCTCCAGTCCCAGAGTCAACTCCTCCGGTCCCAGAGTCAACTCCATCATTCCGAGTCAAATCCTCCAGTCCCAGATTCAAATCCTTCAGTCCGAGTCAATTCCACCAGACCCGGCGTCAACTCCTCCAGTCCAGAGCCAACTCCTCCAGTCCCAGAGTCAACTCCTGCAGTCCGAGTCAACTTCTCCAGTCCAGAGTCAACACCTCCAGTCTGAGTCAAGTCCTCCAGTCCCAGAGTCAACTCCTCCAGACGCAGAGTCAACTCCTCCAGTCCGATTCAACTCCTCCAGACGCAGAGTCAACTCCTCCAGTCCGAGTCAACTACCCCAGTCCCTGAGTCATCTCCTCCAGTCCGAGTCAACTCCTCCAGCCCCAGAGGCTCTCCTCCAGTCCAAGTCAACTCCTCCAGATCCAGAGTCACTCCTCCAGTCCGAGTCAACGCCCCCAGTCCCAGAGTCAACTGCTCCAGTCCGAGTCAACTCATCCAGTCACAGTCAACTCCTCCAGACCCAGAGTCAACTCCTCCAGTCCGAGTCAACTCCCCCAGTCCCTGAGTCATCTCATCCAGTCCGAGCCAACTCCTCCAGTCCCAGAGTCAACTCCTTCAGTCCGAGTCAACTACCCCAGTCCCTGAGTCATCTCCTCCAGTCCGAGTCAACTCCTCCAGCCCCAGAGGCAACTCCTCCAGTCCGAGTCAACTCCTCCAGACCCAGAGTCAACTGCCCTAGTCCGAGTCAACTCCCCGAATCCCTGAGTCGTCTCCTACATTCCAAGTCAACTCCTCCAGACCCAGAGTCAACTCCTCCAGTCCGAGTCAACTCCCCCAGTCCCTGAATCATCTCATCCAGTCCGAGTCAACTCCTCCAGTCCCAGAGTCAACTCCTCCAGTCCTAGTCAACAACCCCAGTCCCTGAGTCATCTCCTCCAGTCCGAGTCAACTCATCCAGCCCCAGAGGCTCTCCTATAGTCCGAGTCAAGTCCTCCAGGCCCAGAGTCAACTGCTCCAGTCCGAGTCAACTCCCCGAATCTCTGAGTCATCTCCAACATTCCAAGACAACTCCTCCAGTCCAAGAGTCAACTCCTCCAGTCCGAGTCAACTCCTCCAGTCCCAGTCAACACCTCCAGTCCGGGTAAACTCCTCCAGTCCCAGAGTCAACTCCTCCAGTCCGAGTCATCTCCTCCAGACCCAGAGTCAACTGCTCCAGTCCGAGTCAACTCCCCGAGTCCCTGAGTCATCTCCTACATTCCAAGTCATCTCCTCCAGTCCAAGAGCCAACTCGTCCAGTCCGAGTCAACTAGTCCAGTTCCAGAGTCAACTCCTCCAGTCCGAGTCAACTCCTCTAGTCCCAGTCAACTCCTCCAGTCCGAGTCAAATCCCCCAGTCCCTGAGTCATCTCCTCCAGTCTGAGTCAATTCCTCCAGACCCAGAGTCAACTCCTCCAGTCCGAGTCAAATCCGCCAGTCCCTGAGTCATCTCCTCCAGTCCGACTCAACCCTTCCAGTCCCAGAGTTAACTTCTCCAGCCCGAGTCAACTCCATCATTCCGAGTCAACACCTCCAGTCTCAGAGTCAACTCCTTCAGTCTGAGTCATCTCTTCCAGTCCCAGAGTCAACTCCTCCACTCCGAGTGAACTCCTCCAGTCCCAGAGTCAACTCCTCCGGTCCCAGAGTCAACTCATCCGGTCCCAGAGTCAACTCTATCATTCCGAGTCAAATCCTCCAGTCCCAGAGTCAAATCCTTCAGTCTGAGTCAATTCCAGCAGACCCGGAGTCAACTCCTCCAGTCCAGAGTCAACTCCTCCAGTCCCAGAGTCAACTCCTGCAGTCCGAGTCAAGTTCTCCAGTCCAGAGTCAACTCCTCCAGTCTGAGTCAAGTCCTCCAGTCCCAGAGTCATCTCCTCCAGACCCAGAGTCAACTCCTCCAGTCCGATTCAACTCCTCCAGAGGCAGAGTCAACTCCTCCAGTCCGAGTCAACTCCCCGAATGCCTGAGTCATCTCCTACATTCCAAGTCAACTCCTCCAGTCCAAGAGTCAACTCCTCCAGTCCGAGTCAACTCCTCTAGTCCCAGTCAACTCCTCCAGTCCAAGTAAACTCCTCCAGTCCGAGTCAACTCCCCCAGTCCCTGAATCATCTCATCCAGTCCGAGTCATCTCCTCCAGACCTAGAGTCAACTGCTCCAGTCCGAGTCAACTCCCCGAGTCCCTGAGTCATCTCCTACATTCCAAGTCAACTCCTCCAGTCCAAGAGCCAACTCGTCCAGTCCGAGTCAACTCCTCCAGTCTCAGAGGCAATTCCTCCAGTCCGAGTCAACTCCATCATTCCGAGTCAACACCTCCAGTCCCAGAGTCAACTCCTCCAGTTCCAGAGTTAACTCCTCCAGTCCGAGTCAACTCCTCCAGTCCCAGTCAACTCCTCCAGTCCGAGTCAAATCCTCCAGTCCCAGAGTCAATTCCTCCAGCCGAGTCAACTCCTCCAGTCCCAGAGTCAACTTCTCCAGTCCGAGTTAACTCCATCATTCCGAGTCAACACCTCCAGTCCCAGAATCAACTCCTCCAGTCCGAGTCAACTCCCCGAGTCCTTGAGTCATCTCCTACAGTCCAAGTCAACTCCTCCAGTCCAAGAGTCAACTCCTCCAGTCCCAGTCAACTCCTCCAGCCCGAGTAAACTCCTCCAGTCCCAGAGTCAATTCCTCCAGTCCGAGTCAACTCCTCCAGTCCCAGAGTCAACCTCTCCAGTCCGAGTCAACACCTCCAGTCTCAGAGTCAACTCCTTCAGTCTGAGTGAACTCTTCCAGTCCCAGAGTCAACTCCTCCACTCCGAGTGAACTCCTCCAGTCCCAGAGTCAACTCCTCCGGTCCCAGAGTCAACTCCATCATTCCGAGTCAAATCCTCCAGTCCCAGATTCAAATCCTTCAGTCCGAGTCAATTCCACCAGACCCGGCGTCAACTCCTCCAGTCCAGAGCCAACTCCTCCAGTCCCAGAGTCAACTCCTGCAGTCCGAGTCAACTTCTCCAGTCCAGAGTCAACACCTCCAGTCTGAGTCAAGGCCTCCAGTCCCAGAGTCAACTCCTCCAGACGCAGAGTCAACTCCTCCAGTCCGATTCAACTCCTCCAGACGCAGAGTCAACTCCTCCAGTCCGAGTCAACTACCCCAGTCCCTGAGTCATCTCCTCCAGTCCGAGTCAACTCCTCCAGCCCCAGAGGCTCTCCTCCAGTCCAAGTCAACTCCTCCAGATCCAGAGTCACTCCTCCAGTCCGAGTCAACGCCCCCAGTCCCAGAGTCAACTGCTCCAGTCCGAGTCAACTCATCCAGTCACAGTCAACTCCTCCAGACCCAGAGTCAACTCCTCCAGTCCGAGTCAACTCCCCCAGTCCCTGAGTCATCTCATCCAGTCCGAGCCAACTCCTCCAGTCCCAGAGTCAACTCCTTCAGTCCGAGTCAACTACCCCAGTCCCTGAGTCATCTCCTCCAGTCCGAGTCAACTCCTCCAGCCCCAGAAGCAACTCCTCCAGTCCGAGTCAACTCCTCCAGACCCAGAGTCAACTGCCCCAGTCCGAGTCAACTCCCCGAATCCCTGAGTCGTCTCCTACATTCCAAGTCAACTCCTCCAGACCCAGAGTCAACTCCTCCAGTCCGAGTCAACTCCCCCAGTCCCTGAATCATCTCATCCAGTCCGAGTCAACTCCTCCAGTCCCAGAGTCAACTCCTCCAGTCCTAGTCAACAACCCCAGTCCCTGAGTCATCTCCTCCAGTCCGAGTCAACTCATCCAGCCCCAGAGGCTCTCCTGTAGTCCGAGTCAAGTCCTCCAGGCCCAGAGTCAACTGCTCCAGTCCGAGTCAACTCCCCGAATCTCTGAGTCATCTCCAACATTCCAAGACAACTCCTCCAGTCCAAGAGTCAACTCCTCCAGTCCGAGTCAACTCCTCCAGTCCCAGTCAACACCTCCAGTCCGGGTAAACTCCTCCAGTCCCAGAGTCAACTCCTCCAGTCCGAGTCATCTCCTCCAGACCCAGAGTCAACTGCTCCAGTCCGAGTCAACTCCCCGAGTCCCTGAGTCATCTCCTACATTCCAAGTCATCTCCTCCAGTCCAAGAGCCAACTCGTCCAGTCCGAGTCAACTAGTCCAGTTCCAGAGTCAACTCCTCCAGTCCGAGTCAACTCCTCTAGTCCCAGTCAACTCCTCCAGTCCGAGTCAAATCCCCCAGTCCCTGAGTCATCTCCTCCAGTCCGAGTCAATTCCTCCAGACCCAGAGTCAACTCCTCCAGTCCGAGTCAAATCCGCCAGTCCCTGAGTCATCTCCTCCAGTCCGACTCAACCCCTCCAGTCCCAGAGTCAACTTCTCCAGCCCGAGTCAACTCCATCATTCCGAGTCAACACCTCCAGTCTCAGAGTCAACTCCTTCAGTCTGAGTCATCTCTTCCAGTCCCAGAGTCAACTCCTCCACTCCGAGTGAACTCCTCCAGTCCCAGAGTCAACTCCTCCGGTCCCAGAGTCAACTCATCCGGTCCCAGAGTCAACTCTATCATTCCGAGTCAAATCCTCCAGTCCCAGAGTCAAATCCTTCAGTCTGAGTCAATTCCAGCAGACCCGGAGTCAACTCCTCCAGTCCAGAGTCAACTCCTCCAGTCCCAGAGTCAACTCCTGCAGTCCGAGTCAAGTTCTCCAGTCCAGAGTCAACTCCTCCAGTCTGAGTCAAGTCCTCCAGTCCCAGAGTCATCTCCTCCAGACCCAGAGTCAACTCCTCCAGTCCGATTCAACTCCTCCAGAGGCAGAGTCAACTCCTCCAGTCCGAGTCAACTCCCCGAATGCCTGAGTCATCTCTTACATTCCAAGTCAACTCCTCCAGTCCAAGAGTCAACTCCTCCAGTCCGAGTCAACTCCTCCAGTCCCAGTCAACTCCTCCAGTCCAAGTAAACTCCTCCAGTCCCACAGTCAACTCCTCCAATCCGAGTCAACTCATCAAGTCACAGTCAACTCCTCCAGACCCAGAGTCAACTCCTCCAGTCCGAGTCAACTCCCCCAGTCCCTGAATCATCTCATCCAGTCCGAGTCATCTCCTCCAGACCTAGAGTCAACTGCTCCAGTCCGAGTCAACTCCCCGAGTCCCTGAGTCATCTCCTACATTCCAAGTCAACTCCTCCAGTCCAAGAGCCAACTCGTCCAGTCCGAGTCAACTCCTCCAGTCTCAGAGGCAATTCCTCCAGTCCGAGTCAACTCCATCATTCCGAGTCAACACCTCCAGTCCCAGAGTCAACTCCTCCAGTTCCAGAGTTAACTCCTCCAGTCCGAGTCAACTCCTCCAGTCCCAGTCAACTCCTCCAGTCCGAGTCAAATCCTCCAGTCCCAGAGTCAATTCCTCCAGTCCGAGTCAACTCCTCCAGTCCCAGAGTCAACTTCTAAAGTCCGAGTCAACTCCATCATTCCGAGTCAACACCTCCAGTCCCAGAATCAACTCCTCCAGTCTGAGTCAACTCCCCGAGTCCTTGAGTCATCTCCTACAGTCCAAGTCAACTCCTCCAGTCCAAGAGTCAACTCCTCCAGTCCCAGTCAACTCCTCCAGCCCGAGTAAACTCCTCCAGTCCCAGAGTCAACTCCTCCAGTCCGAGTCATCTCCTCCAGACCCAGAGTCAACTGCTCCAGTCCGAGTCAACTCCCCGAGTCCCTGAGTCATCTCCTACATTCCAAATCATCTCCTCCAGTCCAAGAGCCAACTCGTCCAGTCCAAGTCAACTCCTTCAGTCTCAGAGTCAATTCCTCCAGTCCGAGTCAACTCCATCATTCCCAGTCAACACCTCCAGTCCCAGAGTCAACTCCTTTAGTCTGAGTCAACTCCTCCAGTTCCAGAGTCAACTCCTCCTCTCCGAGTCAACTCCTCCAGTCCCAGTCAACTCCTCCAGTCCGAGTCAAATCCCCCAGTCCCTGAGTCATCTCCTCCAGTCCGAGTCAACTCCTCCAGACCCAGAGTCAACTCCTACAGTCCGAGTCATCTCCTCCAGACCCAGAGACAACTGCTCCAATCCGAGTCAACTCCCCGAGTCCCTGAGTCATCTCCTACATTCCAAATCATATCCTCCAGTCCAAGAGCCAACTCGTCCAGTCCAGGTCAACTCCTCCAGTCTCAGAGTCAATTCCTCCAGTCCGAGTCAACTCCATCATTCCAAGTCAACACCTCCAGTCCCAGAGTCAACTCCTTTAGTCTGAGTCAACTCCTCCAGTTCCAGAGTCAACTCCTCCTGTCCGAGTCAACTCCTCCAGTCCCAGTCAACTCCACCAGTCTGAGTCAAATCCCCCAGACCCTGAGTCATCTCCTCCAGTCCGAGTCAACTCCTCCAGACCCAGAGTCAACTCCTCCAGTCCGAGTCAACTCCCCGAGACCCTGAGTCATCTCCTACAGTCCAAGTCAACTCCTCCAGTCCAAGAGTCAACTCATCCAGTCCGAGTCAATTCCTCCAGTCCCAGTCAACTCCTCCAGTCCGTGTAAACTCCTCCAGTCCCAGAGTCAACTCCTCCAGTCCGAGTCAACTCCTCCAGTCCCAGAGTCAACTTCTCCAGTCCGAGTCAACTCCATCATTCCGAGTCAACACCTCCAGTCCCAGAGTCATCTCCTTTAGTCTGAGTCAACTCCTCCAGTTCCAGAGTCAACTCCACCAGTCCGAGTCAAATCCCCCAGACCCTGAGTCATCTCCTACAGTCCAAGTCAACTCCTCCAGTCAAAGAGTCAACTCGTCCAGTCTGAGTCAAATCCTCCAGTCCCAGAGTCAATTCCTCCAGTCCGAGTCAACTCCTCCAGTCCCAGAGTCAACTTCTCCAGTCCGAATCAACTCCATCATTCCGAGTCAACACCTCCAGTCTCAGGGTCAACTCCTTCAGTTTGAGTCAACTCTTCCAGTCCCAGAGTCAACTCCTCCACTCCGAGTGAACTCCTACAGTCCCAGAGTCAACTCCTCCGGTCCCAGTGTCAACTCCATCATTCCGAGTCAAATCCTCCAGTCCCAGATTCAAATCCTTCAGTCCGAGTCAATTCCACCAGACCCGGAGTCAACTCCTCCAGTCCAGAGTCAACTCCTCCAGTCCCAGAGTCAACTCCTGCAGTCCGAGTCAACTTCTCCAGTCCAGAGTCAACTCCTCCAGTCTGAGTCAAGTCCTCCAGTCCCAGAGTCAACTCCTCCAGACCCAGAGTCAACTCCTCCAGTCCGATTCAACTCCTCCAGACGCAGAGTCAACTCCTCCAGTCCGAGTCAACCCCCCGAATGCTTGAGACATCTCCTACATTCCAAGTCAACTCCTCCAGTCCAAGAGTCAACTCCTCCAGTCCGAGTCAACTCCTCCAGTCCCAGTCAACTCCTCCAGTCCAAGTAAACTCCTCCAGTCCCAGAGTCAACTCCTCCAATCCGAGTCAACTCATCCAGTCACAGTCAACTCCTCCAGACCCAGAGTCAACTCCTCCAGTCCGAGTCAACTCCCCCAGTCCCTGAATCATCTCATCCAGTCCGAGTCAACTCCTCCAGTCCCAGTCAACTCCTCCAGTCCGAGTAAACTACCCCAGTCCCTGAGTCATCTCATCCAGTCCAAGTCAACTCCTCCAGACCCAGAGTCAACTCCTCCAGTCCGAGTCAACGCCCCCAGTCCCAGAGTCAACTCCTCCAGTCCGAGTCAACTCATCCAGTCACAGTCAACTCCTCCAGTTCCAGAGTCAACTCCTTCAGTCCGAGTCAACTCCTCCAGTCCCAGTCAACTCCTCCAGTCCGAGTCAAATCCCCCAGTCCCTGAGTCATCTCCTCCAGTCCGAGTCAGTTCATCCAGACCCAGAGTCAACTCCTCCAATCCGAGTCAACACCCCGAGTCCCTGAGTCATCTCCTACAGTCCAAGTTAACTCCTCCAGTCCAAGAGTCAACTCCTCCAGTCCCAGTCAACTCCTCCAGTCCGAGTAAACTCCTCCAGTCCCAGAGTCAACTCCTCCAGTCCGAGTCATCTCCTCCAGACCCAGAGTCAACTGCTCCAGTCCGAGTCAACTCCCCGAGTCCCTGAGTCATCTCCTACATTCCAAATCATCTCCTCCAGTCCAAATCATCTCCTCCAGTCCAAGAGCCAACTCGTCCAATCCAAGTCAACTCCTCCAGTCTCAGAGTCAATTCCTCCAGTCCGAGTCAACTCTTCCAGTCCCAGAGTCAACTCCTCCGCTCCGAGTGAACTCCTCCAGTCCCAGAGTCAACTCCTCCGGTCCCAGAGTCAACTCCATCATTCCGAGTCAAAACCTCCAGTCCCAGAGTCAAATCCTCCAGTCCCAGAGTCAAATCCTTCAGTCCGAGTTAATTCCACCAGACCCGGAGTCAACTCCTCCAGTCCAGAGTCAACTCCTCCAGTCTGAGTCAAGTCCTCCAGTCCCAGAGTCATCTCCTCCAGACCCAGAGTCAACTCCTCCAGTCCGATTCAACTCCTCCAGACGCAGAGTGAACTCCTCCAGTCCGAGTCAACTCCCCGAATGCCTGAGTCATCTCCTACATTCCAAGTCAACTCCTCCAGTCCAAGAGTCAACTCCTCCAGTCCGAGTCAACTCCTCCAGTCACAGTCAACTCCTCCAGTCCAAGTAAACTCCTCCAGTCCCAGAGTCAACTCCTCCAATCCGAGTCAACTCATCAAGTCACAGTCAACTCCTCCAGACCCAGAGTCAACTCCTTCAGTCTGAGTCAACTGCTCCAGTTCCAGAGTTAACTCCTCCAGTCCGAGTCAACCCCTCCAGTCCCAGTCAACTCCTCCAGTCCGAGTCAAATCCTCCAGTCCCAGAGTCAATTCCGCCAGTCCGAGTCATCTCCTCCAGACCAAGAGTCAACTGTTCCAGTCCGAGTCAACTCCCCGAGCCCCTGAGTCATCTCCTACATTCCAAATCATCTCCTCCAGTCCAAGAGCCAACTCGTCCAGTCCAAGTCAACTCCTCCAGTCTCAGAGTCAATTCCTCCAGTCCGGGTCAACTCCATCATTCCGAGTCAACACCTCCAGTCCCAGAGTCAACTCCTTTAGTCTGAGTCAACTCCTCCAGTTCCAGAGTCAACTCCTCCTGTCCGAGTCACCTCCTCCAGTCCCAGTCATCTCCTCCAGTCCGAGTCAACTCCTCCAGACCCAGAGTCAACTCCTCCAGTCCGAGTCAACTCCCCGACTCCCTGAGTCATCTCCTACAGTCCAAGTCAACTCCTCCAGTCCAAGAGTCAACTCGTCCAGTCTGAGTCAAATCCTCCAGTCCCAGAGTCAATTCCTCCAGTCCGAGTCAACTCCTCCAGTCCCAGAGTCAACTTCTCCAGTCCGAGTCAACTCCATCATTCCGAGTCAACACCTCCAGTCTCAGAGTCAACTCCTTCAGTCTGAGTCAACTCTTCCAGTCCCAGAGTCAACTCCTCCACTCCGAGTTAACTCCTCCAGTCCCAGAGTCAACTCCTCCGGTCCCAGAGTCAACTCCTGCAGTCCGAGTCAACTTCTCCAGTCCCAGAGTCAACTCCTGCAGTCCGAGTCAACTTCTCCAGTCCAGAGTCAACTCCTCCAGTCTGAGTCAAGTCCTCCAGTCCCAGAGTCAACTCCTCCAGACCCAGAGTCAAATCCTCCAGTCCGATTCAACACCTCCAGACGCAGAGTGAACTCCTCCAGTCCGAGTCAACTCCCCGAATGCTTGAGTCATCTCCTACATTCCAAGTCAACACCTCCAGTCCAAGAGTCAACTCCTCCAGTCCGAGTCAACTCCTCCAGTCCCAGTCAACTCCTCCAGTCCAAGTAAACTCCTCCAGTCCCAGAGTCAACTCCTCCAATCCGAGTCAACTCATCCAGTCACAGTCAACTCCTCCAGACCCAGAGTCAACTCCTCCAGTCCGAGTCAACTCCCCCAGTCCCTGAATCATCTCATCCAGTCCAAGTCAACTCCTCCAGACCCAGAGTCAACTCCTCCAGTCCGAGTCAACGCCCCCAGTCCCAGAGTCAACTCCTCCAGTCCGAGTCAACTCATCCAGTCACAGTCAACTCCTCCAGTTCCAGAGTCAACTCCTTCAGTCCGAGTCAACTCCTCCAGTCCCAGTCAACTCCTCCAGTCCGAGTCAAATCCCCCAGTCCCTGAGTCATCTCCTCCAGTCCGAGTCAGTTCATCCAGACCCAGAGTCAACTCCTCCAATCCGAGTCAACACCCCGAGTCCCTGAGTCATCTCCTACAGTCCAAGTTAACTCCTCCAGTCCAAGAGTCAACTCCTCCAGTCCCAGTCAACTCCTCCAGTCCGAGTAAACTCCTCCAGTCCCAGAGTCAACTCCTCCAGTCCGAGTCATCTCCTCCAGACCCAGAGTCAACTGCTCCAGTCCGAGTCAACTCCCCGAGTCCCTGAGTCATCTCCTACATTCCAAATCATCTCCTCCAGTCCAAATCATCTCCTCCAGTCCAAGAGCCAACTCGTCCAATCCAAGTCAACTCCTCCAGTCTCAGAGTCAATTCCTCCAGTCCGAGTCAACTCCTCCAGTCCCAGAGTAAACTTCTCCAGTCCGAGTCAACTCCATCATTCCGAGTCAACACCTCCAGTCTCAGAGTCAACTCCTTCAGTCTGAGTCAACTCTTCCAGTCCCAGAGTCAACTCCTCCGCTCCGAGTGAACTCCTCCAGTCCCAGAGTCAACTCCTCCGGTCCCAGAGTCAACTCCATCATTCCGAGTCAAATCCTCCAGTCCCAGAGTCAAATCCTGCAGTCCCAGAGTCAAATCCTTCAGTCCGAGTTAATTCCACCAGACCCGGAGTCAACTCCTCCAGTCCAGAGTCAACTCCTCCAGTCTGAGTCAAGTCCTCCAGTCCCAGAGTCATCTCCTCCAGACCCAGAGTCAACTCCTCCAGTCCGATTCAACTCCTCCAGACGCAGAGTCAACTCCTCCAGTCCGAGTCAACTCCCCGAATGCCTGAGTCATCTCCTACATTCCAAGTCAACTCCTCCAGTCCAAGAGTCAACTCCTCCAGTCCGAGTCAACTCCTCCAGTCCCAGTCAACTCCTCCAGTCCAAGTAAACTCCTCCAGTCCCAGAGTCAACTCCTCCAATCCGAGTCAACTCATCAAGTCACAGTCAACTCCTCCAGACCCAGAGTCAACTCCCTCAGTCTGAGTCAACTGCTCCAGTTCCAGAGTTAACTCCTCCAGTCCGAGTCAACTCCTTCAGTCCCAGTCAACTCCTCCAGTCCGAGTCAAATCCTCCAGTCCCAGAGTCAATTCCTCCAGTCCGAGTCAACTCCTCCAGTCCCAGAATCAACTCCTCCAGTCCGAGTCAACTCCCCGAATCCCTGAGTCATTTCCTACAGTCCAAGTCAACTCCTCCAGTCCAAGAGTCAACTCCTCCAGTCCCAGTCAACTCCTCCTGTCCGAGTAAACTCCTCCAGTCCCAGAGTCAACTCCTCCAGTCCGAGTCATCTCCTCCAGACCAAGAGTCAACTGTTCCAGTCCGAGTCAACTCCCCGAGCCCCTGAGTCATCTCCTACATTCCAAATCATCTCCTCCAGTCCAAGAGCCAACTCGTCCAGTCCAAGTCAACTCCTCCAGTCTCAGAGTCAATTCCTCCAGTCCGGGTCAACTCCATCATTCCGAGTCAACACCTCCAGTCCCAGAGTCAACTCCTTTAGTCTGAGTCAACTCCTCCAGTTCCAGAGTCAACTCCTCCTGTCCGAGTCAACTCCTCCAGTCCCAGTCATCTCCTCCAGTCCGAGTCAACTCCTCCAGACCCAGAGTCAACTCCTCCAGTCCGAGTCAACTCCCCGAGTCCCTGAGTCATCTCCTACAGTCCAAGTCAACTCCTCCAGTCCAAGAGTCAACTCGTCCAGTCTGAGTCAAATCCTCCAGTCCCAGAGTCAATTCCTCCAGTCCGAGTCAACTCCTCCAGTCCCAGAGTCAACTTCTCCAGTCCGAGTCAACTCCATCATTCCGAGTCAACACCTCCAGTCTCAGAGTCAACTCCTTCAGTCTGAGTCAACTCTTCCAGTCCCAGAGTCAACTCCTCCACTCCGAGTTAACTCCTCCAGTCCCAGAGTCAACTCCTCCGGTCCCAGAGTCAACTCCATCATTCCGAGTCAAATCCTCCAGTCCCAGATTCAAATCCTTCAGTCCGAGTCAATTCCAGCAGATCCGGAGTCAACTCCTCCAGTCCAGAGTCAACTCCTCCAGTCCCAGAGTCAACTCCTGCAGTCCGAGTCAACTTCTCCAGTCCAGAGTCAACTCCTCCAGTCTGAGTCAAGTCCTCCAGTCCGATTCAACACCTCCAGACGCAGAGTGAACTCCTCCAGTCCGAGTCAACTCCCCGAATGCTTGAGTCATCTCCTACATTCCAAGTCAACACCTCCAGTCCAAGAGTCAACTCCTCCAGTCCGAGTCAACTCCTCCAGTCCCAGTCAACTCCTCCAGTCCAAGTAAACTCCTCCAGTCCCAGAGTCAACTCCTCCAATCCGAGTCAACTCATCCAGTCACAGTCAACTCCTCCAGACCCAGAGTCAACTCCTCCAGTCCGAGTCAACTCCCCCAGTCCCTGAATCATCTCATCCAGTCCGAGTCAACTCCTCCAGTCCCAGAGTCAACTCCTCCAGTCCGAGTCAACAACCCCAGTCCCTGAGTCATCTCCTCCAGTCCGAGTCAACTCCTCCAGCCCCAGAGGCTCTCCTCCGGTCCAATTCAACTCCTCCAGACCCAGAGTCAACTCCTCCAGTCCGAGTCAACGCCCCCAGTCCCAGAGTCAACTCCTCCAGTCCGAGTCAACTCATCCAGTCACAGTCAACTCCTCCAGACCCAGAGTCAACTCCTCCAGTCCGAGTCAACTCCCCCAGTCCCTGAGTCATCTCATCCAGTCCGAGTCAACTCCTCCAGTCCCAGAGTCAACTCCTCCAGTCCGAGTCAACTACCCCAGTCCCTGAGTCATCTCCTCCAGTCCGAGTCAACTCCTCCAGCCCCAGAGGCAAGTCATCCAGTCCGAGTCAACTCCTCCAGACCCAGAGACAACTGCTCCAGTCCGAGTCAACTCCCCGAATCCCTGAGTCATCTCCTACATTCCAAGTCAACTCCTCCAGACCCAGAGTCAACTCCTCCAGTCCGAGTCAACTTCTCCAGTCCCTGAATCATCTCATCCAGTCCAGGTCAACTCCTCCAGTCCCAGAGTCAATTACTCCAGTCCGAGTCAACTCCATCATTCCGAGTCAACACCTCCAGTCCCAGAGTCAACTCCTTCAGTCCGAGTCAACTCCTCCAGTCCCAGAGTCAACTCCTCCAGTCCGAGTCAACTCCCCCAGTCCCTGAATCATCTCATCCAGTCCGAGTCAACTCCTCCAGTCCCAGTCAACTCCTCCAGTCCGAGTCAACTACCCCAGTCCTTGAGTCATCTCCTCCAGTCCGAGTAAACTCCTCCAGCCCCAGAGGCTCCCCTCCAGTCCAAGTCAACTCCTCCAGTCCGAGTCAACGCCCCCAGTCCCAGAGTCAACTCCTCCAGTCCGAGTCAACTCATCCAGTCACAGTCAACTCCTCCAGTTCCAGAGTCAACTCCTTCAGTCCGAGTCAACTCCTCCAGTCCCAGTCAACTCCTCCAGTCCGAGTCAAATCCCCCAGTCCCTGAGTCATCTCCTCCAGTCCGAGTCAGTTCATCCAGACCCAGAGTCAACTCCTCCAATCCGAGTCAACACCCCGAGTCCCTGAGTCATCTCCTACAGTCCAAGTCAACTCCTCCAGTCCAAGAGTCAACTCCTCCAGTCCCAGTCAACTCCTCCAGTCCGAGTCATCTCCTCCAGACCCAGAGTCAACTGCTCCAGTCCGAGTCAACTCCCCGAGTCCCTGAGTCATCTCCTACATTCCAAATCATCTCCTCCAGTCCAAGAGCCAACTAGTCCAATCCAAGTCAACTCCTCCAGTCTCAGAGTCAATTCCTCCAGTCCGAGTCAACTCCTCCAGTCCCAGAGTAAAATTCTCCAGCCCGAGTCAACTCCATCATTCCGAGTCAACACCTCCAGTCTCAGAGTCAACTCCTTCAGTCTGAGTCAACTCTTCCAGTCCCACAGTCAACTCCTCCACTCCGAGTGAACTCCTCCAGTCCCTGAATCATCTCATCCAGTCCGAGTCAACTCCTCCAGTCCCAGTCAACTCCTCCAGTCCGAGTCAACTACCCCAGTCCTTGAGTCATCTCCTCCAGTCCGAGTAAACTCCTCCAGCCCCAGAGGCTCTCCTCCAGTCCCAGTCAACTCCTCCAGTCCGAGTCAAATCCTCCAGTCCCAGAGTCAATTCCTCCAGTCCGAGTCAACTCCTCCAGTCCCAGAATCAACTCCTCCAGTCCGAGTCAACTCCCCGAATCCCTGAGTCATTTCCTACAGTCCAAGTCAACTCCTCCAGTCCAAGAGTCAACTCCTCCAGTCCCAGTCAACTGCTCCTGTCCGAGTAAACTCCTCCAGTCCAAGAGTCAACTCCTCCAGTCCCAGTCAACTGCTCCTGTCCGAGTAAACTCCTCCAGTCCCAGAGTCAACTCCTCCAGTCCGAGTCATCTCCTCCAGACCAAGAGTCAACTGTTCCAGTCCGACTCAACTCCCCGAGCCCCTGAGTCATCTCCTACATTCCAAATCATCTCCTCCAGTCCAAGAGCCAACTCGTCCAGTCCAAGTCAACTCCTCCAGTCCCAGAGTCAACTCCTCCGGTCCCAGAGTCAACTCCTGCAGTCCGAGTCAACTTCTCCAGTCCCAGAGTCAACTCCTGCAGTCCGAGTCAACTTCTCCAGTCCAGAGTCAACTCCTCCAGTCTGAGTCAAGTCCTCCAGTCCCAGAGTCAACTCCTCCAGACCCAGAGTCAAATCCTCCAGTCCGATTCAACACCTCCAGACGCAGAGTGAACTCCTCCAGTCCGAGTCAACTCCCCGAATGCTTGAGTCATCTCCTACATTCCAAGTCAACACCTCCAGTCCAAGAGTCAACTCCTCCAGTCCGAGTCAACTCCTCCAGTCCCAGTCAACTCCTCCAGTCCAAGTAAACTCCTCCAGTCCCAGAGTCAACTCCTCCAATCCGAGTCAACTCATCCAGTCACAGTCAACTCCTCCAGACCCAGAGTCAACTCCTCCAGTCCGAGTCAACTCCCCCAGTCCCTGAATCATCTCATCCAGTCCAAGTCAACTCCTCCAGACCCAGAGTCAACTCCTCCAGTCCGAGTCAACGCCCCCAGTCCCAGAGTCAACTCCTCCAGTCCGAGTCAACTCATCCAGTCACAGTCAACTCCTCCAGTTCCAGAGTCAACTCCTTCAGTCCGAGTCAACTCCTCCAGTCCCAGTCAACTCCTCCAGTCCGAGTCAAATCCCCCAGTCCCTGAGTCATCTCCTCCAGTCCGAGTCAGTTCATCCAGACCCAGAGTCAACTCCTCCAATCCGAGTCAACACCCCGAGTCCCTGAGTCATCTCCTACAGTCCAAGTTAACTCCTCCAGTCCAAGAGTCAACTCCTCCAGTCCCAGTCAACTCCTCCAGTCCGAGTAAACTCCTCCAGTCCCAGAGTCAACTCCTCCAGTCCGAGTCATCTCCTCCAGACCCAGAGTCAACTGCTCCAGTCCGAGTCAACTCCCCGAGTCCCTGAGTCATCTCCTACATTCCAAATCATCTCCTCCAGTCCAAATCATCTCCTCCAGTCCAAGAGCCAACTCGTCCAATCCAAGTCAACTCCTCCAGTCTCAGAGTCAATTCCTCCAGTCCGAGTCAACTCCTCCAGTCCCAGAGTAAACTTCTCCAGTCCGAGTCAACTCCATCATTCCGAGTCAACACCTCCAGTCTCAGAGTCAACTCCTTCAGTCTGAGTCAACTCTTCCAGTCCCAGAGTCAACTCCTCCGCTCCGAGTGAACTCCTCCAGTCCCAGAGTCAACTCCTCCGGTCCCAGAGTCAACTCCATCATTCCGAGTCAAATCCTCCAGTCCCAGAGTCAAATCCTGCAGTCCCAGAGTCAAATCCTTCAGTCCGAGTTAATTCCACCAGACCCGGAGTCAACTCCTCCAGTCCAGAGTCAACTCCTCCAGTCTGAGTCAAGTCCTCCAGTCCCAGAGTCATCTCCTCCAGACCCAGAGTCAACTCCTCCAGTCCGATTCAACTCCTCCAGACGCAGAGTCAACTCCTCCAGTCCGAGTCAACTCCCCGAATGCCTGAGTCATCTCCTACATTCCAAGTCAACTCCTCCAGTCCAAGAGTCAACTCCTCCAGTCCGAGTCAACTCCTCCAGTCCCAGTCAACTCCTCCAGTCCAAGTAAACTCCTCCAGTCCCAGAGTCAACTCCTCCAATCCGAGTCAACTCATCAAGTCACAGTCAACTCCTCCAGACCCAGAGTCAACTCCCTCAGTCTGAGTCAACTGCTCCAGTTCCAGAGTTAACTCCTCCAGTCCGAGTCAACTCCTTCAGTCCCAGTCAACTCCTCCAGTCCGAGTCAAATCCTCCAGTCCCAGAGTCAATTCCTCCAGTCCGAGTCAACTCCTCCAGTCCCAGAATCAACTCCTCCAGTCCGAGTCAACTCCCCGAATCCCTGAGTCATTTCCTACAGTCCAAGTCAACTCCTCCAGTCCAAGAGTCAACTCCTCCAGTCCCAGTCAACTCCTCCTGTCCGAGTAAACTCCTCCAGTCCCAGAGTCAACTCCTCCAGTCCGAGTCATCTCCTCCAGACCAAGAGTCAACTGTTCCAGTCCGAGTCAACTCCCCGAGCCCCTGAGTCATCTCCTACATTCCAAATCATCTCCTCCAGTCCAAGAGCCAACTCGTCCAGTCCAAGTCAACTCCTCCAGTCTCAGAGTCAATTCCTCCAGTCCGGGTCAACTCCATCATTCCGAGTCAACACCTCCAGTCCCAGAGTCAACTCCTTTAGTCTGAGTCAACTCCTCCAGTTCCAGAGTCAACTCCTCCTGTCCGAGTCAACTCCTCCAGTCCCAGTCATCTCCTCCAGTCCGAGTCAACTCCTCCAGACCCAGAGTCAACTCCTCCAGTCCGAGTCAACTCCCCGAGTCCCTGAGTCATCTCCTACAGTCCAAGTCAACTCCTCCAGTCCAAGAGTCAACTCGTCCAGTCTGAGTCAAATCCTCCAGTCCCAGAGTCAATTCCTCCAGTCCGAGTCAACTCCTCCAGTCCCAGAGTCAACTTCTCCAGTCCGAGTCAACTCCATCATTCCGAGTCAACACCTCCAGTCTCAGAGTCAACTCCTTCAGTCTGAGTCAACTCTTCCAGTCCCAGAGTCAACTCCTCCACTCCGAGTTAACTCCTCCAGTCCCAGAGTCAACTCCTCCGGTCCCAGAGTCAACTCCATCATTCCGAGTCAAATCCTCCAGTCCCAGATTCAAATCCTTCAGTCCGAGTCAATTCCAGCAGATCCGGAGTCAACTCCTCCAGTCCAGAGTCAACTCCTCCAGTCCCAGAGTCAACTCCTGCAGTCCGAGTCAACTTCTCCAGTCCAGAGTCAACTCCTCCAGTCTGAGTCAAGTCCTCCAGTCCGATTCAACACCTCCAGACGCAGAGTGAACTCCTCCAGTCCGAGTCAACTCCCCGAATGCTTGAGTCATCTCCTACATTCCAAGTCAACACCTCCAGTCCAAGAGTCAACTCCTCCAGTCCGAGTCAACTCCTCCAGTCCCAGTCAACTCCTCCAGTCCAAGTAAACTCCTCCAGTCCCAGAGTCAACTCCTCCAATCCGAGTCAACTCATCCAGTCACAGTCAACTCCTCCAGACCCAGAGTCAACTCCTCCAGTCCGAGTCAACTCCCCCAGTCCCTGAATCATCTCATCCAGTCCGAGTCAACTCCTCCAGTCCCAGAGTCAACTCCTCCAGTCCGAGTCAACAACCCCAGTCCCTGAGTCATCTCCTCCAGTCCGAGTCAACTCCTCCAGCCCCAGAGGCTCTCCTCCGGTCCAATTCAACTCCTCCAGACCCAGAGTCAACTCCTCCAGTCCGAGTCAACGCCCCCAGTCCCAGAGTCAACTCCTCCAGTCCGAGTCAACTCATCCAGTCACAGTCAACTCCTCCAGACCCAGAGTCAACTCCTCCAGTCCGAGTCAACTCCCCCAGTCCCTGAGTCATCTCATCCAGTCCGAGTCAACTCCTCCAGTCCCAGAGTCAACTCCTCCAGTCCGAGTCAACTACCCCAGTCCCTGAGTCATCTCCTCCAGTCCGAGTCAACTCCTCCAGCCCCAGAGGCAAGTCATCCAGTCCGAGTCAACTCCTCCAGACCCAGAGACAACTGCTCCAGTCCGAGTCAACTCCCCGAATCCCTGAGTCATCTCCTACATTCCAAGTCAACTCCTCCAGACCCAGAGTCAACTCCTCCAGTCCGAGTCAACTTCTCCAGTCCCTGAATCATCTCATCCAGTCCAGGTCAACTCCTCCAGTCCCAGAGTCAATTACTCCAGTCCGAGTCAACTCCATCATTCCGAGTCAACACCTCCAGTCCCAGAGTCAACTCCTTCAGTCCGAGTCAACTCCTCCAGTCCCAGAGTCAACTCCTCCAGTCCGAGTCAACTCCCCCAGTCCCTGAATCATCTCATCCAGTCCGAGTCAACTCCTCCAGTCCCAGTCAACTCCTCCAGTCCGAGTCAACTACCCCAGTCCTTGAGTCATCTCCTCCAGTCCGAGTAAACTCCTCCAGCCCCAGAGGCTCCCCTCCAGTCCAAGTCAACTCCTCCAGTCCGAGTCAACGCCCCCAGTCCCAGAGTCAACTCCTCCAGTCCGAGTCAACTCATCCAGTCACAGTCAACTCCTCCAGTTCCAGAGTCAACTCCTTCAGTCCGAGTCAACTCCTCCAGTCCCAGTCAACTCCTCCAGTCCGAGTCAAATCCCCCAGTCCCTGAGTCATCTCCTCCAGTCCGAGTCAGTTCATCCAGACCCAGAGTCAACTCCTCCAATCCGAGTCAACACCCCGAGTCCCTGAGTCATCTCCTACAGTCCAAGTCAACTCCTCCAGTCCAAGAGTCAACTCCTCCAGTCCCAGTCAACTCCTCCAGTCCGAGTCATCTCCTCCAGACCCAGAGTCAACTGCTCCAGTCCGAGTCAACTCCCCGAGTCCCTGAGTCATCTCCTACATTCCAAATCATCTCCTCCAGTCCAAGAGCCAACTAGTCCAATCCAAGTCAACTCCTCCAGTCTCAGAGTCAATTCCTCCAGTCCGAGTCAACTCCTCCAGTCCCAGAGTAAAATTCTCCAGCCCGAGTCAACTCCATCATTCCGAGTCAACACCTCCAGTCTCAGAGTCAACTCCTTCAGTCTGAGTCAACTCTTCCAGTCCCACAGTCAACTCCTCCACTCCGAGTGAACTCCTCCAGTCCCTGAATCATCTCATCCAGTCCGAGTCAACTCCTCCAGTCCCAGTCAACTCCTCCAGTCCGAGTCAACTACCCCAGTCCTTGAGTCATCTCCTCCAGTCCGAGTAAACTCCTCCAGCCCCAGAGGCTCTCCTCCAGTCCCAGTCAACTCCTCCAGTCCGAGTCAAATCCTCCAGTCCCAGAGTCAATTCCTCCAGTCCGAGTCAACTCCTCCAGTCCCAGAATCAACTCCTCCAGTCCGAGTCAACTCCCCGAATCCCTGAGTCATTTCCTACAGTCCAAGTCAACTCCTCCAGTCCAAGAGTCAACTCCTCCAGTCCCAGTCAACTGCTCCTGTCCGAGTAAACTCCTCCAGTCCAAGAGTCAACTCCTCCAGTCCCAGTCAACTGCTCCTGTCCGAGTAAACTCCTCCAGTCCCAGAGTCAACTCCTCCAGTCCGAGTCATCTCCTCCAGACCAAGAGTCAACTGTTCCAGTCCGACTCAACTCCCCGAGCCCCTGAGTCATCTCCTACATTCCAAATCATCTCCTCCAGTCCAAGAGCCAACTCGTCCAGTCCAAGTCAACTCCTCCAGTCTCAGAGTCAATTCCTCCAGTCCGGGTCAACTCCATCATTCCGAGTCAACACCTCCAGTCCCAGAGTCAACTCCTTTAGTCTGAGTCAACTCCTCCAGTTCCAGAGTCAACTCCTCCTGTCCGAGTCAACTCCTCCAGTCCCAGTCATCTCCTCCAGTCCGAGTCAACTCCTCCAGACCCAGAGTCAACTCCTCCAGTCCGAGTCAACTCCCCGACTCCCTGAGTCATCTCCTACAGTCCAAGTCAACTCCTCCAGTCCAAGAGTCAACTCGTCCAGTCTGAGTCAAATCCTCCAGTCCCAGAGTCAATTCCTCCAGTCCGAGTCAACTCCTCCGGTCCCAGAGTCAACTTCTCCAGTCCGAGTCAACTCCATCATTCCGAGTCAACACCTCCAGTCTCAGAGTCAACTCCTTCAGTCTGAGTCAACTCTTCCAGTCCCAGAGTCAACTCCTCCACTCCGAGTTAACTCCTCCAGTCCCAGAGTCAACTCCTCCGGTCCCAGAGTCAACTCCTGCAGTCCGAGTCAACTTCTCCAGTCCCAGAGTCAACTCCTGCAGTCCGAGTCAACTTCTACAGTCCAGAGTCAACTCCTCCAGTCTGAGTCAAGTCCTCCAGTCCCAGAGTCAACTCCTCCAGACCCAGAGTCAAATCCTCCAGTCCGATTCAACACCTCCAGACGCAGAGTCAACTCCTCCAGTCCGAGTCAACTCCCCGAATGCTTGAGTCATCTCCTACATTCCAAGTCAACACCTCCAGTCCAAGAGTCAACTCCTCCAGTCCGAGTCAACTCCTCCAGTCCCAGTCAACTCCTCCAGTCCAAGTAAACTCCTCCAGTCCCAGAGTCAACTCCTCCAATCCGAGTCAACTCATCCAGTCACAGTCAACTCCTCCAGACCCAGAGTCAACTCCTCCAGTCCGAGTCAACTCCCCCAGTCCCTGAATCATCTCATCCAGTCCAAGGCAACTCCTCCAGACCCAGAGTCAACTCCTCCAGTCCGAGTCAACGCCCCCAGTCCCAGAGTCAACTCCTCCAGTCCGAGTCAAGTCATCCAGTCACAGTCAACTCCTCCAGTTCCAGAGTCAACTCCTTCAGTCCGAGTCAACTCCTCCAGTCCCAGTCAACTCCTCCAGTCCGAGTCAAATCCCCCAGTCCCTGAGTCATCTCCTCCAGTCCGAGTCAGTTCATCCAGACCCAGAGTCAACTCCTCCAATCCGAGTCAACACCCCGAGTCCCTGAGTCATCTCCTACAGTCCAAGTTAACTCCTCCAGTCCAAGAGTCAACTCCTCCAGTCCCAGTCAACTCCTCCAGTCCGAGTAAACTCCTCCAGTCCCAGAGTCAACTCCTCCAGTCCGAGTCATCTCCTCCAGACCCAGAGTCAACTGCTCCAGTCCGAGTCAACTCCCCGAGTCCCTGAGTCAACTCCTACATTCCAAATCATCTCCTCCAGTCCAAATCATCTCCTCCAGTCCAAGAGCCAACTCGTCCAATCCAAGTCAACTCCTCCAGTCTCAGAGTCAATTCCTCCAGTCCGAGTCAACACCTCCAGTCCCAGAGTAAACTTCTCCAGTCCGAGTCAACTCCATCATTCCGAGTCAACACCTCCAGTCTCAGAGTCAACTCCTTCAGTCTGAGTCAACTCTTCCAGTCCCAGAGTCAACTCCTCCGCTCCGAGTGAACTCCTCCAGTCCCAGAGTCAACTCCTCCGGTCCCAGAGTCAACTCCATCATTCCGAGTCAAATCCTCCAGTCCCAGAGTCAAATCCTGCAGTCCCAGAGTCAAATCCTTCAGTCCGAGTTAATTCCACCAGACCCGGAGTCAACTCCTCCAGTCCAGAGTCAACTCCTCCAGTCTGAGTCAAGTCCTCCAGTCCCAGAGTCATCTCCTCCAGACCCAGAGTCAACTCCTCCAGTCCGATTCAACTCCTCCAGACGCAGAGTCAACTCCTCCAGTCCGAGTCAACTCCCCGAATGCCTGAGTCATCTCCTACATTCCAAGTCAACTCCTCCAGTCCAAGAGTCAACTCCTCCAGTCCGAGTCAACTCCTCCAGTCCCAGTCAACTCCTCCAGTCCAAGTAAACTCCTCCAGTCCCAGAGTCAACTCCTCCAATCCGAGTCAACTCATCAAGTCACAGTCAACTCCTCCAGACCCAGAGTCAACTCCTTCAGTCTGAGTCAACTGCTCCAGTTCCAGAGTTAACTCCTCCAGTCCGAGTCAACTCCTCCAGTCCCAGTCAACTCCTCCAGTCCGAGTCAAATCCTCCAGTCCCAGAGTCAATTCCTCCAGTCCGAGTCAACTCCTCCAGTCCCAGAATCAACTCCTCCAGTCCGAGTCAACTCCCCGAAACCCTGAGTCATTTCCTACAGTCCAAGTCAACTCCTCCAGTCCAAGAGTCAACTCCTCCAGTCCCAGTCAACTCCTCCTGTCCGAGTAAACTCCTCCAGTCCCAGAGTCAACTCCTCCAGTCCGAGTCATCTCCTCCAGACCAAGAGTCAACTGTTCCAGTCCGAGTCAACTCCCCGAGCCCCTGAGTCATCTCCTACATTCCAAATCATCTCCTCCAGTCCAAGAGCCAACTCGTCCAGTCCAAGTCAACTCCTCCAGTCTCAGAGTCAATTCCTCCAGTCCGGGTCAACTCCATCATTCCGAGTCAACACCTCCAGTCCCAGAGTCAACTCCTTTAGTCTGAGTCAACTCCTCCAGTTCCAGAGTCAACTCCTCCTGTCCGAGTCAACTCCTCCAGTCCCAGTCATCTCCTCCAGTCCGAGTCAACGCCCCCAGTCCCAGAGTCAACTCCTCCAGTCCGAGTCAAGTCATCCAGTCACAGTCAACTCCTCCAGTTCCAGAGTCAACTCCTTCAGTCCGAGTCAACTCCTCCAGTCCCAGTCAACTCCTCCAGTCCGAGTCAAATCCCCCAGTCCCTGAGTCATCTCCTCCAGTCCGAGTCAGTTCATCCAGACCCAGAGTCAACTCCTCCAATCCGAGTCAACACCCCGAGTCCCTGAGTCATCTCCTACAGTCCAAGTTAACTCCTCCAGTCCAAGAGTCAACTCCTCCAGTCCCAGTCAACTCCTCCAGTCCGAGTAAACTCCTCCAGTCCCAGAGTCAACTCCTCCAGTCCGAGTCATCTCCTCCAGACCCAGAGTCAACTGCTCCAGTCCGAGTCAACTCCCCGAGTCCCTGAGTCAACTCCTACATTCCAAATCATCTCCTCCAGTCCAAATCATCTCCTCCAGTCCAAGAGCCAACTCGTCCAATCCAAGTCAACTCCTCCAGTCTCAGAGTCAATTCCTCCAGTCCGAGTCAACACCTCCAGTCCCAGAGTAAACTTCTCCAGTCCGAGTCAACTCCATCATTCCGAGTCAACACCTCCAGTCTCAGAGTCAACTCCTTCAGTCTGAGTCAACTCTTCCAGTCCCAGAGTCAACTCCTCCGCTCCGAGTGAACTCCTCCAGTCTCAGAGTCAACTCCTCCGGTCCCAGAGTCAACTCCATCATTCCGAGTCAAATCCTCCAGTCCCAGAGTCAAATCCTGCAGTCCCAGAGTCAAATCCTTCAGTCCGAGTTAATTCCACCAGACCCGGAGTCAACTCCTCCAGTCCAGAGTCAACTCCTCCAGTCTGAGTCAAGTCCTCCAGTCCCAGAGTCATCTCCTCCAGACCCAGAGTCAACTCCTCCAGTCCGATTCAACTCCTCCAGACGCAGAGTCAACTCCTCCAGTCCGAGTCAACTCCCCGAATGCCTGAGTCATCTCCTACATTCCAAGTCAACTCCTCCAGTCCAAGAGTCAACTCCTCCAGTCCGAGTCAACTCCTCCAGTCCCAGTCAACTCCTCCAGTCCAAGTAAACTCCTCCAGTCCCAGAGTCAACTCCTCCAATCCGAGTCAACTCATCAAGTCACAGTCAACTCCTCCAGACCCAGAGTCAACTCCTTCAGTCTGAGTCAACTGCTCCAGTTCCAGAGTTAACTCCTCCAGTCCGAGTCAACTCCTCCAGTCCCAGTCAACTCCTCCAGTCCGAGTCAAATCCTCCAGTCCCAGAGTCAATTCCTCCAGTCCGAGTCAACTCCTCCAGTCCCAGAATCAACTCCTCCAGTCCGAGTCAACTCCCCGAAACCCTGAGTCATTTCCTACAGTCCAAGTCAACTCCTCCAGTCCAAGAGTCAACTCCTCCAGTCCCAGTCAACTCCTCCTGTCCGAGTAAACTCCTCCAGTCCCAGAGTCAACTCCTCCAGTCCGAGTCATCTCCTCCAGACCAAGAGTCAACTGTTCCAGTCCGAGTCAACTCCCCGAGCCCCTGAGTCATCTCCTACATTCCAAATCATCTCCTCCAGTCCAAGAGCCAACTCGTCCAGTCCAAGTCAACTCCTCCAGTCTCAGAGTCAATTCCTCCAGTCCGGGTCAACGCCATCATTCCGAGTCAACACCTCCAGTCCCAGAGTCAACTCCTTTAGTCTGAGTCAACTCCTCCAGTTCCAGAGTCAACTCCTCCTGTCCGAGTCAACTCCTCCAGTCCCAGTCATCTCCTCCAGTCCGAGTCAACTCCTCCAGACCCAGAGTCAACTCCTCCAGTCCGAGTCAACTCCCCGAGTCCCTGAGTCATCTCCTACAGTCCAAGTCAACTCCTCCAGTCCAAGAGTCAACTCGTCCAGTCTGAGTCAAATCCTCCTGTCCCAGAGTCAATTCCTCCAGTCCGAGTCAACTCCTCCAGTCCCAGAGTCAACTTCTCCAGTCCGAGTCAACTCCATCATTCCGAGTCAACACCTCCAGTCTCAGAGTCAACTCCTTCAGTCTGAGTCAACTCTTCCAGTCCCAGAGTCAACTCCTCCACTCCGAGTTAACTCCTCCAGTCCCAGAGTCAACTCCTCCGGTCCCAGAGTCAACTCCATCATTCCGAGTCAAATCCTCCAGTCCCAGATTCAAATCCTTCAGTCCGAGTCAATTCCAGCAGACCCGGAGTCAACTCCTCCAGTCCAGAGTCAACTCCTCCAGTCCCAGAGTCAACTCCTGCAGTCCGAGTCAACTTCTCCAGTCCAGAGTCAACTCCTCCAGTCTGAGTCAAGTCCTCCAGTCCGATTCAACACCTCCAGATGCAGAGTGAACTCCTCCAGTCCGAGTCAACTCCCCGAATGCTTGAGTCATTTCCTACATTCCAAGTCAACACCTCCAGTCCAAGAGTCAACTCCTCCAGTCCGAGTCAACTCCTCCAGTCCCAGTCAACTCCTCCAGTCCAAGTAAACTCCTCCAGTCCCAGAGTCAACTCCTCCAATCCGAGTCAACTCATCCAGTCACAGTCAACTCCTCCAGACCCAGAGTCAACTCCTCCAGTCCGAGTCAACTCCCCCAGTCCCTGAATCATCTCATCCAGTCCGAGTCAACTCCTCCAGTCCCAGAGTCAACTCCTCCAGTCCGAGTCAACAACCCCAGTCCCTGAGTCATCTCCTCCAGTCCGAGTCAACTCCTCCAGCCCCAGAGGCTTCCTCCGGTCCAATTCAACTCCTCCAGACCCAGAGTCAACTCCTCCAGTCCGAGTCAACGCCCCCAGTCCCAGAGTCAACTCCTCCAGTCCGAGTCAACTCATCCAGTCACAGTCAACTCCTCCAGACCCAGAGTCAACTCCTCCAGTCCGAGTCAACTCCCCCAGTCCCTGAGTCATCTCATCCAGTCCGAGTCAACTCCTCCAGTCCCAGAGTCAACTCCTCCAGTCCGAGTCAACTACCCCAGTCCCTGAGTCATCTCCTCCAGTCCGAGTCAACTCCTCCAGCCCCAGAGGCAAGTCATCCAGTCCGAGTCAACTCCTCCAGACCCAGAGACAACTGCTCCAGTCCGAGTCAACTCCCCGAATCCCTGAGTCATCTCCTACATTCCAAGTCAACTCCTCCAGACCCAGAGTCAACTCCTCCAGTCCGAGTCAACTTCTCCAGTCCCTGAATCATCTCATCCAGTCCAGGTCAACTCCTCCAGTCCCAGAGTCAATTACTCCAGTCCGAGTCAACTCCATCATTCCGAGTCAACACCTCCAGTCCCAGAGTCAACTCCTTCAGTCCGAGTCAACTCCTCCAGTCCCAGAGTCAACTCCTCCAGTCCGAGTCAACTCCCCCAGTCCCTGAATCATCTCATCCAGTCCGAGTCAACTCCTCCAGTCCCAGTCAACTCCTCCAGTCCGAGTCAACTACCCCAGTCCTTGAGTCATCTCCTCCAGTCCGAGTAAACTCCTCCAGCCCCAGAGGCTCTCCTCCAGTCCAAGTCAACTCCTCCAGTCCGAGTCAACGCCCCCAGTCCCAGAGTCAACTCCTCCAGTCCGAGTCAACTCATCCAGTCACAGTCAACTCCTCCAGTTCCAGAGTCAACTCCTTCAGTCCGAGTCAACTCCTCCAGTCCCAGTCAACTCCTCCAGTCCGAGTCAAATCCCCCAGTCCCTGAGTCATCTCCTCCAGTCCGAGTCAGTTCATCCAGACCCAGAGTCAACTCCTCCAATCCGAGTCAACACCCCGAGTCCCTGAGTCATCTCCTACAGTCCAAGTCAACTCCTCCAGTCCAAGAGTCAACTCCTCCAGTCCCAGTCAACTCCTCCAGTCCGAGTAAACTCCTCCAGTCCCAGAGTCAACTCCTCCAGTCCGAGTCATCTCCTCCAGACCCAGAGTCAACTGCTCCAATCCGAGTCAACTCCCCGAGTCCCTGAGTCATCTCCTACATTCCAAATCATCTCCTCCAGTCCAAGAGCCAACTAGTCCAATCCAAGTCAACTCCTCCAGTCTCAGAGTCAATTCCTCCAGTCCGAGTCAACTCCTCCAGTCCCAGAGTAAAATTCTCCAGCCCGAGTCAACTCCATCATTCCGAGTCAACACCTCCAGTCTCAGAGTCAACTCCTTCAGTCTGAGTCAACTCTTCCAGTCCCACAGTCAACTCCTCCACTCCGAGTGAACTCCTCCAGTCCCTGAATCATCTCATCCAGTCCGAGTCAACTCCTCCAGTCCCAGTCAACTCCTCCAGTCCGAGTCAACTACCCCAGTCCTTGAGTCATCTCCTCCAGTCCGAGTCAACTCCTCCAGCCCCAGAGGCTCTCCTCCAGTCCCAGTCAACTCCTCCAGTCCGAGTCAAATCCTCCAGTCCCAGAGTCAATTCCTCCAGTCCGAGTCAACTCCTCCAGTCCCAGAATCAACTCCTCCAGTCCGAGTCAACTCCCCGAATCCCTGAGTCATTTCCTACAGTCCAAGTCAACTCCTCCAGTCCAAGAGTCAACTCCTCCAGTCCCAGTCAACTCCTCCTGTCCGAGTAAACTCCTCCAGTCCCAGAGTCAACTCCTCCAGTCCGAGTCATCTCCTCCAGACCAAGAGTCAACTGTTCCAGTCCGAGTCAACTCCCCGAGCCCCTGAGTCATCTCCTACATTCCAAATCATCTCCTCCAGTCCAAGAGCCAACTCGTCCAGTCCAAGTCAACTCCTCCAGTCTCAGAGTCAATTCCTCCAGTCCGGGTCAACTCCATCATTCCGAGTCAACACCTCCAGTCCCAGAGTCAACTCCTTTAGTCTGAGTCAACTCCTCCAGTTCCAGAGTCAACTCCTCCTGTCCGAGTCAACTCCTCCAGTCCCACTCATCTCCTCCAGTCCGAGTCAACTCCTCCAGACCCAGAGTCAACTCCTCCAGTCCGAGTCAACTCCCCGACTCCCTGAGTCATCTCCTACAGTCCAAGTCAACTCCTCCAGTCCAAGAGTCAACTCGTCCAGTCTGAGTCAAATCCTCCAGTCCCAGAGTCAATTCCTCCAGTCCGAGTCAACTCCTCCAGTCCCAGAGTCAACTTCTCCAGTCCGAGTCAACTCCATCATTCCGAGTCAACACCTCCAGTCTCAGAGTCAACTCCTTCAGTCTGAGTCAACTCTTCCAGTCCCAGAGTCAACTCCTCCACTCCGAGTGAACTCCTCCAGTCCCAGAGTCAACTCCTCCGGTCCCAGAGTCAACTCCATCATTCCGAGTCAAATCCTCCAGTCCCAGAGTCAAATCCTTCAGTCCGAGTCAATTCCACCAGACCCGGAGTCAACTCCTCCAGTCCAGAGTCAACTCCTCCAGTCCCACAGTCAACTACTGCAGTCCGAGTCAGCTTCTCCAGTCCAGAGTCAACTCCTCCAGTCTGAGTCAAGTCCTCCAGTCCCAGAGTCAACTCCTCCAGACCCAGAGTCAACTCCTCCAGTCCGATTCAACTCCTCCAGACGCAGAGTCAACTCCTCCAGTCCGAGTCAACTCCCCGAATGCCTGAGTCATCTCCTACATTCCAAGTCAACTCCTCCAGTCCAAGAGTCAACTCCTCCAGTCCGAGTCAACTCCTCCAGTCCCAGTCAACTCCTCCAGTCCAAGTAAACTCCTCCAGTCCCAGAGTCAACGCCTCCAATCCGAGTCAACTCATCCAGTCACAGTCAACTCCTCCAGACCCAGAGTCAACTCCTCCAGTCCGAGTCAACTCCCCCAATCCCTGAATCATCTCATCCAGTCCGAGTCATCTCCTCCAGACCCAGAGTCAACTGCTCCAGTCCGAGTCAACTCCCCGAGTCCCTGAGTCATCTCCTATATTCCAAGTCAACTCCTCCAGTCCAAGAGCCAACTCGTCCAGTCCGAGTCAACTCCTCCAGTCTCAGAGTCAAGTCCTCCAGTCAGAGTCAACTCCATCATTCCGAGTCAACACCTCCAGTCCCAGAGTCAACTCCTTCAGTCTGAGTCAACTCCTCCAGTTCCAGAGTTAACTCCTCCAGTCCGAGTCAACTCCTCCAGTCCCAGTCAACTCCTCCAGTCCGAGTCAAATCCTCCAGTCCCAGAGTCAATTCCTCCAGTCCGAGTCAACTCCTAGAGTCCAAGAGTCAACTCCTCCAGTCCGAGTCAACTCCCCCAGTCCCTGAATCATCTCATCCAGTCCGAGTCATCTCCTCCAGACCTAGAGTCAACTGCTCCAGTCCGAGTCAACTCCCCGAGTCCCTGAGTCATCTCCTACATTCCAAGTCAACTCCTCCAGTCCAAGAGCCAACTCGTCCAGTCCGAGTCAACTCCTCCTGTCTCAGAGGCAATTCCTCCAGTCCGAGTCAACTCCATCATTCCGAGTCAACACCTCCAGTCCCAGAGTCAACTCCTCCAGTTCCAGAGTTAACTCCTCCAGTCCGAGTCAACTCCTCCAGTCCCAGTCAACTCCTCCAGTCCGAGTCAAATCCTCCAGTCCCAGAGTCAATTCCTCCAGTCCGAGTCAACTCCTCCAGTCCCAGAGTCAACTTCTCCAGTCCGAGTCAACTCCATCATTCCGAGTCAACACCTCCAGTCCCAGAATCAACTCCTCCAGTCCGAGTCAACTCCCCGAGTCCCTGAGTCATCTCCTACAGTCCAAGTCAACTCCTCCAGTCCAAGAGTCAACTCCTCCAGTCCCAGTCAACTCCTCCAGCCCGAGTAAACTCCTCCAGTCCCAGAGTCAACTCCTCCAGTCCGAGTCATCTCCTCCAGACCCAGAGTCAACTGCTCCAGTCCGAGTCAACTCCCCGAGTCCCTGAGTCATCTCCTACATTCCAAATCATCTCCTCCAGTCCAAGAGCCAACTCGTCCAGTCCAAGTCAACTCCTCCAGTCTCAGAGTCAATTCATCCAGTCCGAGTCAACTCCATCATTCCCAG
The DNA here is from genome assembly GCF_030028105.1 of Mobula birostris. NCBI lineage: Eukaryota > Metazoa > Chordata > Chondrichthyes > Myliobatiformes > Myliobatidae > Mobula > Mobula birostris. The sequence goes on along the minus strand of NC_092370.1, from coordinate 162,081,538 downwards.
TCAACACCTCCAGTCCCAGAGTCAACTCCTTTAGTCTGAGTCAACTCCTCCAGTTCCAGAGTCAACTCCTCCTCTCCGAGTCAACTCCTCCAGTCCCAGTCAACTCCTCCTGTCCGAGTCAAATCCCCCAGACGCTGAGTCATCTCCTCCATTCCGAGTCAACTCCTCCAGTCCGAGTAAACTCCTCCAGTCCCAGAGTCAACTCCTCCAGTCCGAGTCATCTCCTCCAGACCCAGAGTCAACTGCTCCAATCCGAGTCAACTCCTCGAGTCCCTGAGTCATCTCTTACATTCCAAATCATATCCTCCAGTCCAAGAGCCAACTCGTCCAGTCCAAGTCAACTCCTCCAGTCTCAGTCAATTCCTCCAGTCCGAGTCAACTCCATCATTCCGAGTCAACACCTCCAGTCCCAGAGTCAACTCCTTTAGTCTGAGTCAACTCCTCCAGTTCCAGAGTCAACTCCTCCTGTCCGAGTCATCTCCTCCAGTCCCAGTCAACTCCACCAGTCAGAGTCAAACCCCCAGACCCTGAGTCATCTCCTCCAGTCCGAGTCAACTCCTCCAGACCCAGAGTCAACTCCTCCAGTCCGAGTCAACTCCCCGAGTCCCTGAGTCATCTCCTACAGTCCAAGTCAACTCCTCCAGTCCAAGAGTCAACTCATCCAGTCCGAGTCAACTCCTCCAGTCCCAGTCAACTCCTCCAGTCCGTGTAAACTCCTCCAGTCCCAGAGTCAACTCCTCCAGTCCGAGTCAACTCCTCCAGTCCCAGAGTCAACTTCTCCAGTCCGAGTCAACTCCATCATTCCGAGTCAACACCTCCAGTCCCAGAGTCAACTCCTTTAGTCTGAGTCAACTCCTCCAGTTCCAGAGTCAACTCCTCCTGTCCGAGTCAACTCCTCCAGTCCCAGTCAACTCCACCAGTCCGAGTCAAATCCCCCAGACCCTGAGTCATCTCCTACAGTCCAAGTCAACTCCTCCAGTCAAAGAGTCAACTCGTCCAATCTGAGTCAAATCCTCCAGTCCCAGAGTCAATTCCTCCAGTCCGAGTCAACTCCTCCAGTCCCAGAGTCAACTTCTCCAGTCCGAATCAACTCCATCATTCCCAGTCAACACCTCCAGTCTCAGGGTCAACTCCTTCAGTTTGAGTCAACTCTTCCAGTCCCAGAGTCAACTCCTCCACTCCGAGTGAACTCCTCCAGTCCCAGAGTCAACTCCTCCGGTCCCAGTGTCAACTCCATCATTCCGAGTCAAATCCTCCAGTCCCAGATTCAAATCCTTCAGTCCGAGTCAATTCCACCAGACCCGGAGTCAACTCCTCCAGTCCAGAGTCAACTCCTCCAGTCCCAGAGTCAACTCCTGCAGCCCGAGTCAACTTCTCCAGACCAGAGTCAACTCCTCCAGTCTGAGTCAAGTCCTCCAGTCCCAGAGTCAACCCCTCCAGACCCAGAGTCAACTCCTCCAGTCCGATTCAACTCCTCCAGACGCAGAGTCAACTCCTCCAGTCCGAGTCAACCCCCCGAATGCTTGAGTCATCTCCTACATTCCAAGTCAACTCCTCCAGTCCGAGTCAACTCCTCCAGTCCCAGTCAACTCCTCCAGTCCAAGTAAACTCCTCCAGTCCCAGAGTCAACTCCTCCAATCCGAGTCAACTCATCCAGTCACAGTCAACTCCTCCAGACCCAGAGTCAACTCCTCCAGTCCGAGTCAACTCCCCCAGTCCCTGAATCATCTCATCCAGTCCGAGTCAACTCCTCCAGTCCAAGTCAACTCCTCCAGTCCGAGTCAACTACCCCAGTCCCTGAGTCATCTCCTCCAGTCCGAGGCAACTCCTCCAGCCCCAGAGGCTCTCCTCCAGTCCAAATCAACTCCTCCAGACCCAGAGTCAACTCCTCCAGTCCGAGTCAACGCCCCCAGTCCCAGAGTCAACTCCTCCAGTCCGAGTCAACTCATCCAGTCACAGTCAACTCCTCCAGTTCCAGAGTCAACTCCTTCAGTCCGAGTCAACTCCTCCAGTCCCAGTCAACTCCTCCAGTCCGAGTCAAATCCCCCAGTCCCTGAGTCATCTCCTCCAGTCCGAGTCAGTTCATCCAGACCCAGAGTCAACTCCTCCAATCCGAGTCAACACCCCGAGTCCCTGAGTCATCTCCTACAGTCCAAGTCAACTCCTCCAGTCCAAGAGTCAACTCCTCCAGTCCCAGTCAACTCCTCCAGTCCGAGTAAACTCCTCCAGTCCCAGAGTCAACTCCTTCTGTCCGAGTCATCTCCTCCAGACCCAGAGTCAACTGCTCCAGTCCGAGTCAACTCCCCGAGTCCCTGAGACATCTCCTACATTCCAAATCATCTCCTCCAGTCCAAGAGCCAACTAGTCCAATCCAAGTCAACTCCTCCAGTCTCAGAGTCAATTCCTCCAGTCCGAGTCAACTCCTCCAGTTCCAGAGTAAAGTTCTCCAGCCCGAGTCAACTCCATCATTCCGAGTCAACACCTCCAGTCTCAGAGTCAACTCCTTCAGTCTGAGTCAACTCTGCCAGTCCCAGAGTCAACTCCTCCACTCCGAGTGAACTCCTCCAGTCCCAGAGTCAACTCCTCCGGTCCCAGAGTCAACTCCATCATTCCGAGTCAAATCCTCCAGTCCCAGAGTCAAATCCTTCAGTTCGAGTTAATTCCACCAGACCCGGAGTCAACTCCTCCAGTCCAGAGTCAACTCCTCCAGTCTGAGTCAAGTCCTCCAGTCCCAGAGTCATCTCCTCCAGACCCAGAGTCAACTCCTCCAGTCCGATTCAACTCCTCCAGACGCAGAGTCAACTCCTCCAGTCCGAGTCAACTCCCCGAATGCCTGAGTCATCTCCTACATTCCAAGTCAACTCCTCCAGTCCAAGAGTCAACTCCTCCAGTCCGAGTCAACTCCACCAGTCCCAGTCAAGTCCTCCAGTCCAAGTAAACTCCTCCAGTCCCAGAGTCAACTCCTCCAATCCGAGTCAACTCATCAAGTCACAGTCAACTCCTCCAGACCCAGAGTCAACTCCTTCAGTCTGAGTCAACTGCTCCAGTTCCAGAGTTAACTCCTCCAGTCCGAGTCAACTCCTCCAGTCCCAGTCAACTCCTCCAGTCCGAGTCAACTCCTCCAGTCCCAGAATCAACTCCTCCAGTCCGAGTCAACTCCCCGAATCCCTGAGTCATCTCCTACAGTCCAAGTCAACTCCTCCAGTCCAAGAGTCAACTCCTCCTGTCCCAGTCAACTCCTCCTGTCCGAGTAAACTCCTCCAGTCCCAGAGTCAACTCCTCCAGTCCGAGTCATCTCCTCCAGACCAAGAGTCAACTGTTCCAGTCCGAGTCAACTCCCCGAGTCCCTGAGTCATCTCCTACATTCCAAATCATCTCCTCCAGTCCAAGAGCCAACTCGTCCAGTCCAAGTCAACTCCTCCAGTCTCAGAGTCAATTCCTCCAGTCCGAGTCAACTCCATCATTCCGAGTCAACACCTCCAGTCCCAGAGTCAACTCCTTTAGTCTGAGTCAACTCCTCCAGTTCCAGAGTCAACTCCTCCTGTCCGAGTCAACTCCTCCAGTCCCAGTCATCTCCTCCAGTCCGAGTCAACTCCTCCAGACCCAGAGTCAACTCCTCCAGTCCGAGTCAACTCCCCGAGTCCCTGAGTCATCTCCTACAGTCCAAGTCAACTCCTCCAGTCCAAGAGTCAACTCGTCCAGTCTGAGTCAAATCCTCCAGTCCCAGAGTCAATTCCGCCAGTCCGAGTCAACTCCTCCAGTCCCAGAGTCAACTTCTCCAGTCCGAGTCAACTCCATCATTCCGAGTCAACACCTCCAGTCTCAGAGTCAACTCCTTCAGTCTCAGTCAACTCTTCCAGTCCCAGAGTCAACTCCTCCACTCCGAGTGAACTCCTCCAGTCCCAGAGTCAACTCCTCCGGTCCCAGAGTCAACTCCATCATTCCGAGTCAAATCCTCCAGTCCCAGATTCAAATCCTTCAGTCCGAGTCAATTCCAGCAGACCCGGAGTCAACTCCTCCAGTCCGGAGTCAACTCCTCCAGTCCCAAAGTCAACTCCTGCAGTCCGAGTCAACTTCTCCAGTCCAGAGTCAACTCCTCCAGTCTGAGTCAAGTCCTCCAGTCCCAGAGTCAACTCCTCCAGACCCAGAGTCAACTCCTCCAGTCCGATTCAACACCTCCAGACGCAGAGTGAACTCCTCCAGTCCGAGTCAACTCCCCAAATGCTTGAGTCATCTCCTACATTCCAAGTCAACACCTCCAGTCCAAGAGTCAACTCCTCCAGTCCGAGTCAACTCCTCCAGTCCCAGTCAACTCCTCCAGTCCGAGTCAACTACCCCAGTCCCTGAGTCATCTCCTCCAGTCCGAGTCAACTCCTCCAGCCCCAGAGGCAAGTCATCCAATCCGAGTCAACTCCTCCAGACCCAGAGTCAACTGCTCCAGTCCGAGTCAACTCCCCGAATCCCTGAGTCATCTCCTACATTCCAAGTCAACACCTCCAGTCCAAGAGTCAACTCCTCCAGTCCGAGTCAACTCCTCCAGTCCCAGTCAACTCCTCCAGTCCAAGTAAACTCCTCCAGTCCCAGAGTGAACTCCTCCAATCCGAGTCAACTCATCCAGTCACAGTCAACTCCTCCAGACCCAGAGTCAACTCCTCCAGTCCGAGTCAACTCCCCCAGTCCCTGAATCATCTCATCCAGTCCGAGTCAACTCCTCCAGCCCCAGAGTCAACTCCTCCAGTCCGAGTCAGCAACCCCATTCCCTGAGTCATCTCCTCCAGTCCGAGTCAACTCCTCCAGCCCCAGAGGCAAGTCCTCCAGTCCGAGTCAACTCCTCCAGACCCAGAGTCAACTGCTCCAGTCCGAGTCAACTCCCCGAATCCCTGAGTCATCTCCTACATTCCAAGTCAACTCCTCCAGACCCAGAGTCAACTCCTCCAGTCCGAGTCAACTCCTCCAGTCCCTGAATCATCTCATCCAGTCCGAGTCAACTCCTCCAGTCCCAGAGCCAATTACTCCAGTCCGAGTCAACTCCATCATTCCGAGTCAATACCTCCAGTCCCAGAGTCAACTCCTTCAGTCTGAGTCAACTCCTCCAGTTCCAGAGTCAACTCCGTCAGTCCGAGTCAAATCCCCCAGTCCCTGAGTCATCTCCTAGAGTCCAAGTCAACTCCTCCAGTCCAAGAGTCAACTCCTCCAGTCCCAGTCAACTCCTCCAGTCCGAGTAAACTCCTCCAGTCCCAGAGTCAACTCCTCCAGTCCGAGTCATCTCCTCCAGACCCAGAGTCAACTGCTCCAGTACGAGTCAACTCCCCGAGTCCCTGAGTCATCTCCTACATTCCAAATCATCTCCTCCAGTCCAAGAGCCAACTCGTCCAATCCAAGTCAACTCCTCCAGTCCCAGAGTCAACTTCTCCAGTCCGAGTCAACTCCATCATTCCGAGTCAACACCTCCAGCCTCAGAGACAACTCCTTCAGTCTGAGTCAACTTTTCCAGTCCCAGAGTCAACTCCTCCACTCCGAGTCAACTCCTCCAGTCCCAGAGTCAACTCCTCCGGTCCCAGTTCAACTCCATCATTCCGAGTCAAATCCTCCAGTCCCAGAGTCAAATCCTTCAGTCCGAGTCAATTCCACCAGACCCGGAGTCAACTCCTCCAGTCCAGAGTCAACTCCTCCAGTCCCAGAGTCAACTCCTGCAGTCCGAGTCAACTTCTCCAGTCCAGAGTCAACTCCTCCAGTCTGAGTCAAGTCCTCCAGTCCCAGATTCAACTCCTCCAGACCCAGAGTCAACTCCTGCCGTCCGAGTCAACTCCCCCAGTCCCTGAATCATCTCATCCAGTCCGAGTCATCTCCTCCAGACCCAGAGTCAACTGCTCCAGTCCGAGTCAACTCCCCGAGTCCCTGAGTCATCTCCTACATTCCAAGTCAACTCCTCCAGTCCAAGAGCCAACTCGTCCAGTCCGAGTAAACACCTCCAGCCTCAGAGTCAAGTCCTCCAGTCAGAGTCAACTCCATCATTCCGAGTCAACACCTCCAGTCCCAGAGTCAACTCCTTCAGTCTGAGTCAACTCCTCCAGTTCCAGAGTTAACTCCTCCAGTCCGAGTCAACTCCTCCAGTCCCAGTCAACTCCTCCAGTCCGAGTCAACTCCTCCAGTCCCAGAGCCAATTACTCCAGTCCGAGTCAACTCCATCATTCCGAGTCAACACCTCCAGTCCCAGAGTCAACTCCTTCAGTCTGAGTCAACTCCTCCAGTTCCAGAGTTAACTCCTCCAGTCCGAGTCAACTCCTCCAGTCCCAGTCAACTCCTCCAGTCCGAGTCAACTCCTCCAGTCCCAGAGTCAGCTCCTCCAGTCCGAGTCAACTCCCCGAGTCCCTGAGTCATCTCCTACAGTCCAAGTCAACTCCTCCAGTCCAAGAGTGAACTCCTCCAGTCCCAGTCAACTCCTCCAGTCCGAGTAAACTCCTCCAGTCCCAGAGTCAACTCCTCCAGTCCGAGTCATCTCCTCCAGACCCAGAGTCAACTGCTCCAGTCCGAGTCAACTCCCCGAGTCCCTGAGTCATCTCCTACATTCCAAATCATCTCCTCCAGTCCAAGAGCCAACTCGTCCAGTCCAAGTCAACTCCTCCAGTCTCAGAGTCAATTCCTCCAGACCGAGTCAACTCCATCATTCCGAGTCAACACCTCCAGTCCCAGAGTCAACTCCTTTAGTCTGAGTCAACTCCTCCAGTTCCAGAGTCAACTCCTCCTGTCCGAGTCAACTCCTGCAGTCGCAGTCAACTCCTCCAGTCCGAGTCAAATCCCCCAGACCCTGAGTCATCTCCTCCAGTCCGAGTCAACTCCTCCAGACCCAGAGTCAACTCCTCCAGTCCGAGTCAACTCCCCGAGTCCCTGAGTCATCTCCTACAGTCCAAGTCAACTCCTCCAGTCCAAGAGTCAACTCGTCCAGTCTGAGTCAAATCCTCCAGTCCGAGTCAACTCCTCCAGTCCCAGAGTCAACTTCTCCAGTCCGAGTCAACTCCATCATTCCGAGTCAACACCTCCAGTCTCAGAGTCAACTCCTCCAGTCCGAGTCATCTCCTCCAGACCCAGAGTCAACTGCTCCAGTACGAGTCAACTCCCCGAGTCCCTGAGTCATCTCCTACATTCCAAATCATCTCCTCCAGTCCAAGAGCCAAGTCGTCCAATCCAAGTCAACTCCTCCAGTCCCAGAGTCAATTTCTCCAATCTGAGTCAACTCCATCATTCCGAGTCAACACCTCCAGTCTCAGAGACAACTCCTTCAGTCTGAGTCAACTCTTCCAGTCCCAGAGTCAACTCCTCCACTCCGAGTGAACTCCTCCAGTCCCAGAGTCAACTCCTCCGGTCCCAGAGTCAACTCCATAATTCCGAGTCAAATCCTCCAGTCCCAGAGTCAAATCCTTCAGTCCGAGTCAATTCCACCAGACCCGGAGTCAACTCCTCCAGTCCAGAGTCAACTCCTCCAGTCTGAGTCAAGTCCTCCAGTCCCAGAGTCAACTCCTCCAGACCCAGAGTCAACTCCTCCAGTGCGATTCAACTCCTCCAGACGCAGAGTCAACTCCTCCAGTCCGAGTCAACTCCCCGAATGCCTGAGTCATCTCCTACATTCCAAGTCAACTCCTCCAGTCCAAGAGTCATCTCCTCCAGTCAGAGTCAACTCCTCCAGTCCCAGTCAACTCCTCCAGTCCAAGTAAACTCCTCCAGTCCCAGAGTCAACGCCTCCAATCCGAGTCAACTCATCCAGTCACAGTCAACTCCTCCAGACCCAGAGTCAGCTCCTCCAGTCCGAGTCAACTCCCCCAGTCCCTGAATCATCTCATCCAGTCCGAGTCAACTCCATCATTCCAAGTCAACACCTCCAGTCCCAGAGTCAACTCCTTCAGTCTGAGTCAACTCCTCCAGTTCCAGAGTTAACTCCTCCAGTCCGAGTCAACTCCTCCAGTCCCAGTCAACTCCTCCAGTCCGAGTCAAATCCTCCAGTCCCAGAGTCAATTCCTCCAGTCCGAGTCAACTCCTCCAGGCCCAGAGTCAACTGCTCCAGTCCGAGTCAACTCCCCGAATCCCTGAGTCATCTCCTACATTCCAAGACAACTCCTCCAGACCAAGAGTCAACTCCTCCAGTCCGAGTCAACTCCTCCAGTCCCAGTCAACACCTCCAGTCCGAGTAAACTCCTCCAGTCCCAGAGTCAACTCCTCCAGTCCGAGTCATCTCCTCCAGTCCAAGAGCCAACTCGTCCAGTCCGAGTCAACTCCTCCAGTCCCAGAGTCAATTACTCCAGTCCGAGTCAACTCCATCATTCCGAGTCAACACCTCCAGTCCCAGGGTCAACTCCTTCAGTCTGAGTCAACTCCTCCAGTTCCAGAGTCAACTCCTCCAGTCCGAGTCAACTCCTCCAGTCCCAGTCAACTCCTCCAGTCCGAGTCAAATCCACCAGTCCCTGAGTCATCTCCTCCCGTCCGAGTCAATTCCTCCAGACCCAGAGTCAACTCCTCCAGTCCGAGTCAACTCCCCGAGTCCCTGAGTCATCTCCTACAGTCCAAGTCAACACCTCCTGTCCAAGAGTCAACTCCTCCAGTCCCAGTCAACTCCTCCAGTCCGAGTAAACTCCTGCAGTCCCAGAGTCAACTCCTCCAGTCCGTCATCTCCTCCAGACCCAGAGTCAACTGCTCCAGTCCGAGTCATCTCCCCGAGTCCCTGAGTCATCTCCTACATTCCAAATCATCTCCTCCAGTCCAAGAGCCAACTCGTCCAATCCAAGTCAACTCCTCCAGTCTCAGAGTCAATTCCTCCAGTCCGAGTCAACTCTTCCTGTCCCAGAGTCAACTTCTCCAGTCTGAGTCAACTCCATCATTCCGAGTCAACACCTCCAGTCTCAGAGTCAACTCCTTCAGTCTGAGTCAACTCTTCCAGTACCAGAGTCAACTCCTCCACTCCGAGTGAACTCCTCCAGTCCCAGAGTCAACTCCTCCGTTCCCAGAGTCAACTCCATCATTCCGAGTCAAATCCTCCAGTCCCAGAGTCAAATCCTTCAGTCCGAGTCAATTCCATAAGACCCGGAGTCAACTCCTCCAGCAGTCCAGAGTCAACTCCTCCAGTCCCAGAGTCAACTACTGCAGTCCGAGTCAACTTCTCCAGCCCAGTGTCAACTCCTCCAGTCTGAGTCAAGTCCTCCAGTCCCAGAGTCAACACCTCCAGACCTAGAGTCAACTCCTCCAGTCCGATTCAACTCCTCTAGACGCAGAGTCAACTCCTCCAGTCCGAGTCAACTCCCCGAATGCCTGAGTCATCTCCTACATTCCAAGTCAACTCCTCCAGTCCAAGAGTCAACTCCTCCAGTCCGAGTCAACTCCTCCAGTCCCAGTCAACTCCTCCAGTCCAAGTAAACTCCTCCAGTCCCAGAGTCAACGCCTCCAATCCGAGTCAACTCATCCAGACACAGTCAACTCCTCCAGACCCAGAGTCAACTCCTCCAGTCCAAGTCAACTCCCCCAGTCCCTGAATAATCTCATCCAGTCCGAGTCATCTCCTGCAGACCCAGAGTCAACTGCTCCAGTCCGAGTCAACTCCCCGAGTCCCTGAGTCATCTCCTACATTCCAAGTCAACTCCTCCAGTCCAAGAACCAACTCGTCCAGTCCGAGTCAACTCCTCCAGTCTCAGAGTCAATTCCTCCAGTCCGAGTCAACTCCATCATTCCGAGTCAACACCTCTAGTCCCAGAGTCAACTCCTTTAGTCTGAGTCAACTCCTCCAGTTCCAGAGTCAACTCCTCCTGTCCGAGTCAACTCCTCCAGTCGCAGTCAACTCCTCCAGTCCGAGTCAAATCCCCCAGACCCTGAGTCATCTCCTCCAGTCCGAGTCAACTCCTCCAGACCCAGAGTCAACTCCTCCAGTCCGAGTCAACTCCACGAGTCCCTGAGTCATCTCCTACAGTCCAAGTCAACTCCTCCAGTCCAAGAGTCAACTCGTCCAGTCTGAGTCAAATCCTCCAGTCCCAGCGTCAATTCCTCCAGTCCGAGTCAACTCATCCAGTCCCAGAGTCAACTCCTCCAATCCGAATCAACACCCCCAGTCCCTGAGTCATCTCCTCCAGACCCAGTCAACTCCTCCAGTCCGAGTAAACTCCTCCAGTCCCAGAGTCAACTCCTCCAGTCCGAGTCATCTCCTCCAGACCCACAGTGAACTGCTCCAGTCCGAGTCAACTCCCCGAGTCCCTGTCATCTCCTACATTCCAAATCATCTCCTCCAGTCCAAGAGCCAACTCGTCCAGTCCGAGTCAACTCCTCCAGTCCCAGAGTCAATTCTTCCAGTCCGAGTCAACTCCATCATTCCGAGTCAACACCTCCAGTCCCAGAGTCAACTCCTTCAGTCTGAGTCAACTCCTCCAGTTCCAGAGTCAACTCTTCCAGTCCGAGTCAACTCCTCCAGTCCCAGTCAACTCCTCCAGTCCCAGAGTCAACTTCTCCAGTCCGAGTCAACTCCATCATTCCGACTCAACTCCTCCAGTCCCAGAGTCAACTCCTTCAGTCTGAGTCAACTCCTCCAGTTCCAGAGTCAACTCCTCCAGTCCGAGTCAACTCCTCCAGTCCCAGTCAACTCCTCCAGTCCGAGTCAAATCCTCCAGACCCTGAGTCATCGCCTCCAGTCCGAGTCAACTACTCCAGACCCAGAGTCAACTACTCCAGTCCGAGTCAACTCCCCGAGTCCCTGAGTCATCTCCTACAGTCCAAGACAACTCCTCCAGTCCAAGAGTCAACTCGTCCAGTCCGAGTCAAATCCTCCAGTCCCAGAGTCAATTCCTCCAGTCCGAGTCAACTCCTCCATTCGTAGAGTCAACTTCTCCAGTCCGAGTCAACTCCATCATTTCGAGTCAACACCTCCAGTCCCAGAGACAACTCCTTCAGTCTGAGTCAACTCTTCCAGTCCCAGAGTCAACTCCCCCACTCTGAGTGAACTCCTCCAGTCCCAGAGTCATCTCCTCCGGTCCCAGAGTCAACTCCATCATTCCGAGTCAAATCCTCCAGTCCCAGAGTCAAATCCTTCAGTCCGAGTCTATTCCTCCAGACCCGGAGGCAACTGCTGCAGTCCGAGTCAACTCCTACAGACCCAGAGTCAACTCCTCCAGTCCGAGTCAACTTCCCGAGACCCTGAGTCATCTCCTACAATCCAAATCAACTCCTCCAAACCAAGAGTCAACTCGTCCAGTGCGAGTCAACTGCTCCAGTCCCAGAGTCAACTTCTCCAGTCCGAGTCAACTCCATCATTCCGAGTCAACACTTTCAGTCCCAGAGTCAACTCCTTCAGTCTGAGTCAACTCCTCCAGTCCCAGAGTCAACTCCTCCACTCCGAGTGAACTCCTCCAGTCCCAGAGTCAACTCCTTCAGTCCCAGAGTCAACTCCATCATTCCGAGTCAAATCCTCCAGTCCCAGAGTCAACTCCTCCAGTCTGAGTCAAGTCCTCCAGTCCCAGAGTCAACTCCTCCAGACCCAGAGTCAACTCCTCCAGTCCGAGTCAACTCCTCCAGACCCAGAGTCAACTCCTCCAGTCCGAGTCAACTCCCCGAATGCCTGAGTCATCTCCTACATTCCAAGTCAACTCCTCCAGTCCAAGAGTCAACTCCTCCAGTCCCAGAGTCAACTTCTCCAGTCCGAGTCAACTCCATCATTCCGAGTCAACACCTCCAGTCCCAGAGTCAACTCCTTCAGTCTGAGTCAACTCTTCCAGTCCCAGAGTCAACTCCTCCACTCCGAGCGAACTCCTCCGGTCCCAGAATCAACTCCTCCGGTCCCAGAGTCAACTCCATCATTCCGAGTCAAATCCTCCAGTCCCAGAGTCAAATCCTCCTGTCCGAGTCTAATCCTCCAGACCCGGGGTCAACTCCACCAGCCCCTCCCAGAGTCAACTCCTCCAGTACCAGAATCAACTCCTCCAGTCCCAGTCAACTACTCCAGACGAGAGTCAATTCCTCCAGTCCGAGTCAACTCCCCCGTCCCAGAGTCAACTCCTCCAGTCCGAGTCAACACCTCCAGTCCCACTGTCAAGTCCTCCAGTCCAAGTCAACTGCGCCTGTCTGAGTCAACTCCAGTCCGAGTCAACTCCTCCAGTCGCAGTCAACTCCTGCAGTCCCAGTCAACTCCTCCAGACCCAGAGTCAACTCCTCCAGTCCGAGTCAACTCCCACAGACCCTGAGTCATCTGCTCCAGTCCGAGTCAACTCCTCCAGTCCCAGAGTCAACTCCTCCAATCCGAATCAACACCCCCAGTCCCTGAGTAATCTCCTCCAGTCCGAGTCAACACCTCCAGTCCCAGAGGCAACTTCTCCAGTCCGAGTCAACACCTCCAGACCCAGAGTCAACTCCTTGAGTCCGAGTCAACTCCCCGAGTCCCTGAGACATCTACTACATTCCAAGTCAACTCCTCCATTCCAAGAGTCAACTCCTCCAGTCCGAGTCAACTCCTCCAGACGAGTCAACACCTCCAGTCCCACTGTCAACTCCTCCAGTCCAAGTCAACTCCGCCAGTCTAAGTCAACTCCAGTCCGAGTCAACTCCTCCAGTCCCAGAGTCAACTCCTGCTGTCCAAGTCAACACCCCCAGTCCCTGAGTCATCTCCTCCTGTCCGAGTCAACACCTCCAGTCCCAGAGGCATCTCCTCCTGTCCGAGTCAACTCCTCCAGTCACAGACTCAACTTCTCCAGTCCGAGTCAACTCCATCATTCCGAGTCAACACCTCCAGTCCCAGAGTCAACTCCTTTAGTCTGAGTCAACTCTTCCAGTCCCAGAGTCAACTCCTCCACTCCGAGTGAACTCCTCCAGTCCCAGAATCAACTCCTCCGGTCCCAGAGTCAACTCCATCATTCCGAGTCAAATCCTCCAGTCCCAGAGTCAAATCCTCCTGTCCGAGTCTAATCCTCCAGACCCGGGGTCAACTCCACCAGCCCCTCCCAGAGTCAACTCCTCCAGTCCCAGAGTCAACTCCTCCAGTCCCAGTCTACTACTCCAGACCCAGAGTCAATTCCTCCAGACGAGTCAACACCTCCAGTCCCACTGTCAACTCCTCCAGTCCAAGTCAACTCCGCCAGTCTAAGTCAACTCCAGTCCGAGTCAACTCCTCCAGTCCCAGAGTCAACTCCTGCTGTCCAAGTCAACACCCCCAGTCCCTGAGTCATCTCCTCCTGTCCGAGTCAACACCTCCAGTCCCAGAGGCATCTCCTCCTGTCCGAGTCAACTCCTCCAGTCACAGACTCAACTTCTCCAGTCCGAGTCAACTCCATCATTCCGAGTCAACACCTCCAGTCCCAGAGTCAACTCCTTTAGTCTGAGTCAACTCTTCCAGTCCCAGAGTCAACTCCTCCACTCCGAGTGAACTCCTCCAGTCCCAGAATCAACTCCTCCGGTCCCAGAGTCAACTCCATCATTCCGAGTCAAATCCTCCAGTCCCAGAGTCAAATCCTCCTGTCCGAGTCTAATCCTCCAGACCCGGGGTCAACTCCACCAGCCCCTCCCAGAGTCAACTCCTCCAGTCCCAGAGTCAACTCCTCCAGTCCCAGTCTACTACTCCAGACCCAGAGTCAATTCCTCCAGTCCGAGGCAACTCCCCCTTCCCAGAGTCAACTCCTCCAGTCCGAGTCAACACCTCCGGTCCCACTGTCAAGTCCTCCAGTCCAAGTCAACTGCGCCAGTCGGAGTCAACGGCAGTCCGAGTCATCTCCTCCAGTCCCTGTCAACTCCTGCAGTCCCAGTCAACTCCTCCAGACCCAGAGTCAACTCCTCCAGTCCAAGTCAACTCATCCAGTCCCAGAGTCAACTCCTCCAATCCGAATCAACACCCCCAGTCCCTGAGTCATCTACTCCTGTCCCAGAGTCAACACCTCCAGTCCCAGTCTACTACTCCAGACCTAGAGTCAATTCCTCCAGTCCGACTCAACTCCCCCGTCCCAGAGTCAACTCCTCCAGTCCGAGTCAACTCCCCCACTCCCTGAGTCATCTGCTCCAGTCCGAGTCAACTCATCCAGTCCCAGAGTCAACTCCTCCAATCCGAATCAACACCCCCAGTCCCTGAGTCAAATCCTTCAGTCCGAGGCAATTCCTCCAGACCCGGAGTCAACTCCTCCAGTCCAGAGTCAACTCCTCCAGTCCCAGAGTCAACTCCTGCAGTCCGAGTGAATTCCTCCAGTCCAGAGTCAACTCCTCCAGTCTGAGTCAAGTGCTCCAGTACCAGAGTCAACTCCTGCAGACCCAGAGGCTATCCTCCAGTCCAAGTCAACTCCTCCAGACCCAGAGTCAACTCCTCCAGTCCGAGTCAACGCCCCCAGTCCCAGAGTCAACTCCTCCAGTCCGAGTCAACTCATCCAGTCACAGTCAACTCCTCCAGACCCAGAGTCAACTCCTCCAGTCCGAGTCAACTCCCCCAGTCCCTGAGTCATCTCATCCAGTCCGAGTCAACTCCTCCAGTCCCAGAATCAACTCCTCCAGTCGGAGTCAACTATCCCAGTCCCTGAGTCATCTCCTCCAGTCCGAGTCAACTCCTCCAGCCCCAGAGGCAAGTCCTTCAGTCCAAGTCAACTCCTCCAGACCCAGAGTCAACTGCTCCTGTCCGAGTCAACTCCCCGAATCCCTGAGTCATCTCCTACATTCCAAGTCAACTCCTCCAGACACAGAGTCAACTCCTCCAGTCCGAGTCAACTCCCCCAGTCCCTGAATCATCTCATCCAGTCCGAATCAACTCCTCCAGGCCCAGAGTCAACTGCTCCAGTCCGAGTCAACTCCCCGAATCCCTGAGTCATCTCCTACATTCCAAGACAACTCCTCCAGACCAAGAGTCAACTCCTCCAGTCCGAGTCAACTCCTCCAGTCCCAGTCAACACCTCCAGTCCGAGTAAACTCCTCCAGTCCCAGAGTCAACTCCTCCAGTCCGAGTCATCTCCTCCAGTCCAAGAGCCAACTCGTCCAGTCCGAGTCAACACCTCCAGTCCCAGGGTCAATTACTCCAGTCTAAGTCAACTCCTCCAGTTCCAGAGTCAACTCCTCCAGTCCGAGTCAACTCCTCCAGTCCCAGTCAACTCCTCCAGTCCGAGTCAAATCCACCAGTCCCTGAGTCATCTCCTCCAGTCCGAGTCAATTCCTCCAGACCCAGAGTCAACTCCTCCAGTCCGAGTCAACTCCCCGAGTCCCTGAGTCATCTCCTACAGTCCAAGTCAACTCCTCCAGTCCAAGAGCCAACTCCTCCAGTCCCAGTCAACTCCTCCAGTCCGAGTAAACTCCTCCAGTCCCAGAGTCAACTCCTCCAGTCCGTCATCTCCTCCAGACCCAGAGTCAACTGCTCCAGTCCGAGTCATCTCCCCGAGTCCCTGAGTCATCTCCTACATTCCAAATCATCTCCTCCAGTCCAAGAGCCAACTCGTCCAATCCAAGTCAACTCCTCCAGTCTCAGAGTCAATTCCTCCAGTCCGAGTCAACTCCTCCTGTCCCAGAGTCAACTTCTCCAGTCTGAGTCAACTCCATCATTCCGAGTCAACACCTCCAGTCTCAGAGTCAACTCCTTCAGTCTGAGTCAACTCTTCCAGTACCAGAGTCAACTCCTCCACTCCGAGTGAACTCCTCCAGTCCCAGAGTCAACTCCTCCGTTCCCAGAGTCAACTCCATCATTCCGAGTCAAATCCTCCAGTCCCAGAGTCAAATCCTTCAGTCCGAGTCTATTCCTCCAGACCCGGAGTCAACTCCTCCAGTCCAGAGTCAACTCCTCCAGTCCCGGAGTCAACTCCTCCAGTCCGAGTCAACTCCTCCAGACCCAGAGTCAACTCCTCCAGTCCGAGTCAACTCCCCGAGTCCCTGAGAAATCTCCTACAGTCCAAGTCAACTACTCCAGTCCAAGAGTCAACTCCTCCATTCCGAGTTAACTCCTCCAGTCCCAGAGGCAACTGCTGCAGTCCGAGTCAACTCCTCCAGACCCAGAGTCAACTCCTGCAGTCCGAGTCAACTTCCCGAGACCCTGAGTCATCTCCTACAATCCAAATCAACTCCTCCAAACCAAGAGTCAACTCGTCCAGTGCGAGTCAACTGCTCCAGTCCCAGAGTCAACTTCTCCAGTCCGAGTCAACTCCATCATTCCGAGTCAACACTTTCAGTCCCAGAGTCAACTCCTTCAGTCCCAGAGTCAACTCCATCATTCCGAGTCAAATCCTCCAGTCCCAGAGTCAACTCCTCCAGTCTGAGTCAAGTCCTCCAGTCCCAGAGTCAACTCCTCCAGACCCACAGTCAACTCCTCCAGTCCGAGTCAACTCCTCCAGACCCAGAGTCAACTCCTCCAGTCCGAGTCAACTCCCCGAATGCCTGAGTCATCTCCTACATTCCAAGTCAACTCCTCCAGTCCAAGAGTCAACTCCTCCAGTCCCAGAGTCAACTTCTCCAGTCCGAGTCAACTCCATCATTCCGAGTCAACACCTTCAGTCCCAGAGTCAACTCCTTCAGTCTGAGTCAACTCTTCCAGTCCCAGAGTCTACTCCTCCACTCCGAGCGAACTCCTCCGGTCCCAGAATCAACTCCTCCGGTCCCAGAGTCAACTCCATCATTCCGAGTCAAATCCTCCAGTCCCAGAGTCAAATCCTCCTGTCCGAGTCTAATCCTCCAGACCCGGGGTCAACTCCACCAGCCCCTCCCAGAGTCAACTCCTCCAGTACCAGAATCAACTCCTCCAGTCCCAGTCAACTACTCCAGACGAGAGTCAATTCCTCCAGTCCGAGTCAACTCCCTCGTCCCAGAGTCAACTCCTCCAGTCCGAGTCAACACCTCCAGTCCCACTGTCAAGTCCTCCAGTCCAAGTCAACTGCGCCTGTCTGAGTCAACTCCAGTCCGAGTCAACTCCTCCAGTCGCAGTCAACTCCTGCAGTCCCAGTCAACTCCTCCAGACCCAGAGTCAACTCCTCCAGTCCGAGTCAACTCCCACAGACCCTGAGTCATCTGCTCCAGTCCGAGTCAACTCCTCCAGTCCCAGAGTCAACTCCTCCAATCCGAATCAACACCCCCAGTCCCTGAGTAATCTCCTCCAGTCCGAGTCAACACCTCCAGTCCCAGAGGCAACTTCTCCAGTCCGAGTCAACACCTCCAGACCCAGAGTCAACTCCTTGAGTCCGAGTCAACTCCCCGAGTCCCTGAGACATCTACTACATTCCAAGTCAACTCCTCCATTCCAAGAGTCAACTCCTCCAGTCCGAGTCAACTCCTCCAGACGAGTCAACACCTCCAGTCCCACTGTCAACTCCTCCAGTCCAAGTCAACTCCGCCAGTCTAAGTCAACTACAGTCCGAGTCAACTCCTCCAGTCCCAGAGTCAACTCCTGCTGTCCAAGTCAACACCCCCAGTCCCTGAGTCATCTCCTCCTGTCCGAGTCAACACCTCCAGTCCCAGAGGCATCTCCTCCTGTCCGAGTCAACTCCTCCAGACCCAGAGTCAACTCCTGCAGTCCAAGTCAACTCTGCCTGTCTGAGTCAACTCTGCCTGTCTGAGTCAACTCCAGTCCGAGTCAACTCCTCCAGTCCCAGTCAACTCCTCCAGACGCAGTGTCAACTCCTCCTGTTCGAGTCAACTCCCCCAGTCCCTGAGACATCTCCTCCAGTCCGAGTCAACTCCTCCAGTCCCAGAGTCAAATTCTCCAGTCCGAGTCAACTCCCCCAGTCCCTAGTCATCTCCTCCAGTCCGAGTCAACTCCTCCAGACCCAGAGTCAACTCCTCCAGTCCGAGTCAACTCCCCAAGACCCTGAGTCATCTGCTCCAGTCCGAGTCAACTCCTCCAGTCCCAGAGTCAACTCCTCCAATCCGAATCAACACCCCCAGTCCCTGAGTAATCTCCTCCAGTCCGAGTCAACACCTCCAGTCCCAGAGGCAACTTCTCCAGTCCGAGTCAACACCTCCAGACCCAGAGTCAACTCCTTGAGTCCGAGTCAACTCCCCGAGTCCCTGAGACATCTCCTCCAGTCTGAGTCAACTCCTCCAGACCCAGAGTCAACTCCTCCAGTCCGAGTCAACTCCCCGAGTCCCTGAGAAATCTCCTACAGTCCAAGTCAACTACTCCAGTCCAAGAGTCAACTCCTCCATTCCGAGTCAACTCCTCCAGTCCCAGAGGCAACTGCTGCAGTCCGAGTCAACTTCCCGAGACCCTGAGTCATCTCCTACAATCCAAGTCAACTCCTCCAAACCAAGAGTCAACTCGTCCAGTGCGAGTCAACTCCTCCAGTCCCAGAGTCAACTTCTCCAGTCCGAGTCAACTCCATCATTCCGAGTCAACACTTTCAGTCCCAGAGTCAACTCCTTCAGTCTGAGTCAACTCCTCCAGTCCCAGAGTCAACTCCTCCACTCCGAGTGAACTCCTCCAGTCCCAGAGTCAACTCCTTCAGTCCCAGAGTCAACTCCATCATTCCGAGTCAAATCCTCCAGTCCCAGAGTCAACTCCTCCAGTCTGAGTCAAGTCCTCCAGTCCCAGAGTCAACTCCTCCAGACCCAGAGTCAACTCCTCCAGTCCGAGTCAACTCCTCCAGACCCAGAGTCAACTCCTCCAGTCCGAGTCAACTCCCCGAATGCCTGAGTCATCTCCTACATTCCAAGTCAACTCCTCCAGTCCAAGAGTCAACTCCTCCAGTCCCAGAGTCAACTTCTCCAGTCCGAGTCAACTCCATCATTCCGAGTCAACACCTCCAGTCCCAGAGTCAACTCCTTCAGTCTGAGTCAACTCTTCCAGTCCCAGAGTCTACTCCTCCACTCCGAGCGAACTCCTCCGGTCCCAGAATCAACTCCTCCGGTCCCAGAGTCAACTCCATCATTCCGAGTCAAATCCTCCAGTCCCAGAGTCAAATCCTCCTGTCCGAGTCTAATCCTCCAGACCCGGGGTCAACTCCACCAGCCCCTCCCAGAGTCAACTCCTCCAGTCCCAGAATCAACTCCTCCAGTCCCAGTCAACTACTCCAGACGAGAGTCAATTCCTCCAGTCCGAGTCAACTCCCCCGTCCCAGAGTCAACTCCTCCAGTCCGAGTCAACACCTCCAGTCCCACTGTCAAGTCCTCCAGTCCAAGTCAACTGCGCCTGTCTGAGTCAACTCCAGTCCGAGTCAACTCCTCCAGTCCCAGTCAACTCCTGCAGTCCCAGTCAACTCCTCCAGACCCAGAGTCAACTCCTCCAGTCCGAGTCAACTCCCCCAGACCCTGAGTCATCTGCTCCAGTCCGAGTCAACTCCTCCAGTCCCAGAGTCAACTCCTCCAATCCGAATCAACACCCCCAGTCCCTGAGTAATCTCCTCCAGTCCGAGTCAACACCTCCAGTCCCAGAGTCAACTTCTCCAGTCCGAGTCAACACCTCCAGACCCAGAGTCAACTCCTTGAGTCCGAGTCAACTCCCCGAGTCCCTGAGACATCTACTACATTCCAAGTCAACTCCTCCAGTCCAAGAGTCAACTCCTCCAGTCCGAGTCAACTCCTCCAGTCCCACTGTCAAGTCCTCCAGTCCAAGTCAACTGCGCCAGTCTGAGTCAACTCCAGTCCGAGTCAACTCCTCCAGTCCCAGTCAACTCCTGCAGTCCCAGTCAACTCCTCCAGACCCAGAGTCAACTCCTCCAGTCCGAGTCAACTCCCCCAGACCCTGAGTCATCTGCTCCAGTCCGAGTCAACTCCTCCAGTCCCAGAGTCAACTCCTCCAATCCGAATCAACACCCCCAGTCCCTGAGTAATCTCCTCCAGTCCGAGTCAACACCTCCAGACCCAGAGTCAACTCCTTGAGTCCAAGTCAACTCCCCGAGTCCCTGAGACATCTACTACATTCCAAGTCAACTCCTCCATTCCAAGAGTCAACTCCTCCAGTCCGAGTCAACTCCTCCAGACGAGTCAACACCTCCAGTCCCACTGTCAACTCCTCCAGTCCAAGTCAACTCCGCCAGTCTAAGTCAACTCCAGTCCGAGTCAACTCCTCCAGTCCCAGAGTCAACTCCTGCTGTCCAAGTCAACACCCCCAGTCCCTGAGTCATCTCCTCCTGTCCGAGTCAACACCTCCAGTCCCAGAGGCATCTCCTCCTGTCCGAGTCAACTCCTCCAGACCCAGAGTCAACTCCTGCAGTCTAAGTCAACTCTGCCTGTCTGAGTCAACTCTGCCTGTCTGAGTCAACTCCAGTCCGAGTCAACTCCTCCAGTCCCAGTCAACTCCTCCAGACGCAGTGTCAACTCCTCCTGTCCGAGTCAACTCCCCCAGTCCTTGAGACATCTCCTCCAGTCCGAGTCAACTCCTCCAGTCCCAGAGTCAAATCCTCCAGTCCGAGTCAACTCCCCCAGTCCCTAGTCATCTCCTCCAGTCCGAGTCAACATCTCCAGTCCCAGAGGCAACTCCTCCAGTCCGAGTCAACTCCTCCAGACCCAGAGTCAACTCCTCCAGTCCGAGTCAACTCCCCGAGTCCCTGAGAAATCTCCTACAGTCCAAGTCAACTCCTCCAGACCCAGAGTCAACTCCTCCAGCCCGAGTCAACTCCCCGAGTCCCTGAGAAATCTCCTACAGTCCGAGTCAACTCCACCAGACCCAGAGTCAACTCCTTCAGTCTGAGTCAACTCCTCCAGTCCCAGAGTCAACTCCTCCACTCCGAGTGAACTCCTCCGGTCCCAGAGTCAACTCCTTCTGTCCCAGAGTCAACTCCATCATTCCGAGTCAAATCCTCCAGTCCCAGAGTCAACTCCTCCAGTCTGAGTCAAGTCCTCCAGTCCCAGAGTCAACTCCTCCAGACCCAGAGTCAACTCCTCCAGTCCGAGTCAACTCCTCCAGACCCAGAGTCAACTCCTCCAGTCCGAGTCAACTCCCCGAATGCCTGAGTCATCTCCTACATTCCAAGTCAACTCCTCCAGTCCAAGAGTCAACTCCTCCAGTCCCAGAGTCAACTTCTCCAGTCCGAGTCAACTCCATCATTCCGAGTCAACACCTCCAGTCCCAGAGTCAACTCCTTCAGTCTGAGTCAACTCTTCCAGTCCCAGAGTCTACTCCTCCACTCCGAGCGAACTCCTCCGGTCCCAGAATCAACTCCTCCGGTCCCAGAGTCAACTCCATCATTCCGAGTCAAATCCTCCAGTCCCAGAGTCAAATCCTCCTGTCCGAGTCTAATCCTCCAGACCCGGGGTCAACTCCACCAGCCCCTCCAGAGTCAACTCCTCCAGTCCCAGAATCAACTCCTCCAGTCCCAGTCAACTACTCCAGACGAGAGTCAATTCCTCCAGTCCGAGTCAACTCCCCCGTCCCAGAGTCAACTCCTCCAGTCCGAGTCAACACCTCCAGTCCCACTGTCAAGTCCTCCAGTCCAAGTCAACTGCGCCAGTCTGAGTCAACTCCAGTCCGAGTCAACTCCTCCAGACCCAGAGTCAACTCCTCCAGTCCGAGTCAACTCCCCCAGACCCTGAGTCATCTGCTCCAGTCCGAGTCAACTCCTCCAGTCCCAGAGTCAACTCCTCCAATCCGAATCAACACCCCCAGTCCCTGAGTAATCTCCTCCAGTCCGAGTCAACACCTCCAGTCCCAGAGGCAACTTCTCCAGTCCGAGTCAACACCTCCAGACCCAGAGTCAACACCTCCAGACCCAGAGTCAACTCCTTGAGTCCGAGTCAACTCCCCGAGTCCCTGAGACATCTACTACATTCCAAGTCAACTCCTCCAGTCCAAGAGTCAACTCCTCCAGTCCGAGTCAACTCCTCCAGACGAGTCAACACATCCAGTCCCACTGTCAACTCCTCCAGTCCAAGTCAACTCCGCCAGTCTAAGTCAACTCCAGTCCGAGTCAACTCCCCCGTCCCAGAGTCAACTCCTCCAGTCCGAGTCAACACCTCCAGTCCCACTGTCAAGTCCTCCAGTCCAAGTCAACTGCGCCAGTCTGAGTCAACTCCAGTCCGAGTCAACTCCTCCAGTCCCAGTCAACTCCTGCAGTCCCAGTCAACTCCTCCAGACCCAGAGTCAACTCCTCCAGTCCGAGTCAACTCCCCCAGACCCTGAGTCATCTGCTCCAGTCCGAGTCAACTCCTCCAGTCCCAGAGTCAACTCCTCCAATCCGAATCAACACCCCCAGCCCCTGAGTCATCTCCTCCTGTCCGAGTCAACACCTCCAGTGCCAAAGGCATCTCCTCCAGTCCGAGTCAACTCCTCCAGACCCAGAGTCAACTCCTCCAGTCTGAGTCAACTCTGCCTGTCTGAGTCAACTCTGCCTGTCTGAGTCAACTCCAGTCCGAGTCAACTCCTCCAGTCCCAGTCAACTCCTCCAGATGCAGTGTCAACTCCTCCTGTCCGAGTCAACTCCCCCAGTCCCTGAGACATCTCCTCCAGTCCGAGTCAACTCCTCCAGTCCCAGAGTCAAATCCTCCAGTCCGAGTCAACTCCTCCAGACCCAGAGTCAACTCCTCCAGTCCGAGTCAACTCCCCGAGTCCCTGAGTCATCTCCTATAATCCAAGTCAACTCCTCCAAACCAAGAGTCAACTCGTCCAGTCCGAGTCAACTCCTCCAGTCCCAGAGTCAATTCCTCCAGTCCGAGTCAACTCCTCCAGTCCCAGAGTCAACTTCTCCAGTCCGAGTCAACTCCATCATTCCGAGTCAACACCTTCAGTCCCAGAGTCAACTCCTTCAGTCTGAGGCAACTCCTCCAGTCCCAGAGTCAACTCCATCATTCCGAGTCAAATCCTCCAGTCCCAGATTCAACTCCTCCAGTCTGAGTGAAGTCCTCCAGTCCCAGAGTCAACTCCTCCAGACCCAGAGTCAACTCCTCTAGTCCGAGTCAACTCCTCCAGACCCAGAGTCAACTCCTCCAGTCCGAGTCAACTCCCCGAATGCCTGAGTCATCTCCTACATTCCAAGTCAACTCCTCCAGTCCAAGAGTCAACTCCTCCAGTCCCAGAGTCAACTTCTCCAGTCCGAGTCAACTCCATCATTCCGAGTCAACACCTTCAGTCCCAGAGTCAACTCCTTCAGTCTGAGGCAACTCCTCCAGTCCCAGAGTCAACTCCTCCACTCCGAGTGAACTCCTCCGGTCCCAGAGTCAACTCCTTCAGTCCCAGAGTCAACTCCATCATTCCGAGTCAAATCCTCCAGTCCCAGAGTCAATTCCTCCAATCCGAGTCAACTCCTCCAGACCCGGAGTCAACTCCTCCAGTCCGAGTCAACTCCCCCAGTCCCTGAGTCATCTTCTACAGACCGAGTCAGCTCCTCCAGTCCCAGAGTCAACTCCTCCAGTCCGAGTCAACTACCCCAGTCCCTGAGTCATCTCCTCCAGACCGAGTCAACTCCTCCAGCCCCAGAGGCAACTCCTCCAGTCCGAGTCAACTTCCCCTGTCCGAGTCAACTCCATCAATCCAAGTCAACTCCTCCAGTCCCAGAGTCAACTCCTCCACTCCGAGTCAACTCCACCAGTCAACGAGTCAACTCCTATACTCCGAGTGAACTCCTCCGGTCCCAGAGTCAACTCCTTCAGTCCCAGAGTCAACTCCATCATTCCGAGTCAAATCCCCCGTCCCAGAGTCAACTCCTCCAGTCCGAGTCAACACCTCCAGTCCCACTGTCAAGTCCTCCAGTCCAAGTCAACTGCGCCAGTCTGAGTCAACTGCAGTCCGAGTCAACTCCTCCAGACCCAGAGTCAACTCCTCCAGTCCGAGTCAACTCCCCCAGACCCTGAGTCATCTGCTCCAGTCCGAGTCAACTCCTCCAGTCCCAGAGTCAACTCCTCCAATCCGAATCAACACCCCCAGTCCCTGAGTAATCTCCTCCAGTCCGAGTCAACACCTCCAGTCCCAGAGGCAACTTCTCCAGTCCGAGTCAACACCTCCAGACCCAGAGTCAACTCCTTGAGTCCGAGTCAACTCCCCGAGTCCCTGAGACATCTACTACATTCCAAGTCAACTCCTCCAGTCCAAGAGTCAACTCCTCCAGTCCGAGTCAACTCCTCCAGACGAGTCAACTCCGCCAGTCTAAGTCAACTCCAGTCCGAGTCAACTCCCCCGTCCCAGAGTCAACTCCTCCAGTCCGAGTCAACACCTCCAGCCCCACTGTCAAGTCCTCCAGTCCAAGTCAACTGCGCCAGTCTGAGTCAACTCCAGTCCGAGTCAACTCCTCCAGTCCCAGTCAACTCCTGCAGTCCCAGTCAACTCCTCCAGACCCAGAGTCAACTCCTCCAGTCCGAGTCAACTCCCCCAGACCCTGAGTCATCTGCTCCAGTCCGAGTCAACTCCTCCAGTCCCAGAGTCAACTCCTCCAATCCGAATCAACTCCTCCAGACCCAGAGTCAACTCCTCCAGTCTGAGTCAACTCCCCGAGTCCCTGAGAAATCTCCTACAGCCCAAGTCAACTACTCCAGTCCAAGAGTCAACTCCTCCAGTCCGCGTCAACTCCTCCAGTCCCAGAGGCAACTGCTGCAGTCCGAGTCAACTCCTCCAGACCCAGAGTCAACTCCTCCAGTCCGAGTCAACTTCCCGAGTCCCTGAGTCATCTCCTATAATCCAAGTCAACTCCTCCAAACCAAGAGTCAACTCGTCCAGTCCGAGTCAACTCCTCCAGTCCCAGAGTCAATTCCTCCAGTCCGAGTCAACTCCTCCAGTCCCAGAGTCAACTTCTCCAGTCCGAGTCAACTCCATCATTCCGAGTCAACACCTTCAGTCCCAGAGTCAACTCCTTCAGTCTGAGGCAACTCCTCCAGTCCCACAGTCAACTCCTCCACTCCGAGTGAACTCCTCCGGTCCCAGAGTCAACTCCTTCAGTCCCAGAGTCAACTCCATCATTCCGAGTCAAATCCTCCAGTCCCAGATTCAACTCCTCCAGTCTGAGTCAAGTCCTCCAGTCCCAGAGTCAACTCCTCCAGACCCAGAGTCAACTCCTCGAGTCCGAGTCAACTCCTCCAGACCCAGAGTCAACTCCTCCAGTCCGAGTCAACTCCCCGAATGCCTGAGTCATCTCCTACATTCCAAGTCAACTCCTCCAGTCCAAGAGTCAACTCCTCCAGTCCCAGAGTCAACTTCTCCAGTCCGAGTCAACTCCATCATTCCGAGTCAACACCTTCAGTCCCAGAGTCAACTCCTTCAGTCTGAGGCAACTCCTCCAGTCCCAGAGTCAACTCCTCCACTCCGAGTGAACTCCTCCGGTCCCAGAGTCAACTCCTTCAGTCCCAGAGTCAACTCCATCATTCCGAGTCAAATCCTCCAGTCCCAGAGTCAATTCCTCCAATCCGAGTCAACTCCTCCAGACCCGGAGTCAACTCCTCCAGTCCGAGTCAACTCCCCCAGTCCCTGAGTCATCTCCTACAGACCGAGTCAACTCCTCCAGTCCCAGAGTCAACTCCTCCAGTCCGAGTCAACTACCCCAGTCCCTGAGTCATCTCCTCCAGACCGAGTCAACTCCTCCAGCCCCAGAGGCAACTCCTCCAGTCCGAGTCAACTTCCCCTGTCCGAGTCAACTCCATCAATCCAAGTCAACTCCTCCAGTCCCAGAGTCAACTCCTCCACTCCGAGTCAACTCCACCAGTCAACGAGTCAACTCCTATACTCCGAGTGAACTCCTCCGGTCCCAGAGTCAACTCCTTCAGTCCCAGAGTCAACTCCATCATTCCGAGTCAAATCCTCTAGTCCCAGAGTCAATTCCTCTAGTCCGAGTCAACTCCTCCAGACCCAGAGTCAACTCCTCCAGTCCGAGTCAACTCCCCCAGTCCCTGAGTCATCTCCTACAGACCGAGTCAATTCCTCCAGTCCCAGAGTCAACTCCTCCAGTCCGAGTCAACTACCCCAGTCCCTGAGTCATCTCCTCCAGACCGAGTCAACTCCTCCAGCCCCAGGGGCAACTCCTCCAGTCCGAGTCAACTTCCCCTGTCCGAGTCAACTCCATCAATCCAAGTCAACTCCTCCAATCCCAGAGTCAACTCCTCCACTCCGAGTCAACTCCTCCAGTCAAAGAGTCAACTCCTTCAGTCCCAGAGTCAACTCCTCCAGTCCAAGAGTCATCTCCTCCAGTCCAAAGTCAACTCCTCCAGTCCACAGTTAACTCCTCCAGTCCGAGTCAACTCCTCCAATCCAAGTCAACTCCTCAAGTTCCGGAGTCAACTCCTCAAGTCTGAGTCAACTCCTGCAGTCCGAGTCCACACCCCGAGTCCCAGATTCAACTACTCCAGAACCAACGTTTACTCCTCCAGTCCGAGTGAACCCCTCCACTACAAGAGTCAATTTCTACAGTCCGACTCAACTCCCCGAATCCCTGAGTCAACTACAACAGTCCAAGTCAAGTCCTCCAGTCCGAGTCAACTCCATCATTCCGAGTCAACACCTCCAGTCCCAGAGTCAACTCCCCCAGTCCCAGAGTCAACTCCTCCAATACGAGTCAACTCCTCCAGTCCGAGTGAATTCCTCCAGTTCCAGAGTCAACTCCTCCAGTCACAGAGACAACTTCTCCAGTCCGAGTCAACTCCTCCTGTCCCAGTCAACTCCTCCAGCCCGAGACAACTTCTCCCGTCCCACTGTCAACTCCTCCAGTCCGAGTCAACTCATCCAGTCCCAGTCAACTCCTCCAGACACAGAGTCAACTCCTCCAGTCCG
The DNA here is from genome assembly GCF_030028105.1 of Mobula birostris. Lineage (NCBI taxonomy): Eukaryota > Metazoa > Chordata > Chondrichthyes > Myliobatiformes > Myliobatidae > Mobula > Mobula birostris. The sequence continues at coordinate 162,054,954 of NC_092370.1, read as the reverse complement.
AGTCAACTCCCCCAGTCCCTGAGTCATCTCCTCCAGTCCGAGTCAACTCCTCCAGTCCCAGAGTCAACTCCTCCAGTCCGAGTCAACTACCCCAGTCCCTGAGTCATCTCCTCCAGTCCGAGTCAACTCCTCCAGACCCAGAGTCAATTCCTCCAGTCCGAGTGAACTCCCCGAATCCCTGAGTCATCTCCTACATTCCAAGTCAACTCCTCCAGTCGAAGAGTCAACTCCTCCAGTCCGAGTCAACTCCTCCAGTCCCAGTCAACTCCTCCAGTCTGAGTCAACGCCTCCAGTCCAGAGTCAACTCCTCCAGTCCGAGTCAACTCCTCCAGTCCCAGAGTCATCTCCTCCAGTCCGAGTCAACTCCTCCAGTCCCAGAGTCATCTCCTCCAGTCCGAGTCAACTCCTCCAGTCCCAGAGTCATCTCCTCCAGTCCGAATCAACTTCTCGAGTCCCAAAGTCAACTCCTCCAGTCTCACAATGGACTCCTCCAGTCCAGAGTCAACTCCTCCAGCCCAGAGTCAACCCCTCCAGACCGAGTCGACTCCTACAGACCGAGTGAACTCCTCAAGGCCCAGAGTCAAATCCTCCAGTCCCAGAGTCAACTCCTCCAGTCCGAGTCAACGCCTCCAGTCCGAGTCAACACCTCCAGTCCCACAGTCAACTCCTCCAGTCCGGATCAACTCCTCCAGTCCGAGTGTCAACTCCTGCAGTCCAGAGTCAACTCCTCCAGGCCGAGTGAACTCCTCCAGTCCCAGAGTCAACTGTTCCAGCCCCAGAGTCAGCTCCTCCAGTCCTAATCAAGTCCCGCAGTCCCAGAGTCAACTCCTCCAGTCCGAGTCAACTTCTCCAGTCTCAGAGACAACTCCTCCAGTCCAGAGTCAACTCCTCCAATCCCAGAATCAAATCCTCTAGTCCCAGAGTCAACTCCTCCAGTCCGAGTCAACTCCTCCAGTTCCAGAGTCAACTCCTCCAGTTCATGTCAACTCCTCCAGTCCGAGCCAACTCCTCCAATCCCAGAGTCAACTCCTCTCGTCCCAGAGTCAACTCCTCCAGTCCGAGTCAACTCCTCCAGTCCGAGCCAACTCATCCAGTCCCAGAGTCAACTGCTCCAGACCCAGCGTCAACTCCTCCAGTCGGTGTCAACACCTCCAGTGCCAGAGTCAACTCCTCCAGTCCAAGTCAACACTTCCAGTCCGAGTCAAGTCCACTATTCCGAGGCAAATCCTCCAGTCTGAGTCAAATCCTCCCGTCCGAGCCAATTCCTCCAGTCCCAGAGTCAACTGCTCCAGACCCAGCGTCAACTCCTCCAGTCGGTGTCAACAAATCCAGTGCCAGAGTCAACTCCTCCAGTCCAAGTCAACACTTCCAGTCCGAGTCAAGTCCACTATTCCGAGGCAAATCCTCCAGTCCGAGTCAACTCCTCCAGTCCGAGCGTCAAATCCTCCAGTCCTAGAGTCAATTCCTCCAGTCCGAGTCAACGCCTCCAGTCCGGGTCAACGCCTCCAATCCAGAGTCAACTCCTCCAATCCGAGTCAACTCCTCCACTCCGACTCATGTCCTTCAGTCCGACCAAATTCCTCCATTCCGAGTCAACTCCTCCAGTCCGAGTGTCAAATCCTCCAGTCCTAGAGTCAATTCCTCCAGTCCGAGTCAACGCCTCCAGTCCGGGTCAACGCCTCCAATCCAGAGTCAACTCCTCCAATCCGAGTCAACTCTCCCTGTCCGAATCAAATCCTTCAGTCTGAGTCAACTCCTCCAGTCCAAGAGTCAACACCTCAAATCCGAGTCAACTACTCCACCCCGACTCAAGTCCTTCAGTCCGACCAAATTCCTCCAGTCCGAGTCAACGCCTCCAGTCCGAGTCAACTCCTCCATTCCCAGTCAACCCCTCCAGTCCCAGAGTGAACTCCTCCAGTCCGAGTCAACTTCTCCAGACCCAGAGTCAACAACTCCAGTCCCAGAGTCAACTCCTCCAGTCCGAATCAACTCCTCCAGTCCGAGTCAACTAATCAAGTCTTAGAGTCAAGTCGTCCAGCCCGAGTAAACTCCTCCAGCCCCAGTGTCAGCTCCTCAAGTCCCAGAGTCAACTCCTACAGTCGCAGAGTCAACTCCTCCAGTCGGAGTAAACTCCTCCAGATCCAATTAACACCTCCAGTCCCAGAGTCAACTCCTCAAATCCGAGTCAACTCCTCTAGTCCGAGGCAAATCCTCCAGTCCCAGAGTCAACTCCTTCAGTCCGAGTCAACTCTTCCAACCCCAGAGTCAACCCTCCAGACCGAGTCAACTCCTTCAGTCCGAGCCAACTCCTCCAGTCCCAGAGTCCACTACTCCAGTCCGAGTCAACTCATCCAGTCCAAGTCAAGCCTGCAGACCCAGAGTCAACTCCTCCAGTCCCAGAGTCAACTCCTGCAGTCCGAGTCAACTCCTCCAGCCCCAGATTCAACAACTCCAGCCCCAGTGTCAACTCCTCCAGTCCGATCAACTCTCCCAGTCCCAGAGTCAACTCCTCCAGTCCGAGTCAACTCCTCAAGTCCTAGAGTCTACTCGTCCAGCCCGAGTAAACTTCTCCAGACCCAGAGTCAACTCCTACAGTTGCAGAGTCAACTCCTCCAGTCCGAGTCAACTCCTCCAGTTCCAATTAACACCTCCAGTCCCAGAGTCAACTCATCCAATCCGAGTCAACTCCTCTAGTACGAGGCAAATCTTCCAGACCTAGAGTCAACCCCTCCAGACCGAGTCAATTCCTCCAGTCCGAGCCAACTCCTTCAGTCCCAGAGTCCACTGCTCCAGTCCGAATGAACTCCTCCAGTCCGAGTCAAGCCTGCAGACCCAGAGTCAACTCCTCCAGTCCGACTCAACTTCTCCAGACACAGAATCAACTCTTCCAGTCCGATTCAACCCTCCATTCCCAGAGTCAACTCCTCCAGTCCGAGTCAACTCCACCAGTCCCAGAGTCAACTCCTACATTCCAAATCAAAACCTCCGGTCCCAGAGTCAACTCCTCCAGTTCGAGTGAACTCCTCCAATCTGAGTGAACTCTTCTAGTCCCTGAGGCAACTCCTCCTGTCCCAGAGTCAACACCTCCGGTCCCAGAGCCAACTACTCCAGTCCAAGTCAGCTCCTCCAGTCCAAGTCAACTCCTCCTGTCCGAGTCAACTCTTCTAGTCCGAGACAACTCCTCCAGTCCCAGAGTCAACACCTCCGGTCCCAGAGTCAACTACTCCAGTCCAAGTCAACCACTCCAGTCCAAGTCAACCCCTCCAGTCCAAGTCAACTTCTCCTGTCCGAGACAACTCTTCTACTCTGAGTCAACTCATCCAGTCCCAGAGTCAACTCCTCCACTCCGAGTCAACTCCTCCAGTACAAGTCAACTCCTCCAGTCCCAGTCAACTCCTCCATTCCAAGTCAACTCCTCCAGACCGAGCCAACTCCCCGAGTCTGAATCACTCCTCCAGTCCGACTGAACTCCTCCAATCCAAGTCACCTCCTCCAGTCCGAGTGAACACCTCCAGTCCCAGAGTCAACTCCTCCAGTCCCAGAGTCAACTCCTCCAGTTCGAGTCAACTCCTCCAGCCCCAGAGTCAACAACTCCAGTCCCAGAGTCAATTCCTCCAGTCCGAATCAACTCCTCCAGTCCGAGTCAACTAATCAAGTCTTAGAGTCAACTCGTCCAGCCCGAGTAAACTCCTCCAGCCCCAGTGTCAGCTCCTCAAGTCCCAGAGTCAACTCCTACAGTCGCAGAGTCAACTCCTCCAGTCCGAGTAAACTCCTCCAGATCCAATTGACACCTCCAGTCCCAGAGTCAACTCCTCAAATCCGAGTCAACTCCTCTAGTCCGAGGCAAATCCTCCAGTCCCAGAGTCAACTCCTTGAGTCCGAGTCAACTCTTCCAGCCCCAGAGTCCACTACTCCAGTCCGAGTCAACTCCTCCAGTCTGAGTGAACACCACCAGTCCCAGAGTCAACTCCTCCAGTCCGAGACAACTCCTCCAGTCCCATAGTCAACTCGTCCAATCCATGTCAACTCCTCCAGTCCGAGTGATCTCACCCAGACCAAATCAACTCCTGGAGTCCAAATCAACTCCTCCAGTCCTTGTGAACTCCTCCAGTCCCAGAGTCAACTCTTCCAATCCGATTCAACTCCTCCAGTCGAAGAGTCAACTGCACCAGTCGCAGAGTCAACTCCTCCTGCCCAAGAGTAAACTCCACCAGTCCAAGTCAACTCCTCCATTCCCAGAGTCAACTCGTCCAATCCGTGTCATCTCCTGCTGTCCCAGAGTCAAATCCCACAGTCTCACAGTCAATTCCTCCAGTCCGAGTCAACTCCGCCAGGCCGAGAGCCAACTCCATCCGTCCGAGTCAACTCCTCCAGACCCAGGGGCAACACCTCCAGTCACAGAGTCAGCTCCACCAGCCCGTGTCAGCTCCTCCAGTCCGAGTCAACTCCTCCATTCCGAGTCAATTCCTCAAGTCGGAGTCAACTCCCACATTCCGAGTCAACACCTCCAGTCCCAGAGTCAACTCCTCCAGTCCGAGTCAACCCCTCCAGTCCAAGTAAACTCCTGCAGTATGAGTCAACTCCTCCAGTCCCAGAGTCAACTCCTCCAGTCCCAAAGTCAAATTGTCCAGTCTCAGAGTAAACTCCTTCAGTGGGAGTCAACTCCTCCAGTCCACGTCAACGCCTCCAGTCCCAGGGGCAACACCTCCAGTCACAGAGTCAGCTCCACCAGCCCGTGTCAGCTCCTCCAGTCCGAGTCAACTCCTCCATTCCGAGTCAATTCCTCAAGTCGGAGTCAACTCCCACATTCCGAGTCAACACCTCCAGTCCCAGAGTCAACTCCTCCAGTCCGAGTCAACCCCTCCAGTCCAAGTAAACTCCTGCAGTATGAGTCAACTCCTCCAGTCCCAGAGTCAACTCCTCCAGTCCCAAAGTCAAATTGTCCAGTCTCAGAGTAAACTCCTTCAGTGGGAGTCAACTCCTCCAGTCCACGTCAACGCCTCCAGTCCCAGAGTCAACACCTCCGGTCCCAGAGTCAACTGCTCCAGTCCGAGTCAACCCCTCCAGTCCAAGCCAACTCCTCCAGTCCGAGTCAACTCCTCCATTCCGAGTCAATTCCTCAAGTCGGAGTCAACTCCCACATTCCGAGTCAACACCTCCAGTCCCAGAGTCAACTCCTCCAGTCCGAGTCAACCCCTCCAGTCCAAGTCAACTCCTCCAGTCCGAGTCAACTCCTCCAATCTGAGTGAAATCTTCCAGTCCCTGAGGCATCTCCTCCAGTCCGCATCAACTCCTCCAGTCCCAGGGTCATCTCCTACATTCTGAATCAAAACATCCAGTCCCAGAGTCAACTCCTCCAATCTGAGTCAACTCCTCTAGTCCGAGACAACTCCTCCAGTCCCAGAGTCAACACCTCCGGTCCCAAAGTCAACTACTCCAGTCCAAGTCAACCCCTCCAGTCCAAGTCAACTTCTCCTGTCTGAGACAACTCTTCTACTCTGAGTCAACTACTCCAGTCCCAGAGTCAACTCCTCCACTCCGAGTCAACTCCTCCAGTAAGAGTCAACTCCTCCTGTCCCAGACTCAACTCCTCCAGTCTCAGAGTCAACTCCTCCAGTCCGAGTCAACTTCTCCTGTCCACGTCAACTCCTCCAGTCCCAGTCAAATCCTCCATTCCAAGTCAACTCCTCCAGTCCGACTCAACTCCTCCAGTCCCAGAGTCAACTCTTCCAGTCTGAATCAACTCCACCAGTCCCAGAGTCAACTCCTCCAGTCCGAGTCAACTCCTCCAGTCCTAGAGTCAACTCGTCCAGCCTGAGTAAACTTCTCCAGACCCAGAGTCAACACCTCTAGTCCCAGAGTCAACTCATCCAATCCGAGTCAACTCCTCTAGTACGAGGCAAATCCTCCAGTCCCAGAGTCAAAACCTTCCAGTCCCAGCATCAAATCGTCCAGTCTCAGAGTAAATTCCTTCAGTCCGAGTGAACTCCTCCAGTCCAAGTAAACTCCTGCAGTATGAGTCAACTCCTCCAGTCCCAGAGTCAACTCCTCCAGTCCCAGAGTCAAATCGTCCAGTCTCAGAGTAAACTCCTTCAGTGGGAGTCAACTCCTCCAGTCCACGTCAACTCCTCCAGTCCCAGAGTCAACACCTCCAGTCCCAGAGTCAACTCATCCAATCTGAGTGAAATCCTCTAGTACGAGGCAAATCCTCCAGTCCCACAGTCAATTCCTCCAGTCCGAGTCAACTCCGCCAGGCCCAGAGCCAACTCCATCCGTCCGAGTCAACTCCTCCAGACCCAGGGGCAACACCTCCAGTCACAGAGTCAGCTCCACCAGCCCGTGTCAGCTCCTCCAGTCCGAGTCAACTCCTCCAGCTCCAGAGTCAACTCCTCCAGTCCAAGTCAACTCTTCCAGTCCGAGTCAACTCCTCCAGACCTTTCAGCTCCTCCAGTCCCAGAGATATCTCCTGCAGTCTGAGTCAACTCCTCCATTCCGAGTCAATTCCTCGTCGGAGTCAACTCCCATATTCCGAGTCAACACCTCCAGTCCCAGAGTCAACTCCTCCAGGTCGAGTCAACCCCTCCAGTCCAAGTAAACTCCTGTAGTATGAGTCAAATCCTCCAGTCCCAGAGTCAACTCCTCCAGTCCTAGAGTCAAATCGTCCAGTCTCAGAGTAAACTCCTTCAGTGGGAGTCAACTCCTCCAGTCCACGTCAACTCCTCCAGTCCCAGAGTCAACACCTCCGGTCCCAGAGTCAACTGCTCCAGTCCGAGTCAACCCCTCCAGTCCAAGTCAACTCCTCCTGTCCGAGTCAACTCTTCTAGTCTGAGTCAACTCCTCCAGTCCAAGAATCAACTCCTCCACTCCGAGTCAACTCCTCCACTCCAAGTCAACTCCTCCAGTCCGAGTCACTCCTCCACTCCAAGTCAACTCCTCCAGTCCGAGTCACTCCTCCAGTCCCAGAGTCAAATCCTCCAGTCCCAGAGACATCTGCTCCGATCGGAGTCAACCCCTCCCGTCTCAGAGTGAACTCCTCCGGTCCCAGAGTCTACTGCTCCAGTCCGAGTCAACCCCTCCAGTCCAAGTCAACTCCTCCTGTTCGAGTCAACTCTTCTAGTCTGAGTCAACTCCTCCAGTCCAAGAATCAACTCCTCCACTCCGAGTCAACTCCTCCACTCCAAGTCAACTCCTCCAGTCCGAGTCACTCCTCCAGTCCCATAGTCAACTCCTCCCATCCCACAGTCAACTACTCCAGTCCGAGTCAACCTCTCCAGTCCGAGTCAAACCCACCAGTCCAAGTCAACTACCCCATTCCGAGACAACTCTTCTAGTCTGAGCCAACTCCTCCAGTCCCATAGTCAACTCCTCCAGTCCATGTTAACTCCTCCAGTCCGAGTCAACCCCTCCAGTGTGTGTCAACTCCTGCAGTCCCAGAGTCAACTCCTCCGGTCCCACAGTCAACTGCTCCAGTCCGAGTCAACCTCTCCAGTCCGAGTCAAACTCACCAGTCCAAGTCAACTCCTCCATTCCGAGTCAACTCTTCTAGTCTGAGTCAACTCCTTCAGTCACAGAGTCAAATCCTCCACTCCGAGTCAACTTCTCCAGTATGAGTCAACTCCTCCAGTCCCAGAGTCAAATCCTCCAGTCCCAGAGACATCTGCTCCGATCGGAGTCAACCCCTCCCGTCTCAGAGTGAACTCCTCCGGTCCCAGAGTCTACTGCTCCAGTCCGAGTCAACCCCTCCAGTCCAAGTCAACTCCTCCTGTTCGAGTCAACTCTTCTAGTCTGAGTCAACTCCTCCAGTCCAAGAATCAACTCCTCCACTCCGAGTCAACTCCTCCACTCCAAGTCAACTCCTCCAGTCCGAGTCACTCCTCCAGTCCCATAGTCAACTCCTCCAGTCCATGTCAAAACCTCCAGTCCGAGTCAACTCCTCCAGTCCCAGAGTCAACTCCTCCAGTCCGAGTCACTCCTCCAGTCCCATAGTCAACTCCTCCACTCCATGTCAACACCTCCAGTCCGAGTCAACTCCTCCAGTCCCAGAGTCAACTCCTCCCATCCCACAGTCAACTACTCCAGTCCGAGTCAACCTCTCCAGTCCGAGTCAAACCCACCAGTCCAAGTCAACTCCTCCATTCCGAGTCAACTCTTCTAGTCTGAGTCAACTCCTTCAGTCACAGAGTCAAATCCTCCACTCCGAGTCAACTTCTCCAGTATGAGTCAACTCCTCCAGTCCCAGAGTCAAATCCTCCAGTCCCAGAGACATCTGCTCCGGTCGGAGTCAACCCCTCCCGTCTCAGAGTGAACTCCTCCGGTCCCAGAGTCAAATGCTCCAGTCCGAGTCAACCCTTCCAGTCCAAGACAACTCCTCCAGTCTGACTCAACACCTCCAGTCTGAGTCAACACCTCCAGTCCGAGTGAAATCCTCCAGTCCGAGTCAAATCCTCCAGTCCGAGTCAACTCCTCCAGTCCCAGAGTCAGATCCTCCGGTCCCAGAGTCAACTCCTCCAGTCCCAGAGTCAACTCCTCCCGTCCCACAGTCATCTACTCCAGTCCTTCAGTCCGAGTGAACTCCTCCAGTCCAAGTCAACTCCTTCAGTCCGAGACAACTCCTCCAGTCCCATAGTCAACTCGTCCAATCCATGTCAACTCCTCCAGTCCGAGTGATCTCACCCAGACCGAATCAACTCCTGTAGTCCAAATCAACTCCTCCAGTCCTTGTGAACTCCTCCAGTCCCAGAGTCAACTCTTCCAATCCGATTCAACTCCTCCAGTCGAAGAGTCAACTGCACCAGTCGCAGAGTCAACTCCTCCTGCCCAAGAGTAAACTCCACCAGTCCAAGTCAACTCCTCCATTCCCAGAGTCAACTCGTCCAATCCGTGTCATCTCCTGCTGTCCCAGAGTCAAATCCCACAGTCTCACAGTCAATTCCTCCAGTCCGAGTCAACTCCGCCAGGCCGAGAGCCAACTCCATCCGTCCGAGTCAACTCCTCCAGACCCAGGGGCAACACCTCCAGTCACAGAGTCAGCTCCACCAGCCCGTGTCAGCTCCTCCAGTCCGAGTCAACTCCTCCATTCCGAGTCAATTCCTCAAGTCGGAGTCAACTCCCACATTCCGAGTCAACACCTCCAGTCCCAGAGTCAACTCCTCCAGTCCGAGTCAACCCCTCCAGTCCAAGTAAACTCCTGCAGTATGAGTCAACTCCTCCAGTCCCAGAGTCAACTCCTCCAGTCCCAAAGTCAAATTGTCCAGTCTCAGAGTAAACTCCTTCAGTGGGAGTCAACTCCTCCAGTCCACGTCAACGCCTCCAGTCCCAGGGGCAACACCTCCAGTCACAGAGTCAGCTCCACCAGCCCGTGTCAGCTCCTCCAGTCCGAGTCAACTCCTCCATTCCGAGTCAATTCCTCAAGTCGGAGTCAACTCCCACATTCCGAGTCAACACCTCCAGTCCCAGAGTCAACTCCTCCAGTCCGAGTCAACCCCTCCAGTCCAAGTAAACTCCTGCAGTATGAGTCAACTCCTCCAGTCCCAGAGTCAACTCCTCCAGTCCCAAAGTCAAATTGTCCAGTCTCAGAGTAAACTCCTTCAGTGGGAGTCAACTCCTCCAGTCCACGTCAACGCCTCCAGTCCCAGAGTCAACACCTCCGGTCCCAGAGTCAACTGCTCCAGTCCGAGTCAACCCCTCCAGTCCAAGCCAACTCCTCCAGTCCGAGTCAACTCCTCCATTCCGAGTCAATTCCTCAAGTCGGAGTCAACTCCCACATTCCGAGTCAACACCTCCAGTCCCAGAGTCAACTCCTCCAGTCCGAGTCAACCCCTCCAGTCCAAGTCAACTCCTCCAGTCCGAGTCAACTCCTCCAATCTGAGTGAAATCTTCCAGTCCCTGAGGCATCTCCTCCAGTCCGCATCAACTCCTCCAGTCCCAGGGTCATCTCCTACATTCTGAATCAAAACATCCAGTCCCAGAGTCAACTCCTCCAATCTGAGTCAACTCCTCTAGTCCGAGACAACTCCTCCAGTCCCAGAGTCAACACCTCCGGTCCCAAAGTCAACTACTCCAGTCCAAGTCAACCCCTCCAGTCCAAGTCAACTTCTCCTGTCTGAGACAACTCTTCTACTCTGAGTCAACTACTCCAGTCCCAGAGTCAACTCCTCCACTCCGAGTCAACTCCTCCAGTAAGAGTCAACTCCTCCTGTCCCAGACTCAACTCCTCCAGTCTCAGAGTCAACTCCTCCAGTCCGAGTCAACTTCTCCTGTCCACGTCAACTCCTCCAGTCCCAGTCAAATCCTCCATTCCAAGTCAACTCCTCCAGTCCGACTCAACTCCTCCAGTCCCAGAGTCAACTCTTCCAGTCTGAATCAACTCCACCAGTCCCAGAGTCAACTCCTCCAGTCCGAGTCAACTCCTCCAGTCCTAGAGTCAACTCGTCCAGCCTGAGTAAACTTCTCCAGACCCAGAGTCAACACCTCTAGTCCCAGAGTCAACTCATCCAATCCGAGTCAACTCCTCTAGTACGAGGCAAATCCTCCAGTCCCAGAGTCAAAACCTTCCAGTCCCAGCATCAAATCGTCCAGTCTCAGAGTAAATTCCTTCAGTCCGAGTGAACTCCTCCAGTCCAAGTAAACTCCTGCAGTATGAGTCAACTCCTCCAGTCCCAGAGTCAACTCCTCCAGTCCCAGAGTCAAATCGTCCAGTCTCAGAGTAAACTCCTTCAGTGGGAGTCAACTCCTCCAGTCCACGTCAACTCCTCCAGTCCCAGAGTCAACACCTCCAGTCCCAGAGTCAACTCATCCAATCTGAGTGAAATCCTCTAGTACGAGGCAAATCCTCCAGTCCCACAGTCAATTCCTCCAGTCCGAGTCAACTCCGCCAGGCCCAGAGCCAACTCCATCCGTCCGAGTCAACTCCTCCAGACCCAGGGGCAACACCTCCAGTCACAGAGTCAGCTCCACCAGCCCGTGTCAGCTCCTCCAGTCCGAGTCAACTCCTCCAGCTCCAGAGTCAACTCCTCCAGTCCAAGTCAACTCTTCCAGTCCGAGTCAACTCCTCCAGACCTTTCAGCTCCTCCAGTCCCAGAGATATCTCCTGCAGTCTGAGTCAACTCCTCCATTCCGAGTCAATTCCTCGTCGGAGTCAACTCCCATATTCCGAGTCAACACCTCCAGTCCCAGAGTCAACTCCTCCAGGTCGAGTCAACCCCTCCAGTCCAAGTAAACTCCTGTAGTATGAGTCAAATCCTCCAGTCCCAGAGTCAACTCCTCCAGTCCTAGAGTCAAATCGTCCAGTCTCAGAGTAAACTCCTTCAGTGGGAGTCAACTCCTCCAGTCCACGTCAACTCCTCCAGTCCCAGAGTCAACACCTCCGGTCCCAGAGTCAACTGCTCCAGTCCGAGTCAACCCCTCCAGTCCAAGTCAACTCCTCCTGTCCGAGTCAACTCTTCTAGTCTGAGTCAACTCCTCCAGTCCAAGAATCAACTCCTCCACTCCGAGTCAACTCCTCCACTCCAAGTCAACTCCTCCAGTCCGAGTCACTCCTCCACTCCAAGTCAACTCCTCCAGTCCGAGTCACTCCTCCAGTCCCAGAGTCAAATCCTCCAGTCCCAGAGACATCTGCTCCGATCGGAGTCAACCCCTCCCGTCTCAGAGTGAACTCCTCCGGTCCCAGAGTCTACTGCTCCAGTCCGAGTCAACCCCTCCAGTCCAAGTCAACTCCTCCTGTTCGAGTCAACTCTTCTAGTCTGAGTCAACTCCTCCAGTCCAAGAATCAACTCCTCCACTCCGAGTCAACTCCTCCACTCCAAGTCAACTCCTCCAGTCCGAGTCACTCCTCCAGTCCCATAGTCAACTCCTCCCATCCCACAGTCAACTACTCCAGTCCGAGTCAACCTCTCCAGTCCGAGTCAAACCCACCAGTCCAAGTCAACTACCCCATTCCGAGACAACTCTTCTAGTCTGAGCCAACTCCTCCAGTCCCATAGTCAACTCCTCCAGTCCATGTTAACTCCTCCAGTCCGAGTCAACCCCTCCAGTGTGTGTCAACTCCTGCAGTCCCAGAGTCAACTCCTCCGGTCCCACAGTCAACTGCTCCAGTCCGAGTCAACCTCTCCAGTCCGAGTCAAACTCACCAGTCCAAGTCAACTCCTCCATTCCGAGTCAACTCTTCTAGTCTGAGTCAACTCCTTCAGTCACAGAGTCAAATCCTCCACTCCGAGTCAACTTCTCCAGTATGAGTCAACTCCTCCAGTCCCAGAGTCAAATCCTCCAGTCCCAGAGACATCTGCTCCGATCGGAGTCAACCCCTCCCGTCTCAGAGTGAACTCCTCCGGTCCCAGAGTCTACTGCTCCAGTCCGAGTCAACCCCTCCAGTCCAAGTCAACTCCTCCTGTTCGAGTCAACTCTTCTAGTCTGAGTCAACTCCTCCAGTCCAAGAATCAACTCCTCCACTCCGAGTCAACTCCTCCACTCCAAGTCAACTCCTCCAGTCCGAGTCACTCCTCCAGTCCCATAGTCAACTCCTCCAGTCCATGTCAAAACCTCCAGTCCGAGTCAACTCCTCCAGTCCCAGAGTCAACTCCTCCAGTCCGAGTCACTCCTCCAGTCCCATAGTCAACTCCTCCACTCCATGTCAACACCTCCAGTCCGAGTCAACTCCTCCAGTCCCAGAGTCAACTCCTCCCATCCCACAGTCAACTACTCCAGTCCGAGTCAACCTCTCCAGTCCGAGTCAAACCCACCAGTCCAAGTCAACTCCTCCATTCCGAGTCAACTCTTCTAGTCTGAGTCAACTCCTTCAGTCACAGAGTCAAATCCTCCACTCCGAGTCAACTTCTCCAGTATGAGTCAACTCCTCCAGTCCCAGAGTCAAATCCTCCAGTCCCAGAGACATCTGCTCCGGTCGGAGTCAACCCCTCCCGTCTCAGAGTGAACTCCTCCGGTCCCAGAGTCAAATGCTCCAGTCCGAGTCAACCCTTCCAGTCCAAGACAACTCCTCCAGTCTGACTCAACACCTCCAGTCTGAGTCAACACCTCCAGTCCGAGTGAAATCCTCCAGTCCGAGTCAAATCCTCCAGTCCGAGTCAACTCCTCCAGTCCCAGAGTCAGATCCTCCGGTCCCAGAGTCAACTCCTCCAGTCCCAGAGTCAACTCCTCCCGTCCCACAGTCATCTACTCCAGTCCTTCAGTCCGAGTGAACTCCTCCAGTCCAAGTCAACTCCTTCAGTCCGAGACAACTCCTCCAGTCCCATAGTCAACTCGTCCAATCCATGTCAACTCCTCCAGTCCGAGTGATCTCACCCAGACCGAATCAACTCCTGTAGTCCAAATCAACTCCTCCAGTCCTTGTGAACTCCTCCAGTCCCAGAGTCAACTCTTCCAATCCGATTCAACTCCTCCAGTCGAAGAGTCAACTGCACCAGTCGCAGAGTCAACTCCTCCTGCCCAAGAGTAAACTCCACCAGTCCAAGTCAACTCCTCCATTCCCAGAGTCAACTCGTCCAATCCGTGTCATCTCCTGCTGTCCCAGAGTCAAATCCCACAGTCTCACAGTCAATTCCTCCAGTCCGAGTCAACTCCGCCAGGCCGAGAGCCAACTCCATCCGTCCGAGTCAACTCCTCCAGACCCAGGGGCAACACCTCCAGTCTCAGAGTCAACTCCTCCAGTCCGAGTCAACTTCTCCTGTCCACGTCAACTCCTCCAGTCCCAGTCAAATCCTCCATTCCAAGTCAACTCCTCCAGTCCGACTCAACTCCTCCAGTCCCAGAGTCAACTCTTCCAGTCTGAATCAACTCCACCAGTCCCAGAGTCAACTCCTCCAGTCCGAGTCAACTCCTCCAGTCCTAGAGTCAACTCGTCCAGCCTGAGTAAACTTCTCCAGACCCAGAGTCAACACCTCTAGTCCCAGAGTCAACTCATCCAATCTGAGTCAACTCCTCTAGTACGAGGCAAATCCTCCAGTCCCAGAGTCAAAACCTTCCAGTCCCAGCATCAAATCGTCCAGTCTCAGAGTAAATTCCTTCAGTCCGAGTGAACTCCTCCAGTCCAAGTAAACTCCTGCAGTATGAGTCAACTCCTCCAGTCCCAGAGTCAACTCCTCCAGTCCCAGAGTCAAATCGTCCAGTCTCAGAGTAAACTCCTTCAGTGGGAGTCAACTCCTCCAGTCCACGTCAACTCCTCCAGTCCCAGAGTCAACACCTCCAGTCCCAGAGTCAACTCATCCAATCTGAGTGAAATCCTCTAGTACGAGGCAAATCCTCCAGTCCCACAGTCAATTCCTCCAGTCCGAGTCAACTCCGCCAGGCCCAGAGCCAACTCCATCCGTCCGAGTCAACTCCTCCAGACCCAGGGGCAACACCTCCAGTCACAGAGTCAGCTCCACCAGCCCGTGTCAGCTCCTCCAGTCCGAGTCAACTCCTCCAGTCCGAGTCAACTCCTCCAGTCCTAGAGTCAACTCGTCCAGCCTGAGTAAACTTCTCCAGACCCAGAGTCAACACCTCTAGTCCCAGAGTCAACTCATCCAATCCGAGTCAACTCCGCTAGTACGAGGCAAATCCTCCAGTCCCAGAGTCAAAACCTTCCAGTCCCAGAATCAAATCGTCCAGTCTCAGAGTAAACTCCTTCAGTCCGAGTGAACTCCTCCAGTCCAAGTCAACTCCTTCAGTCCGAGACAACTCCTCCAGTCCCATAGTCAACTCGTCCAATCCATGTCAACTCCTCCAGTCCGAGTGATCTCACCCAGACCAAATCAACTCCTGGAGTCCAAATCAACTCCTCCAGTCCTTGTGAACTCCTCCAGTCCCAGAGTCAACTCTTCCAATCCGATTCAACTCCTCCAGTCGAAGAGTCAACTGCACCAGTCGCAGAGTCAACTCCTCCTGCCCAAGAGTAAACTCCACCAGTCCAAGTCAACTCCTCCATTCCCAGAGTCAACTCGTCCAGTAAGAGTCAACTCCTCCTGTCCCAGACTCAACTCCTCCAGTCTCAGAGTCAACTCCTCCAGTCCGAGTCAACTTCTCCTGTCCACGTCAACTCCTCCAGTCCCAGTCAAATCCTCCATTCCAAGTCAACTCCTCCAGTCCGACTCAACTCCTCCAGTCCCAGAGTCAACTCTTCCAGTCTGAATCAACTCCACCAGTCCCAGAGTCAACTCCTCCAGTCCGAGTCAACTCCTCCAGTCCTAGAGTCAACTCGTCCAGCCTGAGTAAACTTCTCCAGACCCAGAGTCAACACCTCTAGTCCCAGAGTCAACTCATCCAATCCGAGTCAACTCCTCTAGTACGAGGCAAATCCTCCAGTCCCAGAGTCAAAACCTTCCAGTCCCAGCATCAAATCGTCCAGTCTCAGAGTAAATTCCTTCAGTCCGAGTGAACTCCTCCAGTCCAAGTAAACTCCTGCAGTATGAGTCAACTCCTCCAGTCCCAGAGTCAACTCCTCCAGTCCCAGAGTCAAATCGTCCAGTCTCAGAGTAAACTCCTTCAGTGGGAGTCAACTCCTCCAGTCCACGTCAACTCCTCCAGTCCCAGAGTCAACACCTCCAGTCCCAGAGTCAACTCATCCAATCTGAGTGAAATCCTCTAGTACGAGGCAAATCCTCCAGTCCCACAGTCAATTCCTCCAGTCCGAGTCAACTCCGCCAGGCCCAGAGCCAACTCCATCCGTCCGAGTCAACTCCTCCAGACCCAGGGGCAACACCTCCAGTCACAGAGTCAGCTCCACCAGCCCGTGTCAGCTCCTCCAGTCCGAGTCAACTCCTCCAGTCCGAGTCAACTCCTCCAGTCCTAGAGTCAACTCGTCCAGCCTGAGTAAACTTCTCCAGACCCAGAGTCAACACCTCTAGTCCCAGAGTCAACTCATCCAATCCGAGTCAACTCCGCTAGTACGAGGCAAATCCTCCAGTCCCAGAGTCAAAACCTTCCAGTCCCAGAATCAAATCGTCCAGTCTCAGAGTAAACTCCTTCAGTCCGAGTGAACTCCTCCAGTCCAAGTCAACTCCTTCAGTCCGAGACAACTCCTCCAGTCCCATAGTCAACTCGTCCAATCCATGTCAACTCCTCCAGTCCGAGTGATCTCACCCAGACCAAATCAACTCCTGGAGTCCAAATCAACTCCTCCAGTCCTTGTGAACTCCTCCAGTCCCAGAGTCAACTCTTCCAATCCGATTCAACTCCTCCAGTCGAAGAGTCAACTGCACCAGTCGCAGAGTCAACTCCTCCTGCCCAAGAGTAAACTCCACCAGTCCAAGTCAACTCCTCCATTCCCAGAGTCAACTCGTCCAATCCGTGTCATCTCCTGCTGTCCCAGAGTCAAATCCCACAGTCTCACAGTCAATTCCTCCAGTCCGAGTCAACTCCGCCAGGCCGAGAGCCAACTCCATCCGTCCGAGTCAACTCCTCCAGACCCAGGGGCAACACCTCCAGTCACAGAGTCAGCTCCACCAGCCCGTGTCAGCTCCTCCAGTCCGAGTCAACTCCTCCATTCCGAGTCAATTCCTCAAGTCGGAGTCAACTCCCACATTCCGAGTCAACACCTCCAGTCCCAGAGTCAACTCCTCCAGTCCGAGTCAACCCCTCCAGTCCAAGTAAACTCCTGCAGTATGAGTCAACTCCTCCAGTCCCAGAGTCAACTCCTCCAGTCCCAAAGTCAAATTGTCCAGTCTCAGAGTAAACTCCTTCAGTGGGAGTCAACTCCTCCAGTCCACGTCAACGCCTCCAGTCCCAGGGGCAACACCTCCAGTCACAGAGTCAGCTCCACCAGCCCGTGTCAGCTCCTCCAGTCCGAGTCAACTCCTCCATTCCGAGTCAATTCCTCAAGTCGGAGTCAACTCCCACATTCCGAGTCAACACCTCCAGTCCCAGAGTCAACTCCTCCAGTCCGAGTCAACCCCTCCAGTCCAAGTAAACTCCTGCAGTATGAGTCAACTCCTCCAGTCCCAGAGTCAACTCCTCCAGTCCCAAAGTCAAATTGTCCAGTCTCAGAGTAAACTCCTTCAGTGGGAGTCAACTCCTCCAGTCCACGTCAACGCCTCCAGTCCCAGAGTCAACACCTCCGGTCCCAGAGTCAACTGCTCCAGTCCGAGTCAACCCCTCCAGTCCAAGCCAACTCCTCCAGTCCGAGTCAACTCCTCCATTCCGAGTCAATTCCTCAAGTCGGAGTCAACTCCCACATTCCGAGTCAACACCTCCAGTCCCAGAGTCAACTCCTCCAGTCCGAGTCAACCCCTCCAGTCCAAGTCAACTCCTCCAGTCCGAGTCAACTCCTCCAATCTGAGTGAAATCTTCCAGTCCCTGAGGCATCTCCTCCAGTCCGCATCAACTCCTCCAGTCCCAGGGTCATCTCCTACATTCTGAATCAAAACATCCAGTCCCAGAGTCAACTCCTCCAATCTGAGTCAACTCCTCTAGTCCGAGACAACTCCTCCAGTCCCAGAGTCAACACCTCCGGTCCCAAAGTCAACTACTCCAGTCCAAGTCAACCCCTCCAGTCCAAGTCAACTTCTCCTGTCTGAGACAACTCTTCTACTCTGAGTCAACTACTCCAGTCCCAGAGTCAACTCCTCCACTCCGAGTCAACTCCTCCAGTAAGAGTCAACTCCTCCTGTCCCAGACTCAACTCCTCCAGTCTCAGAGTCAACTCCTCCAGTCCGAGTCAACTTCTCCTGTCCACGTCAACTCCTCCAGTCCCAGTCAAATCCTCCATTCCAAGTCAACTCCTCCAGTCCGACTCAACTCCTCCAGTCCCAGAGTCAACTCTTCCAGTCTGAATCAACTCCACCAGTCCCAGAGTCAACTCCTCCAGTCCGAGTCAACTCCTCCAGTCCTAGAGTCAACTCGTCCAGCCTGAGTAAACTTCTCCAGACCCAGAGTCAACACCTCTAGTCCCAGAGTCAACTCATCCAATCCGAGTCAACTCCTCTAGTACGAGGCAAATCCTCCAGTCCCAGAGTCAAAACCTTCCAGTCCCAGCATCAAATCGTCCAGTCTCAGAGTAAATTCCTTCAGTCCGAGTGAACTCCTCCAGTCCAAGTAAACTCCTGCAGTATGAGTCAACTCCTCCAGTCCCAGAGTCAACTCCTCCAGTCCCAGAGTCAAATCGTCCAGTCTCAGAGTAAACTCCTTCAGTGGGAGTCAACTCCTCCAGTCCGAGTCACTCCTCCAGTCCCATAGTCAACTCCTCCCATCCCACAGTCAACTACTCCAGTCCGAGTCAACCTCTCCAGTCCGAGTCAAACCCACCAGTCCAAGTCAACTACCCCATTCCGAGACAACTCTTCTAGTCTGAGCCAACTCCTCCAGTCCCATAGTCAACTCCTCCAGTCCATGTTAACTCCTCCAGTCCGAGTCAACCCCTCCAGTGTGTGTCAACTCCTGCAGTCCCAGAGTCAACTCCTCCGGTCCCACAGTCAACTGCTCCAGTCCGAGTCAACCTCTCCAGTCCGAGTCAAACTCACCAGTCCAAGTCAACTCCTCCATTCCGAGTCAACTCTTCTAGTCTGAGTCAACTCCTTCAGTCACAGAGTCAAATCCTCCACTCCGAGTCAACTTCTCCAGTATGAGTCAACTCCTCCAGTCCCAGAGTCAAATCCTCCAGTCCCAGAGACATCTGCTCCGATCGGAGTCAACCCCTCCCGTCTCAGAGTGAACTCCTCCGGTCCCAGAGTCTACTGCTCCAGTCCGAGTCAACCCCTCCAGTCCAAGTCAACTCCTCCTGTTCGAGTCAACTCTTCTAGTCTGAGTCAACTCCTCCAGTCCAAGAATCAACTCCTCCACTCCGAGTCAACTCCTCCACTCCAAGTCAACTCCTCCAGTCCGAGTCACTCCTCCAGTCCCATAGTCAACTCCTCCAGTCCATGTCAAAACCTCCAGTCCGAGTCAACTCCTCCAGTCCCAGAGTCAACTCCTCCAGTCCGAGTCACTCCTCCAGTCCCATAGTCAACTCCTCCACTCCATGTCAACACCTCCAGTCCGAGTCAACTCCTCCAGTCCCAGAGTCAACTCCTCCCATCCCACAGTCAACTACTCCAGTCCGAGTCAACCTCTCCAGTCCGAGTCAAACCCACCAGTCCAAGTCAACTCCTCCATTCCGAGTCAACTCTTCTAGTCTGAGTCAACTCCTTCAGTCACAGAGTCAAATCCTCCACTCCGAGTCAACTTCTCCAGTATGAGTCAACTCCTCCAGTCCCAGAGTCAAATCCTCCAGTCCCAGAGACATCTGCTCCGGTCGGAGTCAACCCCTCCCGTCTCAGAGTGAACTCCTCCGGTCCCAGAGTCAAATGCTCCAGTCCGAGTCAACCCTTCCAGTCCAAGACAACTCCTCCAGTCTGACTCAACACCTCCAGTCTGAGTCAACACCTCCAGTCCGAGTGAAATCCTCCAGTCCGAGTCAAATCCTCCAGTCCGAGTCAACTCCTCCAGTCCCAGAGTCAGATCCTCCGGTCCCAGAGTCAACTCCTCCAGTCCCAGAGTCAACTCCTCCCGTCCCACAGTCATCTACTCCAGTCCTTCAGTCCGAGTGAACTCCTCCAGTCCAAGTCAACTCCTTCAGTCCGAGACAACTCCTCCAGTCCCATAGTCAACTCGTCCAATCCATGTCAACTCCTCCAGTCCGAGTGATCTCACCCAGACCGAATCAACTCCTGTAGTCCAAATCAACTCCTCCAGTCCTTGTGAACTCCTCCAGTCCCAGAGTCAACTCTTCCAATCCGATTCAACTCCTCCAGTCGAAGAGTCAACTGCACCAGTCGCAGAGTCAACTCCTCCTGCCCAAGAGTAAACTCCACCAGTCCAAGTCAACTCCTCCATTCCCAGAGTCAACTCGTCCAATCCGTGTCATCTCCTGCTGTCCCAGAGTCAAATCCCACAGTCTCACAGTCAATTCCTCCAGTCCGAGTCAACTCCACCAGGCCGAGAGCCAACTCCATCCGTCCGAGTCAACTCCTCCAGACCCAGGGGCAACACCTCCAGTCACAGAGTCAGCTCCACCAGCCCGTGTCAGCTCCTCCAGTCCGAGTCAACTCCTCCATTCCGAGTCAATTCCTCAAGTCGGAGTCAACTCCCACATTCCGAGTCAACACCTCCAGTCCCAGAGTCAACCCCTCCAGTCCGAGTCAACCCCTCCAGTCCAAGTAAACTCCTGCAGTATGAGTCAACTCCTCCAGTCCCAGAGTCAACTCCTCCAGTCCCAAAGTCAAATTGTCCAGTCTCAGAGTAAACTCCTTCAGTGGGAGTCAACTCCTCCAGTCCACGTCAACTCCTCCAGTCCCAGAGTCAACACCTCCGGTCCCAGAGTCAACTGCTCCAGTCCGAGTCAACCCCTCCAGTCCAAGTCAACTCCTCCAGTCCGAGTCAACTCCTCCAATCTGAGTGAAATCTTCCAGTCCCTGAGGCATCTCCTCCAGTCCGCATCAACTCCTCCAGTCCCAGGGTCATCTCCTACATTCTGAATCAAAACATCCAGTCCCAGAGTCAACTCCTCCAATCTGAGTCAACTCCTCTAGTCCGAGACAACTCCTCCAGTCCCAGAGTCAACACCTCCGGTCCCAAAGTCAACTACTCCAGTCCAAGTCAACCCCTCCAGTCCAAGTCAACTTCTCCTGTCTGAGACAACTCTTCTACTCTGAGTCAACTACTCCAGTCCCAGAGTCAACTCCTCCACTCCGAGTCAACTCCTCCAGTAAGAGTCAACTCCTCCTGTCCCAGACTCAACTCCTCCAGTCTCAGAGTCAACTCCTCCAGTCCGAGTCAACTTCTCCTGTCCACGTCAACTCCTCCAGTCCCAGTCAAATCCTCCATTCCAAGTCAACTCCTCCAGTCCGACTCAACTCCTCCAGTCCCAGAGTCAACTCTTCCAGTCTGAATCAACTCCACCAGTCCCAGAGTCAACTCCTCCAGTCCGAGTCAACTCCTCCAGTCCTAGAGTCAACTCGTCCAGCCTGAGTAAACTTCTCCAGACCCAGAGTCAACACCTCTAGTCCCAGAGTCAACTCATCCAATCTGAGTCAACTCCTCTAGTACGAGGCAAATCCTCCAGTCCCAGAGTCAAAACCTTCCAGTCCCAGCATCAAATCGTCCAGTCTCAGAGTAAATTCCTTCAGTCCGAGTGAACTCCTCCAGTCCAAGTAAACTCCTGCAGTATGAGTCAACTCCTCCAGTCCCAGAGTCAACTCCTCCAGTCCCAGAGTCAAATCGTCCAGTCTCAGAGTAAACTCCTTCAGTGGGAGTCAACTCCTCCAGTCCACGTCAACTCCTCCAGTCCCAGAGTCAACACCTCCAGTCCCAGAGTCAACTCATCCAATCTGAGTGAAATCCTCTAGTACGAGGCAAATCCTCCAGTCCCACAGTCAATTCCTCCAGTCCGAGTCAACTCCGCCAGGCCCAGAGCCAACTCCATCCGTCCGAGTCAACTCCTCCAGACCCAGGGGCAACACCTCCAGTCACAGAGTCAGCTCCACCAGCCCGTGTCAGCTCCTCCAGTCCGAGTCAACTCCTCCAGTCCGAGTCAACTCCTCCAGTCCTAGAGTCAACTCGTCCAGCCTGAGTAAACTTCTCCAGACCCAGAGTCAACACCTCTAGTCCCAGAGTCAACTCATCCAATCCGAGTCAACTCCGCTAGTACGAGGCAAATCCTCCAGTCCCAGAGTCAAAACCTTCCAGTCCCAGAATCAAATCGTCCAGTCTCAGAGTAAACTCCTTCAGTCCGAGTGAACTCCTCCAGTCCAAGTCAACTCCTTCAGTCCGAGACAACTCCTCCAGTCCCATAGTCAACTCGTCCAATCCATGTCAACTCCTCCAGTCCGAGTGATCTCACCCAGACCAAATCAACTCCTGGAGTCCAAATCAACTCCTCCAGTCCTTGTGAACTCCTCCAGTCCCAGAGTCAACTCTTCCAATCCGATTCAACTCCTCCAGTCGAAGAGTCAACTGCACCAGTCGCAGAGTCAACTCCTCCTGCCCAAGAGTAAACTCCACCAGTCCAAGTCAACTCCTCCATTCCCAGAGTCAACTCGTCCAGTAAGAGTCAACTCCTCCTGTCCCAGACTCAACTCCTCCAGTCTCAGAGTCAACTCCTCCAGTCCGAGTCAACTTCTCCTGTCCACGTCAACTCCTCCAGTCCCAGTCAAATCCTCCATTCCAAGTCAACTCCTCCAGTCCGACTCAACTCCTCCAGTCCCAGAGTCAACTCTTCCAGTCTGAATCAACTCCACCAGTCCCAGAGTCAACTCCTCCAGTCCGAGTCAACTCCTCCAGTCCTAGAGTCAACTCGTCCAGCCTGAGTAAACTTCTCCAGACCCAGAGTCAACACCTCTAGTCCCAGAGTCAACTCATCCAATCCGAGTCAACTCCTCTAGTACGAGGCAAATCCTCCAGTCCCAGAGTCAAAACCTTCCAGTCCCAGCATCAAATCGTCCAGTCTCAGAGTAAATTCCTTCAGTCCGAGTGAACTCCTCCAGTCCAAGTAAACTCCTGCAGTATGAGTCAACTCCTCCAGTCCCAGAGTCAACTCCTCCAGTCCCAGAGTCAAATCGTCCAGTCTCAGAGTAAACTCCTTCAGTGGGAGTCAACTCCTCCAGTCCACGTCAACTCCTCCAGTCCCAGAGTCAACACCTCCAGTCCCAGAGTCAACTCATCCAATCTGAGTGAAATCCTCTAGTACGAGGCAAATCCTCCAGTCCCACAGTCAATTCCTCCAGTCCGAGTCAACTCCGCCAGGCCCAGAGCCAACTCCATCCGTCCGAGTCAACTCCTCCAGACCCAGGGGCAACACCTCCAGTCACAGAGTCAGCTCCACCAGCCCGTGTCAGCTCCTCCAGTCCGAGTCAACTCCTCCAGTCCGAGTCAACTCCTCCAGTCCTAGAGTCAACTCGTCCAGCCTGAGTAAACTTCTCCAGACCCAGAGTCAACACCTCTAGTCCCAGAGTCAACTCATCCAATCCGAGTCAACTCCGCTAGTACGAGGCAAATCCTCCAGTCCCAGAGTCAAAACCTTCCAGTCCCAGAATCAAATCGTCCAGTCTCAGAGTAAACTCCTTCAGTCCGAGTGAACTCCTCCAGTCCAAGTCAACTCCTTCAGTCCGAGACAACTCCTCCAGTCCCATAGTCAACTCGTCCAATCCATGTCAACTCCTCCAGTCCGAGTGATCTCACCCAGACCAAATCAACTCCTGGAGTCCAAATCAACTCCTCCAGTCCTTGTGAACTCCTCCAGTCCCAGAGTCAACTCTTCCAATCCGATTCAACTCCTCCAGTCGAAGAGTCAACTGCACCAGTCGCAGAGTCAACTCCTCCTGCCCAAGAGTAAACTCCACCAGTCCAAGTCAACTCCTCCATTCCCAGAGTCAACTCGTCCAATCCGTGTCATCTCCTGCTGTCCCAGAGTCAAATCCCACAGTCTCACAGTCAATTCCTCCAGTCCGAGTCAACTCCGCCAGGCCGAGAGCCAACTCCATCCGTCCGAGTCAACTCCTCCAGACCCAGGGGCAACACCTCCAGTCACAGAGTCAGCTCCACCAGCCCGTGTCAGCTCCTCCAGTCCGAGTCAACTCCTCCATTCCGAGTCAATTCCTCAAGTCGGAGTCAACTCCCACATTCCGAGTCAACACCTCCAGTCCCAGAGTCAACTCCTCCAGTCCGAGTCAACCCCTCCAGTCCAAGTAAACTCCTGCAGTATGAGTCAACTCCTCCAGTCCCAGAGTCAACTCCTCCAGTCCCAAAGTCAAATTGTCCAGTCTCAGAGTAAACTCCTTCAGTGGGAGTCAACTCCTCCAGTCCACGTCAACGCCTCCAGTCCCAGGGGCAACACCTCCAGTCACAGAGTCAGCTCCACCAGCCCGTGTCAGCTCCTCCAGTCCGAGTCAACTCCTCCATTCCGAGTCAATTCCTCAAGTCGGAGTCAACTCCCACATTCCGAGTCAACACCTCCAGTCCCAGAGTCAACTCCTCCAGTCCGAGTCAACCCCTCCAGTCCAAGTAAACTCCTGCAGTATGAGTCAACTCCTCCAGTCCCAGAGTCAACTCCTCCAGTCCCAAAGTCAAATTGTCCAGTCTCAGAGTAAACTCCTTCAGTGGGAGTCAACTCCTCCAGTCCACGTCAACGCCTCCAGTCCCAGAGTCAACACCTCCGGTCCCAGAGTCAACTGCTCCAGTCCGAGTCAACCCCTCCAGTCCAAGCCAACTCCTCCAGTCCGAGTCAACTCCTCCATTCCGAGTCAATTCCTCAAGTCGGAGTCAACTCCCACATTCCGAGTCAACACCTCCAGTCCCAGAGTCAACTCCTCCAGTCCGAGTCAACCCCTCCAGTCCAAGTCAACTCCTCCAGTCCGAGTCAACTCCTCCAATCTGAGTGAAATCTTCCAGTCCCTGAGGCATCTCCTCCAGTCCGCATCAACTCCTCCAGTCCCAGGGTCATCTCCTACATTCTGAATCAAAACATCCAGTCCCAGAGTCAACTCCTCCAATCTGAGTCAACTCCTCTAGTCCGAGACAACTCCTCCAGTCCCAGAGTCAACACCTCCGGTCCCAAAGTCAACTACTCCAGTCCAAGTCAACCCCTCCAGTCCAAGTCAACTTCTCCTGTCTGAGACAACTCTTCTACTCTGAGTCAACTACTCCAGTCCCAGAGTCAACTCCTCCACTCCGAGTCAACTCCTCCAGTAAGAGTCAACTCCTCCTGTCCCAGACTCAACTCCTCCAGTCTCAGAGTCAACTCCTCCAGTCCGAGTCAACTTCTCCTGTCCACGTCAACTCCTCCAGTCCCAGTCAAATCCTCCATTCCAAGTCAACTCCTCCAGTCCGACTCAACTCCTCCAGTCCCAGAGTCAACTCTTCCAGTCTGAATCAACTCCACCAGTCCCAGAGTCAACTCCTCCAGTCCGAGTCAACTCCTCCAGTCCTAGAGTCAACTCGTCCAGCCTGAGTAAACTTCTCCAGACCCAGAGTCAACACCTCTAGTCCCAGAGTCAACTCATCCAATCCGAGTCAACTCCTCTAGTACGAGGCAAATCCTCCAGTCCCAGAGTCAAAACCTTCCAGTCCCAGCATCAAATCGTCCAGTCTCAGAGTAAATTCCTTCAGTCCGAGTGAACTCCTCCAGTCCAAGTAAACTCCTGCAGTATGAGTCAACTCCTCCAGTCCCAGAGTCAACTCCTCCAGTCCCAGAGTCAAATCGTCCAGTCTCAGAGTAAACTCCTTCAGTGGGAGTCAACTCCTCCAGTCCACGTCAACTCCTCCAGTCCCAGAGTCAACACCTCCAGTCCCAGAGTCAACTCATCCAATCTGAGTGAAATCCTCTAGTACGAGGCAAATCCTCCAGTCCCACAGTCAATTCCTCCAGTCCGAGTCAACTCCGCCAGGCCCAGAGCCAACTCCATCCGTCCGAGTCAACTCCTCCAGACCCAGGGGCAACACCTCCAGTCACAGAGTCAGCTCCACCAGCCCGTGTCAGCTCCTCCAGTCCGAGTCAACTCCTCCAGCTCCAGAGTCAACTCCTCCAGTCCAAGTCAACTCTTCCAGTCCGAGTCAACTCCTCCAGACCTTTCAGCTCCTCCAGTCCCAGAGATATCTCCTGCAGTCTGAGTCAACTCCTCCATTCCGAGTCAATTCCTCGTCGGAGTCAACTCCCATATTCCGAGTCAACACCTCCAGTCCCAGAGTCAACTCCTCCAGGTCGAGTCAACCCCTCCAGTCCAAGTAAACTCCTGTAGTATGAGTCAAATCCTCCAGTCCCAGAGTCAACTCCTCCAGTCCTAGAGTCAAATCGTCCAGTCTCAGAGTAAACTCCTTCAGTGGGAGTCAACTCCTCCAGTCCACGTCAACTCCTCCAGTCCCAGAGTCAACACCTCCGGTCCCAGAGTCAACTGCTCCAGTCCGAGTCAACCCCTCCAGTCCAAGTCAACTCCTCCTGTCCGAGTCAACTCTTCTAGTCTGAGTCAACTCCTCCAGTCCAAGAATCAACTCCTCCACTCCGAGTCAACTCCTCCACTCCAAGTCAACTCCTCCAGTCCGAGTCACTCCTCCACTCCAAGTCAACTCCTCCAGTCCGAGTCACTCCTCCAGTCCCAGAGTCAAATCCTCCAGTCCCAGAGACATCTGCTCCGATCGGAGTCAACCCCTCCCGTCTCAGAGTGAACTCCTCCGGTCCCAGAGTCTACTGCTCCAGTCCGAGTCAACCCCTCCAGTCCAAGTCAACTCCTCCTGTTCGAGTCAACTCTTCTAGTCTGAGTCAACTCCTCCAGTCCAAGAATCAACTCCTCCACTCCGAGTCAACTCCTCCACTCCAAGTCAACTCCTCCAGTCCGAGTCACTCCTCCAGTCCCATAGTCAACTCCTCCCATCCCACAGTCAACTACTCCAGTCCGAGTCAACCTCTCCAGTCCGAGTCAAACCCACCAGTCCAAGTCAACTACCCCATTCCGAGACAACTCTTCTAGTCTGAGCCAACTCCTCCAGTCCCATAGTCAACTCCTCCAGTCCATGTTAACTCCTCCAGTCCGAGTCAACCCCTCCAGTGTGTGTCAACTCCTGCAGTCCCAGAGTCAACTCCTCCGGTCCCACAGTCAACTGCTCCAGTCCGAGTCAACCTCTCCAGTCCGAGTCAAACTCACCAGTCCAAGTCAACTCCTCCATTCCGAGTCAACTCTTCTAGTCTGAGTCAACTCCTTCAGTCACAGAGTCAAATCCTCCACTCCGAGTCAACTTCTCCAGTATGAGTCAACTCCTCCAGTCCCAGAGTCAAATCCTCCAGTCCCAGAGACATCTGCTCCGATCGGAGTCAACCCCTCCCGTCTCAGAGTGAACTCCTCCGGTCCCAGAGTCTACTGCTCCAGTCCGAGTCAACCCCTCCAGTCCAAGTCAACTCCTCCTGTTCGAGTCAACTCTTCTAGTCTGAGTCAACTCCTCCAGTCCAAGAATCAACTCCTCCACTCCGAGTCAACTCCTCCACTCCAAGTCAACTCCTCCAGTCCGAGTCACTCCTCCAGTCCCATAGTCAACTCCTCCAGTCCATGTCAAAACCTCCAGTCCGAGTCAACTCCTCCAGTCCCAGAGTCAACTCCTCCAGTCCGAGTCACTCCTCCAGTCCCATAGTCAACTCCTCCACTCCATGTCAACACCTCCAGTCCGAGTCAACTCCTCCAGTCCCAGAGTCAACTCCTCCCATCCCACAGTCAACTACTCCAGTCCGAGTCAACCTCTCCAGTCCGAGTCAAACCCACCAGTCCAAGTCAACTCCTCCATTCCGAGTCAACTCTTCTAGTCTGAGTCAACTCCTTCAGTCACAGAGTCAAATCCTCCACTCCGAGTCAACTTCTCCAGTATGAGTCAACTCCTCCAGTCCCAGAGTCAAATCCTCCAGTCCCAGAGACATCTGCTCCGGTCGGAGTCAACCCCTCCCGTCTCAGAGTGAACTCCTCCGGTCCCAGAGTCAAATGCTCCAGTCCGAGTCAACCCTTCCAGTCCAAGACAACTCCTCCAGTCTGACTCAACACCTCCAGTCTGAGTCAACACCTCCAGTCCGAGTGAAATCCTCCAGTCCGAGTCAAATCCTCCAGTCCGAGTCAACTCCTCCAGTCCCAGAGTCAGATCCTCCGGTCCCAGAGTCAACTCCTCCAGTCCCAGAGTCAACTCCTCCCGTCCCACAGTCATCTACTCCAGTCCTTCAGTCCGAGTGAACTCCTCCAGTCCAAGTCAACTCCTTCAGTCCGAGACAACTCCTCCAGTCCCATAGTCAACTCGTCCAATCCATGTCAACTCCTCCAGTCCGAGTGATCTCACCCAGACCGAATCAACTCCTGTAGTCCAAATCAACTCCTCCAGTCCTTGTGAACTCCTCCAGTCCCAGAGTCAACTCTTCCAATCCGATTCAACTCCTCCAGTCGAAGAGTCAACTGCACCAGTCGCAGAGTCAACTCCTCCTGCCCAAGAGTAAACTCCACCAGTCCAAGTCAACTCCTCCATTCCCAGAGTCAACTCGTCCAATCCGTGTCATCTCCTGCTGTCCCAGAGTCAAATCCCACAGTCTCACAGTCAATTCCTCCAGTCCGAGTCAACTCCGCCAGGCCGAGAGCCAACTCCATCCGTCCGAGTCAACTCCTCCAGACCCAGGGGCAACACCTCCAGTCACAGAGTCAGCTCCACCAGCCCGTGTCAGCTCCTCCAGTCCGAGTCAACTCCTCCATTCCGAGTCAATTCCTCAAGTCGGAGTCAACTCCCACATTCCGAGTCAACACCTCCAGTCCCAGAGTCAACTCCTCCAGTCCGAGTCAACCCCTCCAGTCCAAGTAAACTCCTGCAGTATGAGTCAACTCCTCCAGTCCCAGAGTCAACTCCTCCAGTCCCAAAGTCAAATTGTCCAGTCTCAGAGTAAACTCCTTCAGTGGGAGTCAACTCCTCCAGTCCACGTCAACGCCTCCAGTCCCAGGGGCAACACCTCCAGTCACAGAGTCAGCTCCACCAGCCCGTGTCAGCTCCTCCAGTCCGAGTCAACTCCTCCATTCCGAGTCAATTCCTCAAGTCGGAGTCAACTCCCACATTCCGAGTCAACACCTCCAGTCCCAGAGTCAACTCCTCCAGTCCGAGTCAACCCCTCCAGTCCAAGTAAACTCCTGCAGTATGAGTCAACTCCTCCAGTCCCAGAGTCAACTCCTCCAGTCCCAAAGTCAAATTGTCCAGTCTCAGAGTAAACTCCTTCAGTGGGAGTCAACTCCTCCAGTCCACGTCAACGCCTCCAGTCCCAGAGTCAACACCTCCGGTCCCAGAGTCAACTGCTCCAGTCCGAGTCAACCCCTCCAGTCCAAGCCAACTCCTCCAGTCCGAGTCAACTCCTCCATTCCGAGTCAATTCCTCAAGTCGGAGTCAACTCCCACATTCCGAGTCAACACCTCCAGTCCCAGAGTCAACTCCTCCAGTCCGAGTCAACCCCTCCAGTCCAAGTCAACTCCTCCAGTCCGAGTCAACTCCTCCAATCTGAGTGAAATCTTCCAGTCCCTGAGGCATCTCCTCCAGTCCGCATCAACTCCTCCAGTCCCAGGGTCATCTCCTACATTCTGAATCAAAACATCCAGTCCCAGAGTCAACTCCTCCAATCTGAGTCAACTCCTCTAGTCCGAGACAACTCCTCCAGTCCCAGAGTCAACACCTCCGGTCCCAAAGTCAACTACTCCAGTCCAAGTCAACCCCTCCAGTCCAAGTCAACTTCTCCTGTCTGAGACAACTCTTCTACTCTGAGTCAACTACTCCAGTCCCAGAGTCAACTCCTCCACTCCGAGTCAACTCCTCCAGTAAGAGTCAACTCCTCCTGTCCCAGACTCAACTCCTCCAGTCTCAGAGTCAACTCCTCCAGTCCGAGTCAACTTCTCCTGTCCACGTCAACTCCTCCAGTCCCAGTCAAATCCTCCATTCCAAGTCAACTCCTCCAGTCCGACTCAACTCCTCCAGTCCCAGAGTCAACTCTTCCAGTCTGAATCAACTCCACCAGTCCCAGAGTCAACTCCTCCAGTCCGAGTCAACTCCTCCAGTCCTAGAGTCAACTCGTCCAGCCTGAGTAAACTTCTCCAGACCCAGAGTCAACACCTCTAGTCCCAGAGTCAACTCATCCAATCCGAGTCAACTCCTCTAGTACGAGGCAAATCCTCCAGTCCCAGAGTCAAAACCTTCCAGTCCCAGCATCAAATCGTCCAGTCTCAGAGTAAATTCCTTCAGTCCGAGTGAACTCCTCCAGTCCAAGTAAACTCCTGCAGTATGAGTCAACTCCTCCAGTCCCAGAGTCAACTCCTCCAGTCCCAGAGTCAAATCGTCCAGTCTCAGAGTAAACTCCTTCAGTGGGAGTCAACTCCTCCAGTCCACGTCAACTCCTCCAGTCCCAGAGTCAACACCTCCAGTCCCAGAGTCAACTCATCCAATCTGAGTGAAATCCTCTAGTACGAGGCAAATCCTCCAGTCCCACAGTCAATTCCTCCAGTCCGAGTCAACTCCGCCAGGCCCAGAGCCAACTCCATCCGTCCGAGTCAACTCCTCCAGACCCAGGGGCAACACCTCCAGTCACAGAGTCAGCTCCACCAGCCCGTGTCAGCTCCTCCAGTCCGAGTCAACTCCTCCAGCTCCAGAGTCAACTCCTCCAGTCCAAGTCAACTCTTCCAGTCCGAGTCAACTCCTCCAGACCTTTCAGCTCCTCCAGTCCCAGAGATATCTCCTGCAGTCTGAGTCAACTCCTCCATTCCGAGTCAATTCCTCGTCGGAGTCAACTCCCATATTCCGAGTCAACACCTCCAGTCCCAGAGTCAACTCCTCCAGGTCGAGTCAACCCCTCCAGTCCAAGTAAACTCCTGTAGTATGAGTCAAATCCTCCAGTCCCAGAGTCAACTCCTCCAGTCCTAGAGTCAAATCGTCCAGTCTCAGAGTAAACTCCTTCAGTGGGAGTCAACTCCTCCAGTCCACGTCAACTCCTCCAGTCCCAGAGTCAACACCTCCGGTCCCAGAGTCAACTGCTCCAGTCCGAGTCAACCCCTCCAGTCCAAGTCAACTCCTCCTGTCCGAGTCAACTCTTCTAGTCTGAGTCAACTCCTCCAGTCCAAGAATCAACTCCTCCACTCCGAGTCAACTCCTCCACTCCAAGTCAACTCCTCCAGTCCGAGTCACTCCTCCACTCCAAGTCAACTCCTCCAGTCCGAGTCACTCCTCCAGTCCCAGAGTCAAATCCTCCAGTCCCAGAGACATCTGCTCCGATCGGAGTCAACCCCTCCCGTCTCAGAGTGAACTCCTCCGGTCCCAGAGTCTACTGCTCCAGTCCGAGTCAACCCCTCCAGTCCAAGTCAACTCCTCCTGTTCGAGTCAACTCTTCTAGTCTGAGTCAACTCCTCCAGTCCAAGAATCAACTCCTCCACTCCGAGTCAACTCCTCCACTCCAAGTCAACTCCTCCAGTCCGAGTCACTCCTCCAGTCCCATAGTCAACTCCTCCCATCCCACAGTCAACTACTCCAGTCCGAGTCAACCTCTCCAGTCCGAGTCAAACCCACCAGTCCAAGTCAACTACCCCATTCCGAGACAACTCTTCTAGTCTGAGCCAACTCCTCCAGTCCCATAGTCAACTCCTCCAGTCCATGTTAACTCCTCCAGTCCGAGTCAACCCCTCCAGTGTGTGTCAACTCCTGCAGTCCCAGAGTCAACTCCTCCGGTCCCACAGTCAACTGCTCCAGTCCGAGTCAACCTCTCCAGTCCGAGTCAAACTCACCAGTCCAAGTCAACTCCTCCATTCCGAGTCAACTCTTCTAGTCTGAGTCAACTCCTTCAGTCACAGAGTCAAATCCTCCACTCCGAGTCAACTTCTCCAGTATGAGTCAACTCCTCCAGTCCCAGAGTCAAATCCTCCAGTCCCAGAGACATCTGCTCCGATCGGAGTCAACCCCTCCCGTCTCAGAGTGAACTCCTCCGGTCCCAGAGTCTACTGCTCCAGTCCGAGTCAACCCCTCCAGTCCAAGTCAACTCCTCCTGTTCGAGTCAACTCTTCTAGTCTGAGTCAACTCCTCCAGTCCAAGAATCAACTCCTCCACTCCGAGTCAACTCCTCCACTCCAAGTCAACTCCTCCAGTCCGAGTCACTCCTCCAGTCCCATAGTCAACTCCTCCAGTCCATGTCAAAACCTCCAGTCCGAGTCAACTCCTCCAGTCCCAGAGTCAACTCCTCCAGTCCGAGTCACTCCTCCAGTCCCATAGTCAACTCCTCCACTCCATGTCAACACCTCCAGTCCGAGTCAACTCCTCCAGTCCCAGAGTCAACTCCTCCCATCCCACAGTCAACTACTCCAGTCCGAGTCAACCTCTCCAGTCCGAGTCAAACCCACCAGTCCAAGTCAACTCCTCCATTCCGAGTCAACTCTTCTAGTCTGAGTCAACTCCTTCAGTCACAGAGTCAAATCCTCCACTCCGAGTCAACTTCTCCAGTATGAGTCAACTCCTCCAGTCCCAGAGTCAAATCCTCCAGTCCCAGAGACATCTGCTCCGGTCGGAGTCAACCCCTCCCGTCTCAGAGTGAACTCCTCCGGTCCCAGAGTCAAATGCTCCAGTCCGAGTCAACCCTTCCAGTCCAAGACAACTCCTCCAGTCTGACTCAACACCTCCAGTCTGAGTCAACACCTCCAGTCCGAGTGAAATCCTCCAGTCCGAGTCAAATCCTCCAGTCCGAGTCAACTCCTCCAGTCCCAGAGTCAGATCCTCCGGTCCCAGAGTCAACTCCTCCAGTCCCAGAGTCAACTCCTCCCGTCCCACAGTCATCTACTCCAGTCCTTCAGTCCGAGTGAACTCCTCCAGTCCAAGTCAACTCCTTCAGTCCGAGACAACTCCTCCAGTCCCATAGTCAACTCGTCCAATCCATGTCAACTCCTCCAGTCCGAGTGATCTCACCCAGACCGAATCAACTCCTGTAGTCCAAATCAACTCCTCCAGTCCTTGTGAACTCCTCCAGTCCCAGAGTCAACTCTTCCAATCCGATTCAACTCATCCAGTCCAAGAGTCAACTGCACCAGTCGCAGAGTCAACTCCTCCTGCCCAAGAGTAAACTCCACCAGTCCAAGTCAACTCCTCCATTCCCAGAGTCAACTCGTCCAATCCGTGTCATCTCCTGCTGTCCCAGAGTCAAATCCCACAGTCCCACAGTCAATTCCTCCAGTCCGAGTCAACTCCGCCAGTCCCAGAGCCAACTCCATCCGTCCGAGTCAACTCCTCCAGTCCCAGGGGCAACACCTCCAGTCACAGAGTCAGCTCCACCAGCCCGTGTCAGCTCCTCCAGTCCGAGTCAACTCCTCCAGCCCCAGAGTCAACTCCTCCAGTCCAAGTCAACTCCTCCAGTCCGAGTCAACTCCTCCAGACCTTTGAGCTCCTCCAGTCCCAGAGATATCTCCTGCAGTCTGAGTCAACTCCTCCATTCCGAGTCAATTCCTCGTCGGAGTCAACTCCATATTACGAGTCAACACCTCCAGTCCCAGAGTCAACTCCTCCAGGTCGAATCAACCCCTCCAGTCCAAGTAAACTCCTGCAGTATGAGTCAAATCCTCCAGTCCTAGAGTCAACTCCTCCAGTCCTAGAGTCAAATCGTCCAGTCTCAGAGTAAACTCCTTCAGTGGGAGTCAACTCCTCCAGTCCACGTCAACTCCTCCAGTCCCAGAGTCAACACCTCCGGTCCCAGAGTCAACTGCTCCAGTCCGAGTCAACCCCTGCAGTCCAAGTCAACTCCTCCTGTCCGAGTCAACTCTTCTAGTCTGAGTCAACTCCTCCAGTCCAAGAATCAACTCCTCCACTCCGAGTCAACTCCTCCACTCCAAGTCAACTCCTCCAGTCCGAGTCACTCCTCCAGTCCATGTTAACTCCTCCAGTCCGAGTCAACCCCTCCAGTGCGTGTCAACTCCTGCAGTCCCAGAGTCAACTCCTCCGGTCCCAGAGTCAACTACTCCAGTCCGAGTCAACCTCTCCAGTCCGAGTCAAACTCACCAGTCCAAGTCAACTCCTCCATTCCGAGTCAACTCTTCTAGTCTGAGTCAACTGCTTCAGTCACAGAGTCAAATCCTCCACTCCGAGTCAACTTCTCCAGCATGAATCAACTCCTCCAGTCCCAGAGTCAAATCCTCCAGTCCCAGAGACATCTGCTCCGATCGGAGTCAACCCCTCCCGTCTCAGAGTGAACTCCTCCGGTCCCAGAGTCTACTGCTCCAGTCCGAGTCAACCCCTCCAGTCCAAGTCAACTCCTCCTGTCCGAGTCAAATCTTCTAGTCTGAGTCAACTCCTCCAGTCCAAGAATCAACTCCTCCACTCCGAGTCAACTCTTTCACTCCAAGTCAACTCCTCCAGTCCGAGTCACTCCTCCAGTCCCATAGTCAACTCCTCCAGTCCGAGTCAACATCTCCAGTCCGAGTCAACCTCTCCAGTCCGAGTCACTCCTCCAGTCCCATAGTCAACTCCTCCAGTCCATGTCAAATCCTCCAGTCCGAGTCAACCTCTCCAGTCCGAGTCAAACCCACCAGTCCAAGTCAACTACCCCATTCCAAGACAACTCTTCTAGTCTGAGCCAACTCCTCCAGTCCCATAGTCAACTTCTCCAGTCCATGTTAACTCCTCCAGTCCGAGTCAACCCCTCCAGTGCATGTCAACTCCTGCAGTCCCAGAGTCAACTCCTCCGGTCCCACAGTCAACTGCTCCAGTCCGAGTCAACCTCTCCAGTCCGAGTCAAACCCACCAGTCCAAGTCAACTCCTCCATTCCGAGACAACTCTTCTAGTCTGAGTCAACTCCTCCAGTCCCAGAGTGAAGTCCTCCACTCCGAGTCAACTCCTCCAGTTCATGTCAACTCCTCCAGTCCCAGTCAACTCCTCCATTCCAAGTCAACTCCTCCAGGTCGAGTCAACTCCTCCAGTCTGAATCACTCCTCCAGTCCGACTGAACTCCTCCAGTCCAAGTCACCTCCTCCAGTCTGAGTGAACACCTCCAGTCCCAGAGTCAACTCCTCCAGTCCCAGAGTCAACTCCTGTAGTCCGAGTCAACTCCTCCAGCCCCAGATTCAACAACTCCAGCCCCTGTGTCAACTCCTCCAGTCCGAGTCAACTCCTCAAGTCCTAGAGTCAACTCGTCCAGCCCGAGTAAACTTCTCCAGACCCAGAGTCAACTCCTACAGTCGCAGAGTCAACTCCTGCAGTCCGAGTCAACTCCTCCAGTTCCAATTAACACCTCCAGTCCCAGAGTCAACTCATCCAATCTGAGTCAACACCTCTAGTACGAGGCAAATCCTCCAGTCCCAGAGTCAAAACCTTCCAGCCCCATAGTCAACTCGTCCAATCCATGTCAACTCCTCCAGTCCGAGAGATCTCAGCCAGACCGAATCAACTCCTGGAGTCCAAATCAACTCCTCCAGTCCTTGTGAACTCCTCCAGTCCCAGAGTCAACTCTTCCAATCCGATTCAACTCCTCCAGTCCAAGAGTCAACTGCACCAGTCGCAGAGTCAACTCCTCCTGCCCAAGAGTAAACTCCACCAGTCCAAGTCAACTCCTCCATTCCCAGAGTCAACTCGTCCAATCCGTGTCATCTCCTGCTGTCCCAGAGTCAAATCCCACAGTCCCACAGTCAATTCCTCCAGTCCGAGTCAACTCCGCCAGGCCCAGAGCCAACTCCATCCGTCCGAGTCAACTCCTCCAGACCCAGGGGCAACACCTCCAGTCACAGACTCAGCTCCACCAGCCCGTGTCAGCTCCTCAAGTCCGAGTCAACTCCTCCAGCCCCAGAGTCAACTCCTCCAGTCCAAGTCAACTCCTCCAGTCCGAGTCAACTCCTCCAGACCTTTGAGCTCCTCCAGTCCCAGAGATATCTCCTGCAGTCCGAGTCAACTCCTCCATTCCGAGTCAATTCCTCAAGTCGGAGTCAACTCCCATATTCCGAGTCAACACCTCCAGTCCCAGAGTCAACTCCTCCAGTCCGAGTCAACCCCTCCAGTCCAAGTAAACTCCTGCAGTATGAGTCAAATCCTCCAGTCCCAGAGTCAACTCCTCCAGTCCTAGAGTCAAATCGTCCAGTCTCAGAGTAAACTCCTTCAGTGGGAGTCAACTCCTCCAGTCCACGTCAACTCCTCCAGTCCCAGAGTCAACACCTCCGGTCCCAGAGTCAACTGCTCCAGTCCGAGTCAACCCCTCCAGTCCAAGTCAACTCCTCCTGTCCGAGTCAACTCTTCTAGTCTGAGTCAACTCCTCCAGTCCAAGAATCAACTCCTCCACTCCGAGTCAACTCCTCCACTCCAAGTCAACTCCTCCAGTCCGAGTCACTCCTCCAGTCCCATAGTCAACTCCTCCAGTCCATGTCAAAACCTCCAGTCCGAGTCAACTCCTCCAGTCCCAGAGTCAACTCCTCCCATCCCACAGTCAACTACTCCAGTCCGAGTCAACCTCTCCAGTCCGAGTCAAACCCACCAGTCCAAGTCATCTACCCCATTCCGAGACAACTCTTCTAGTCTGAGCCAACTCCTCCAGTCCCATAGTCAACTCCTCCAGTCCATGTTAACTCCTCCAGTCCGAGTCAACCCCTCCAGTGCGTGTCAACTCCTGCAGTCCCAGAGTCAACTCCTGCAGTCCCAGAGTCAACTCCTCCGGTCCCACAGTCAACTGCTCCAGTCCGAGTCAACCTCTCCAGTCCGAGTCAAACTCACCAGTCCAAGTCAACTCCTCCATTCCAAGTCAACTCTTCTAGTCTGAGTCAACTCCTTCAGTCACAGAGTCAAATCCTCCACTCCGA